>NW_026067997.1:6837593-6983303 GCF_014885135.2 Alexandromys fortis
GGGAGGAGGGGAGGAGGGGAAAATTTGGAATAATAATAATAATAAAGAAAAAAAAGTACAGAAAATATTTTCAACACAGTCATGGAAGAAAACTTCCCAAATCTAAGAAGGATGTGTCTATTAAGGTGCGAGAGGCACACATACCAAATAGACAGGACCAGGAAAAAAGTCCCCCATCTTACAAAAATCAAAACACCAAATGTACAGAACAAAGGATATTAAAAGCTTTGAGAGAAGGACCATGCCATATATAAAAGGCAGCTCCATTAGAATAACACCTGTTTTTTAATTTTAATATTTAAAACAATTTTTTAGATTTAAAAATATTTTGATCACTTTCTCACAAGTTCATCCAAATTCTCTCCTCCTCCCTCCCCACCAAACTTTAAATTCTTTCTAAAAAAAGAAACCCAAAACCCAATACGACAAAATGCCTAAAACCCAGAAAACAAACAACATCACCACCTTAAAGACAAAACAAACAGAAACAGAACACCAAACTGTTACCAAATAAACCCTCACACACAAACACACACATACATGTGTAAATGCATACACACACACACACACACACAGAGAGAGAGAGAGAGAGAGAGAGAGAGAGAGAGAGAGAGAGAGAGAGAGAGAGAAAGGGAGAGAGGGAGAGAGAGAGAGAGAGAGAATCCAAAATACCACCACGAACAACAAATTTGTAGTCAATTATTTGTTGGTCAGCTACTCCTGAACATGAGATCTCTGAAGTGGATGATATATCAGTGTCATTCCACTGGAGAAAACTGATTTCCCCTCTCCCAACAGGTATAATGAAAGTTCCTTTTACCTTTACTTAGTGGGTAGGTTTACACTCATTAATTCATACATTTAGATAGATAGATAGATAGATAGATAGATAGATAGATAGATAGATAGATAGATAGATAGATATAGAAAACGAAGCAAAAACTATGACATTGAAGTCAGATAAGACAGACCAAAAAAAGGAAAAGAGCCCAAGAGAAGGCACAAGAAACAGAGGCTCACTTATTCACACCCTTGGGAATCCCATAAAAACACTAACTTGGACATCATAAGTGCAGAGGACCTGGTACAGACTCAGGCAGGCCTTGTGCGTACTGCTTCAGTCTCTGAGTTCAAAACAAGCTTTGCTCAGTTTGATTTAGAGGGCTTTGTTTTCTGGTTTCCTCTATCCTCTCTGGCTTTACCTCTTCTTCTGCAGGGGTCCCCAGACACATGAATTTTCAATGAAGACTTTTGAGAGCCAGAAGAGCTTGGACTGATGTTGTCCAAACTCTGGAAGACCACAGATGTCAACCTGGACACATTATACCCTGCAAAACTACATCATCCATCATAATCAAAGGAAAAGCAACTTTCCATGAAAAAAATAAAAAAAAACAGATTTAAGGAATTTATCTTCACTCTAAGAAAATGCCATCACACCAGGAAAATAACAGGAATCAATAAACTGTGAGAATCAATGATAATTCTCAATATTAACAGTCACTCTGATATTCAGAAACACCAATCAACAGAATTAAGGACCCAGATATATGTTTANATTGAGCCTATAATTCGTGATCCTAGAGAAGCTAAATAAGAAGGTGAACCCAAAGAAAAACATATAGTTATCCTTCTGGATATTGGAAGTTGAAAAAATTGCTGGGCAGGGGTTGGGAGCACAGGGGTGGGGTGGGGATAAGAGGAGATGAGGGGGAAAGAAGGGAGAGGGGAGGATGGAGAGAGCATGAGGGAATGGGATGGTTGGGATGGAGGAAGGGTGGATGTGGGAGCAGGGAAGTAGATATCTTAATTAAGGGAACCATTTTAGGGTTGGCAAGAGACTTGACTCTAGAGGGGTTCCCAGATGACCAAGGAGATGTCCCCAGCTTGTTCCTTGGGCAGCAGAGGAAAGGGTGCCTGAATTGGCCTTGTCCTATAGGCACACTGATGAATATCTTACATATTACCATAGAACCTTAATCTGGTGATAGATGGAGATAGAAACAGAGACCCACACTGGAGCACTGGACTGAGCTCCCAAGATCCAAATGAGGAGCAGAAGGAGGGAGAACATGAGCAAGGAAGTCAGGACTCTGAGGGGTGCGTCCACCCACTGAGCCGGTGGGACAGATCTAATGGGAGATCACCAAGGCCAGTTGGAATGGGACTGATGGAGCATGTGATCAAACCGGACTCTCTGAATTTAGCTGACATGGCAGGCTAACTGAGAAGCCAAGGACAATGTTGCTGGGCTTTGAGTCTACTGCATGGATGGACTTTGTGGGAGCCTTGTCTGTTTGGATGCTGCTCACCTTCCTAGAACTGGGGGGAGCAGGGAAGACCTTGGACTTCCCATAGGGTAGGGAACCCTGTCTGCTTTTTGGCCTGGAGAGGGAAGGCGGAGGGGAGGGAAGTGGGAGGAGGGAGAAGGTGGAAATTTTTAATAAAAAAAAAAAGAAAAGAAAAAAAAGAAAGTCAATAAACTTAAATTCCATCCAAAAAAAATGTGGCATGGAACTTTTGAGAGTTCTCAAAATACATATGACTTAAAAATATTTTTTCAAAAGGTTCAACATTCTTGTCCATCAGAAAAACACAAATTAAAACTGCTCCGAGGGCCTGGAGAGATAGTTCAGTGGTTAAGAACACTTATTGCTCTTAATGTTCTTGCAGAGGACTGGGGTTCAGTTCCCAGCACCCACATAACTGTTGAGATTAGAGCGGCAGGGCTGTGTTCCGGCAGCCCTGGCTCCCACATGGCAGGCTTATGCCCCGAAATAATTACACGGAAACTGTATTTTTTTAAAACACTGCCTGGCCCGTTATCTGTAGCCTCTTATTGGCTACCTCTTACATATTGTTCTAACCCATTTCTAATATTCTGTGTAGCCCACGAGGTGGCTTACCAGGGAGGATCTTAACCTGCGTCTGTTTGGAGTGGGAGAACCATGGCGACTCTCTGACTCAGCTTCTTTCTCCCAACATTCTCTTCTGTTTATTTCACCCACCTATGTTCTAACCAATAAAATGGGCCAAGGCAGTTTCTTTATTATGATTAACCAATGTCCTTCCTCCATCACATAACTGTTCACAATGGTCTGTAACTCCAGTTCTAGAAGATCTGATGTCATCTTCTGAACTCCATAGGCACCAGGTCTGCATGGGGTGCCTATATATACATGCAGGCAAAATGCTCATACACATAAAAATAAATTTATTTTTATACAACAAACTGCTTTGAGAGTTCATCTTACCCAAATAAGGATTTCCAGGATAAAGCAAACAGCAATAAAACAAATTATAGCAAGTTTTGTGGGGGAAGCTGAACACTTTTGCTGTTTGTGAGGGTGCTGACTGGAACAGCCTTTATGGAAGTCAATGGGGAGACATCTCAAAAAGTTAGATCATCACGTGATCCAGTGTATCACTCGAGCACACACTCAACAGACTCCATATCTTCCACTGCTGCTCTATTCATAATAGCCAAGACAACAGAAACAGCCTAGATGGCCATCAGCTGGAGCACAGATAATGAAAATGTGATTCATTTATAGAATGGAATGGTATTCAACTGTTAAGAAAAGTGAAATCATGAGATGCACAGGTAAAATGGATGGAGCTGGAAATGGCCATCCTGGACAACCTGAGTGAGGCAGCCCAGGTACAGAAAAACAAAGGTGTGCGTTTTCTCTCAGATGTGTATATTAGCTCGTGGTGTGTGTGTGTGTGTGTGTGTGTGTGTGGGTGCATGTTGTGTGTGTGTGTGTGTTGTGTATGTGGCCTGTAGTGTGTGTTTTAATGCCCACAGAGGTTAGGAAACTAGTGAAGAGCTGTATGGGAGAGGGGAATCTTGCAAACGAATGGAAATAGACTACAGTGATATAAAGGGAAAAGAGGAAAAAAAGGAACAGGATTCAGTGGGGTGGGGGATGGGAGGACAGGGTGGAGGAGTGAGGACGGGTAATGATAACACCAACGAAACTGTTGTATAGAAACCCACTACTGTAGAGCCTCCCTAAAATAAACACATATATACACACACAAGTAGTTTACATGTAGGTACCCTCTACTGGCATGGGCAGAGGTGGGGGGGGGGCACCAACAAAGCCTTCTCTAGACACCAATGAACAGCCCAATGCCAGGGATCAATGAGATCTCACAGAACAGGCTGTTCCATTGCTCTTTGTTAACCCTTCAGAACTGGATGGGAAGAACACTCTGCTGAGTCACAGAACATGGGGAAATCAGGCTTCTACAGACCTGGACCCTTCACCTCTACTACCTAACCTTCACAGGGGTAGAAGATGCCGATGCAATGCATGCTACAGGGGGAGAAAAATGGCCGGCAGTCACACCCCGCTGTAAACCCAAGGAGTAAAACCTGGCCTGGCAAGATATGGTATAATAGTGACGTAAATGTTGTAGAAGTATCTGTCTAACTTTCAGACTGATTTAAAGCCTGTTACACAAGACAGAACTCATGCCTGATACCATTTGTTGGTAAAAGTCCCTTGGCTTTCTAGGTCACAGGTCCTCAGGGGCAAACCTAATACTCTTATTCTGCTAAATGGACGCAGCGATAGACCGCTTCATAAATTCTTATCTTTACAAATTAATGCATTTCCCAATCCTCATCAGAGAAGCTTCTTTTTACATTAGATGGCAATTTTACAGAGACCTACAGCTGGTCAAATACAGAGAATAAAAAAACCGTGGACTGATTGATCATCTCCAAATAACACATCTATATAATATCGTCTCCCCTCAGGGCTCAGAGACCACTTCAGAGGGGCACGTTAAGAGGCAGAGACAGTGGAGGTCTGCAGAGAAACAGCATGTTTGCCTCCCCTGCAGGGATATCGCACAGAGGAATTCACAGTGGCTGTGACTGCAGACGCAAGACCGGCAGAAGCTCAGTCCCTACAAAATTCCACCACGGATTCAGGAGATGGTCATAAAATCAGAACTATTAGTGATTGATGGCTACTGGGAGAGGAGGAATCAATTTTCTTCAGTGATGGCTCCCCTGAGGCACTATTCTTTATCCTAAAGATGTATGGACGTCTCTGCACTCATGCACATAGGCAATGCTAGGAGACTCTGAGTTTTGCTTTGCTTTGCTTTTTTTAAGTACACAGTGTATGGAGGGGAAAGTTGAGGGGGAAAGGGAAGTTTCTGGAATGAAATGAAAGGAGATGAATTTGATTAAAACACACTACATGCATGTATGCAATGGATCGTCAAAAAAGAAATTTTAACCTGTTTAACATCTGAAATGATATCCTATACCATTTCCGATTAGATAGAATGAAACTGGATATCAATAGCAAAAGAAATTTTAAAAAATTACCCAAGGACATGGAGACCCAGTGAACTTTAAGGAAAATAGGTTACTGAGGCAAGCAGAAGGGAAATTTAAAATTTCTTCCAATCAATCATTAGTTGAAACACAATCAATAACCACTTGTTAACGTTTTCACCTCTTAGACTCATTTCCTCTGAAAGCTTACGAACAGTTGAGAACACTTGGCGCCAGCATTTTTCTGAAATGTCTAGAAACATTTCCTAATCAAACAATTGTTTCCGTGACTAAGAACAGACCCAAGGACACCCGGCTTCTCTCTACTGCATGATTCCTAGATGTTCCACTGGCAGAACTTGCCCATTATCCACCACTAACAGACCAGCGCATTGAATCATATTCAATAAAAGGCAGAAGAAAGACATCCGTGACTTTAGCCCAGCAGTTCAGCAATCCGTAGATACTGACACCGAGGGCTGTGAATGGGCAGTCTCTCCTGGCAACACTTAACGTAACTGCTAATTTTCTGTATTCTATTGCCTATAATATATACCTATGTAGATCTTTCTTCCATGACACTCTGTGACAGAGGAACTGTATCAATGCCACTTGTCATCTGTTCCTGGTGCTAGTACAATGGGTTACCTGGGCAGTCAGGTGTCTGTATCTATATAATGTGTTACCTGGGCAGTCAGGTATCTGTTAAATGAATAGGTTCCATTATTCAGTATTTCCCAGTTAGTCACTTTATATAATTTTTCTCCAGTGAAAACAGTAAATAGTCTTCTTTTCTTCAAAACAATTTCTAGTATTCTATTCCAGTCAAAGGTAATCAGAATATCTCCCAAAGTCAGGCTCTAAGTTACCCAGCCTCATTTCCTCCTTAAACGCACAATCAAATCAGAATTAATACTTCTGATTTAGTATTCTGCTTTAGTATATAATATCTGAAAACAATCTGACAATTCATAAATTTTCAGCATATAATTCACTACAACTGGGCTCTTAAGACTTCAGAAAGATTCTAGAAACTAGGGGAAAAAATCCATTTGTAAATTTCTATCCATCTGCAGCCACATTAGCCCCAAAGCAAAATGTCTCCAGTTTCTTTTTCTTTTTTTTTCTTTTGTTTTGTTTTGCTTTTTCTAGACAGGGTTTCTCTATGTAGCCTTGTCTACCAGAACTCACTCTGTAGACCAGGCTGGCCTTGAACTCACAGAGATCCGCCTGCCTCTGCCTCCCAAGTGCTGAGATTAAAGGCATGTGCCACCACCACACAACCCGGTTCTTCAGTTTCTTAAAGACAGAGCCTCCCAAAGGACTCAGCTCTTATAGTCCTCTGAAGATTGTCCTATCACATGACAGAAAATGCCATTACAACCAGACAGAACTTGTTAAAACCATTTCAAGGGTCCTCCTGAGGGTGCCTCCATCATTAAAAAAAAAAATTCACTTGGAAGATATTTTCTTTACTCCTTTTTCCATTTTACTCATTTCTCCAAGGGTTCGAGTCCCCCTTTTGTGACTGATCTCATCATTGTTCCCTATGGTTGTTGGTTGGAATCACATTTTAGGCCCGCAGACCAACATCTACAGAGATGAACACACACACAGGAAGCCCAGTGTACCCAGTCAGAGATACATAGGGCGATGTCTTTGTTCTTTCACAGGGAAAGTATCCAGAAATGTCGTTTTCCCTCTTCTGCCATGCACAGAGAGGGTGTTCCCTTTAGGAAAAGAAATGCCCTTACACATGCAGATTCCCTTCAATAAACATAGGTCTTAAAGGATAACTAACCGCTAGCAGCTTAGCAAACCAGTCTTTGTACAGTTGAGGTCAACACAAACCCTGTTAATAGAAAGGGCAGGAAAGCATCTCCTTTGCTGAACTAAGGTGTCTTATATCATAAAGCTGCCTGAAGAAATAAACCTAGCTGATCCGAGGATGCGACTCTACAACAGCTTTCTTCCCCCCTTTATTTGGCCATTTAAAAAAGTTTCTATGTGTTCTCTGAATATGAACCTAAGGGCTGGAGGGATATAACTCGGTGCTAGAGCTCTTTGTTAGCCCAGGAGAGGCCCTGATTGCCATCTCCAACTAAGCAGCAACATATACAATCTTATTATTTCTTTGATGTCTTTCCTCCTTGTCTAAACTCCCCCCAAAATAAACAATTCCATCTGTATTAAAACTTCCTTGGTATAGTCTCTGTGTTTCTAAGATAGTTCTAGAAAACAAAGTAAAACAGGAACAGTCAAACACAACATGCACATGTAAAAATCAAGCAAATAACAGTAACAATAAACACATGCTGGGAGTCTCATGCAGTCAAATCAGCCAGCGTTCCAGACCCTGGACCTTCCCTACCACAAAGTCCACAGCAGTCTTCTTGTCTTCCCATAGCACAAACTGACCCTCAGCACTCACCCCTAAGGTCATGCCTTTCACAGCATCAACCAACCTAGGATGATTCCATAATCCAGCCATTCTTATCTAGGGAACTCAGCTCGGTTTTCTTGTCTAAGAAAACGAGACTCTTGAGCTCTCTTCAAAGGGCCTATTTCTGTTCCAGCTGAAACCAGTTTAGTATCTATCAGACCTTGAAGACTCCTTCAAGAGGAATTTGTATTGTTTCTGGTTAAAACTTTCAACCCTAGTTTTGATTTGAAAGTTTTCTCAAACTCAGATAGCACAAAACACAAATCCACGGAGCTTCAGAAGCCAAGAGAAAACATACCTTTTGACTCCCAGAGAGAAAGCAAGGACTCAGGGGCCACAATATGTCCACCAGGCTTGAGTGTGGAGACTCTGCGCTAGCTTCCAGGGTCTGGAGAGTCTGCATTGGATCCACCCACTCCTTCAAGACTGTTAAAAAGCACTTCAGCCAATCATACATAGTCAAATCCGAGTGAAATAGACTCATTGGGCAGCTCCCTGAACAGGCTCTGAGAAGCCCCAGCAACAGAGAGTATCAATAAGAAAACAGGAGCGAGGGATTAAAGCTGCAGCTTATCAACTCTTGAGCCAGCTGGTTAAACTTAACTAGTTGGTTGGTTGTGGCCTCATTATCTAGCTGCAAGGCCTTGTGAAGCCAGCCAAAGTTCATTGACTGTGATTAAACACGCTATTGCTATGGTGTTAGACCCATTGTGGGTTCTTAGCCCAAATCCTTGCATCTTTCAACATTTTCTTTAATATCACAATACTCCTTTGTAGATGAGCACTGCAAAAGGTGGGGAGGGGTTGTGTGGTGCAGAATCTGCCTCGAGAGCCCAGGTCTCTGTGTAGTCCATGCCTTGTTGGGCCAGCATTTTCAGATGTGGGAAGAAGAAAGACCCACTGGCCACGGTACACAGCTGTACAGAAAGTCTATTAACGTGGTGAAGCCAACGTCTCTTAGAACTACCCATCCTCCATTTCATCAAGTTCTGCCTGGAGATGGCTGTCAGCAGCAGGGAGGTGAAGGATGAAGATGTTTGCGGGACCCGCTGCAAACCTGCTGCAGCGAGAATTTCTGTGTCAGCCTGGCTGGCCATATCCTTAAGCACTAACCTTCCTAAATAAATATCTTTGCCCCAGTGTCTTGTCACTTTGGAATATGTTTGCTCTGTTAAGTGGTGCTATGTGAAAGTGATTCTCCCAGGCTGGAGATACACCTATTCTTGTTGGATCCAAAGTGGTTCTTGGGGCTGGAGAGATGGCTCAGAGGTTAAGAGCACCGACTGCTCTTCCAAAGGTCCTGAGTTCAATTCCCAGCAACCACATGGTGGCTCACAACCATCTGTATTGAGATCTAGTGCCCTCTTCTGGCCTGCAGGTGTACATGCAGGCGGAACACTGTAGAAATAATAAAGAAAACAAAGTGGTTCTCGTGAATGACCCACTGTGATGCAGTCCCTTCCTCATCCAGGCAGTGATGGCGCCCTCTGTCTTTAGCAGGAAGACAGCAGAGTGATTCCCGAAGCTTGAGTGCAATCATTGCATTTGAAGATACAAATATTAATAAAAAATAGTATCTTTCAGCTAGTCCCACCCCTAACTGAGGAGCTGTTGAGAGTTGAGGACTTCTGGGAGAGGGAGCGTCAACTTTCTTTAAGGGCTGTACTCCTAGTAAGCCAGCCATGCTCCGGTGAAGAGCCCTACACCCCACACCCGGGAGCACATGGTCAGCGCCAGCCGTAATTTATGGTTTATTTAAAAACAAAAGAAAGTGGCACAAAGCTGGAGGGATGAGGGGTGGGTGGATCTGTGAGAAGTTAGGAGGACAAGCAGGGGAAAAAAATGACTGAACTACATTGTGTGTCATCCTCAAAGAATTCATAAAGATATCCTATTTTTAAAAATAGCCCCCCTTTTCCGGGATGTGCATTTCTCTCAAGCCAGGACTCTTTATTCTTCAGCCTTGCAGAAACAGAAGTCTTTGGGAAACCCAGTCATTTCGTTTTACCTCCTTATATGTGGGTTTCTAGAGGAGTTGTCTGGGGAAGCCCCATCAACACTATCCCAAAGACTCAAATCCCAGACTCATTAAAAGGCACAAGAGGAGGAAGCCCCCAGGTCCTGCTACTCACGTCTGTGCTTGCTGACCAGGACACAATGTAACTAGGCTTCTTTCCCGCTGCCGTGCCTCCCTTGTAACAATGGACTTTACTCCCCCAAACCTTGAGCTGAAACAACCCTCCCTTAAGTGGCACTTGTCATGCATTTTGTCTGGGCAATGAGAAAATATAATCCCTTTCTCTGAATAATAAAGCCATAGTGGGTGTGCCATTGGGAACCCTCTTTTGCTTGAATATCAAAATTCAAATATATTCTGCAGTTATTTATGAGAGCACATATTTCATTTTATGTTTGCCATATTATGAGAGAGAGAGAGAATATATAACTGGTGCAGAGGTGGAGGTCATCTTACTCTTTGTTTCTGGGTACAGTCTTACAGTAAAGTTTGCCTAATTTCTGCTGACATTCTCTTCTATGCCCCTTTCCCAAAAAATAATCAACCATGTTGGTGGTTTATCTTTTGGGTTATATTTTCAAAATATATATCGTTTTATACACAAACCTTTTAAATTTGTGTGTATTAGCACACCAATATGGTTTGCCTCTGAAGAAAACGTATGTCTTTAAGTTGGCTTAGAGCCACACGATCTATCATGGTCCCAGAGATGTGGGCATGGCAGGGGCCAGCGAGGGAATAGGAAAAGGCAAACACACAGACACATACACAGAAAAGCTGGGATCCAGTGGTCTGGGATCTCTGTTGGAGAAGCCACACCACCTGGAAGTTCAAGGCATTTGTTGTAAACAATTGAGTTTGTGTGTACTGGGGTATTACTGCACAGAGATAAACAAGGAGGCGGGGTTTATAGTGCACAGCTGCATCAAGGAAGCAGGTTTAGTTTATCTGTTTATCTCCTTAGGGCCACTCTCTGTAGGGGAGCAGTCTTCAGGCCATAAACACCCAGAGGGAGGAAGCTACCGTGGACATTTTCTGTACAGCTATTAACACCAGACATGGGCCAGAGGAAAGCCTTGCCATTTTACTCAGAATGTCATTTTGGGCATGCAGAGGGTAGGCTTTGCCATTCCTCCAAGGGTCTGAGGCTCTGAGGTCCTGGACATACCTGTGTCCATGTCCACAGCATACATTCACTTGGGATTTCACTCTCAGGGCTTTCTCCATTCCCTGCATAGAGCTGCCTCTAAACAGCAATTGCAACCAAGATCAAAGGTACAATACATCCTGACCTAAGAACATACTCACGGAGTTGAAGTCAATCAGAGCAGCTTAGCTCCAGCTGTTGGTTAGACTAGTTCCTACTAGGCGAATTCTTCAATATACCTTGCCTAAATAAGGCAAAGACTGCTGTGGCCAATGGAGCTGTTTCTGCATGTCACTGTTCCTTACAGCTTATAAATCTCACATTGCTGGAGGGAGTGCTCTGAGCCGCCACAGGTTAAATAAAGTATATCCAACTCATGAATCCTCCTCTGCTCAACTATACTCTGCCAAATTCAATTTGTCTAAGCTTAATTTGTCTAGAGGTATTTACAATAAAATTCTGCTATGGTTGTGTCTAACCCATCACTTTTAACTACTGTACAGTGTCTTCTATGACATGTCCACCTTCCCTGTTAAACTTTTATGCTTTCCTAGTGATGAATTCTCAAATTGCGGTGACTCTCCCCTCCATAAATAATGCTGGCAGGGAAGTCTGTGCAGACCTATGACGCTTGCTTGGGATATAACCCTGGAGGAGAATGTTCAGGTCACGAATTTGACTACTTATTGTTCTAGAAGGGACTGAATCAAGCTATATATAACCCCACAAGCCCGCGTGTAGCGCCTCAAACCCCACACCCAACCTCCTTGCCTCTCCAGCCTTTTCCTTTTGTTTTGTCAAACAAACGTTATCTTAGTGTGTGTGTGTGTGTGTGTGTGTGTGTGTGTGTGTGTGTGTGTTGTGTGAGTATATGTGTTCAAAGGCTTGAAAACACTAGAGCACACATCGGATCCCTTGGAGCTGGAGTTATTGGTACTTGTGAGCCACCTGATGTGGGTGCTAGGATCCAAACTCCAGTCCTCATGATAGAACAGCAAGCACTCTTAACACACCAGCCCTCTCTCCAGCCCCACTTTTTCAGGTTTTTGTTGGTGTTATGCTAACTAATATTAATGTTTGTCTCATTTTGATATGTATTTCTCTGGTTTTCAGCAGACTGACATTCTTATAGCATTAAGTTCTTCCTTCTAAGAACACCGAGTGTCTCCCCACTTATTCAGAACATCCCCTAATTTACTTAATCGCTTATCTATGATTGTGGTTAGGTTATTTATAAGAGAAAAAAAGGAGATCCAAGCTATTTATAGAGCTCTTGGACCGAACTGGTTGTGATAGTGTACATCATACTTCCCAAATCAGGAAATGGGTAGGAGGATAATGAGTTTCAGTTCAGTCTAGAGGACAACGGGGAGGAGGAAGGGACAGGAAGAAGGCCTGTGTGCCAACTGAAAGGACAGGGAAGGAATAAATGCTTGAATGCCCTGAGGGCCTCTTTGCCCTTTGCTGTCCTTTGCCAGGTTTAGAGCCACAGCCAGGCGCTCAGAGAACATTACGTAGAAAGGGCAGAGGAGCCTCCATGATCTTCCCTGCTTAATCTTTCCTGAGCACCATAAGCCACCAGCTCTTTCCAACTTCCATAATATTCAATTCATGATTTCTTTCACTTTCAAGTTGTTAGCAAGCGGCACAGTGGGTAGGGAAGAGAGACAGCAGCGCTTCAGGGTCAGTGCCTGGCAGCCCAGCTGTGATGGCAAGAGACACGGCCAAGTTGCCTGGCAGGATGTTGACCCTCAGAAATGAGGGCTTTGCCAATTACCTCTGTCCAACTTTTGGAAGAAAACTTCCTTCCCTGGGATATGAAGACAGTCTCTAGCTTCTGTGCACCGTGGAGCCTAACGAGCTTCTGTTGTTGGCTGATAAAACAGAGATTAGAAATGATTTTTATATAAAAATCACTTGGCAGAAAGTGGGGGCTGAGATCCAGAGGTAGGTTGAAGACTTCAGTTTTGCCAAGAATTCTCCATCTGATTCTGGGGTTCAACTAGGCTTGGGAGCTACAATAGGCTAGGCTATTCCTCTTTACCACAGGCTAACCCCCACTGTGCTAGACAGTTGCATTCTTAACACGCCCAGCAGCTGCCTCCCGGCTTAGAGATAACCACTTTCTATTGTTGTACTTAAATGCCTCTTCTGCATTCAAAGAGAGAAAACACTGGTGGAAACTCTCCTTGCACCCTGAACTGATATTACACCGGCAAACCAGTTATTTCATTCTTTTGTAAACTTCAAAATTACACTTGTGTCCTCTCAGAGAGTTGGACAAATCAGAGCAATATAAGGCATCCTGTCTTAGAATTTTTCAGATAATGCCTGTGTTTGGGAGTGTGCTGTGCTCAGTTAATAGCAATGGCTGCCGGTAGAGGGAAGGGTATAATTCTTTGCTGGATTATAGGAACTGCGGCTCACGCAGAGTCCTTTGTGATGGAGGCCAGTCAGCTTTTATGGACTTCGATGCTATTTGCTTCAGTACACTTTGAAATGCAGGGTCAGTTCGCTGGGCTACATCATGCAATAATAACACATTTTTATAGGTGTAGCTTGTCAGAGGCACAACAACATGCAATACATAAAACCAATAAACGCACGATGTCTACAGATCCTCTCCTAGTAACCAGATAAAGCAATAAAATTGACAGCAGCCATCAAAAAGCTCCCTTCCTGACTCTGTGGGGTGAATTTATTGGTGTTTAATACAGCGGAGCTGTCACTGAGCCTTGGGTCAGTGTGGTGCTTTGGAACGCCAAGTCACAGGGCACCAAGTGGGGTGGGTCTGACAAATGAGAACAAGATGGGCAGCTAGGCCTTGCCAAGGCTTAAGACATTGGGAACATTGGTGTAATGCATCCAAAGCAGAGGTTTTCTACGGAATGCTTTGGTTTTTCCAAGTTATATGTTAAGTATTACAGAGTGCTTGCTTCACAATTAGTATTTTCCATCTTCAGTTTATGTATATCCCTAAGGCAAGAATCAGCTGATATCTGACAGAATAGACAGGGAACCCCAATGGGTTGGTGTTTTCTATCTATCTATCTATCTATCTATCTATCTATCTATCTATCTATCTATCTATCTATCTATCTTTAACTTAATATTTAGCTTCTTTGTTGACCCTTTGGGAGTTTCACATCTTGCACCCCAATTCTGCTCACCTCCAAGTCCCCCGATATTCTCCCCCATCCCTGCTGCGCACCCCCTCACACACACACACAAAAGGAAACAAATCAAAGTAGGCAAACAAGCACAAAAGCAGAAATAAACAAAATAACCCAAACAAAGCAAAAAAATCACAACAATAGAAAAATCTCCTTGCTTCTCCTTCTCTCCTGCCTCTCCAACACCTCTCCATTCATCCTGAAGGCACTGGGGGCTTCAGTGTGCCATACAGTATACAAATTGTCCCATCAGTTTTACTGGCAAATGTTCATTGCAATGAGTCACCGGTCTGGTTCAAGGCCTCTGGTTTCTGGTACACCACCATCTCTGGATCCTCACCGGAACTCCTCTGGGATATCCTGTAATGGCCACGAGTCTTGGATATCCTGTGGGTATCATTCCCCAGGACCAGTTCCTTTGCCAACTCCAGCAGGTTTTAAATGGAGTCAACCCAGAGCCCGACTGTGGGCCTGTGTGGTAGCCAAGCTGGTCAGTCAGCTCCCCTAATGCATGTTCCCCTTAGGCTTGGTTCCCCCTGGTCAGTGGTGAGGGGTGGGTGTCATCTCTGTAATGTGCCGGGGGTCAGCTCTCTTGCTGTAGGGTCCAATGAGAAGCTAGGCCAGCTTTCCCAGGGCCAGCAAAGGGTGGGGCCGGCTCAGCATGGCCCTCTGATTTCATTTTGCATGGTTCCTGAGGTCTCCTGATGTGACACAGGCCACAAACATCCACACAGACCCCAGCTGTAGCTGGACCATGAACCCAGACATAGCCCTCAGCAGCAGCTAGGGCCCAGGCGACATCCTGACTCTGGGTGGAAGGAAGGGCCACTCAGGAGGGAATGGTTCTGGAGGCTATCCGGACAGGGTTGGTGTTTCCTAAGACGGCATTCTGAATGTGGAATCCATATGTACTTTGAGATGGGGGAAGTAGGAGACAACATGAAGTGTAGGAAAGAATGTTACAGGGACACGTCATTGACTAGGAATCCAGGGTTAACCTCTGCCACAATATCCTCATTACCAGAGGCTTGGCATAGGCATCCTTTATTACCAGATCGCTGTGGGTATTTCTGGAGAGAAATGTGTGGGAGGGGCCAGTGCAGGAAACTCTGGAGATGTTGACCAGAGCTAAGGGTAAGCGGGGATAGGCTTGTCCAACGTAGTAACCACTGATAAAGCCTCAGGGACCACAGGCCTACAAAATCTCAGCAATTAATTATTCACAATATAAACCATCAGGGCTGTGGGAGAAGGCTCAGTGAGCAGAGTGCTCTCTGCCCAAGCCTGCAGGCTGAGTCCAGCCCCCTAGGACCCATGAGAAAGACTGGGAGAGCGGTGTCTTTTAAAACCCCAGAGATGGGGTAGAGCAACATGGGGAGACAGATCTATCATCAGTGAGGTGTCAGGTCTCAGAACAGGAAGATGGTGAAGCAGTCACCGGGCGTCAACATCTGGCGTCCACGTGAACATTCATGGGTGAGCATGTGCACACACACCCTGAAACTGTATCATGTCCCAGCCGTGATTCCGGACATGGAGGAGCCATAAGGATGATAAAGGAGCTGAAGAGTTCACGCTAGTTGTGTCGTCATTCACCGTCGGCTTTGGATTGGCTATGTAGGAAAAAGTCACTCTCTGAAGAGGAAACCCTGCTGCAAGTCTCAGGGATATGAGAACTGACTGCTTCCAGAGGGGCTCCCAGAGGAAGGAACGACCATGTGAGAAAGGCTGAAGTCCCTAAGTAGGGAAGAGCTCCATCCCAGCTGCGGCCTGCCTAAGCAGCTTTTCCAGGGCGCGAAGGGAAGACGTGGATTCTCTTATCATTCTGATTAGATGTCACTATTGGTCAATCACTCGACATTTGACCAGCATTTCATAATTAGCTAACATCTCTAACCTCAAATTGGTTAGGAAATTTAATCAAGGTCTTAAGTAGCAGTCCCTTGGTTTTCATGGGGAAATTGGGTCAGGGAGTCCTCACAGATACCAGACTCCACAAATGTTCAACTCCTTTATACAAAAATAAAATAGAATAGTATTTTCATATGAATTACATGATCTTGTCATATTCTTTGTATTGTCTCCTAACAATATAAACACGGTATATATGCTGTGCACATAGTTATATTGTTCAGGGAATGATGAAATGAAGTAAGATAGATACTTAGTATTTGTGCAATGTTTAAAAAATATTATCAGTCTGTTGTTGTTTAACTCCCTGGATTCAGAGAACAGTAATTGCAAACATCACAGTAACTGAGTTTCAACTAGTAATTCAGACTGCATCCCAGAGACTTGGGAGGGATTAAGTTGTGACATTGTCAACTGCCCTGTCTTCTCTGTCTATCTGCCTTCAACAGCGCCATGTTGTCTGTCATTGCCATAGCCTTTGGGAATACCCCTGGACTGAACAGAAATCTCTTCTCCCTTGTCATGTTCCCAACAGCTAGTTTGCGGGGACACACAAATACACAAGGTTCCCTTGTGAGGGTGTTCCTCAATATTCTCTAAAGGGAACAGGCTTTGGAAGGCCAGTCTGGGAACCAGACATTCATCTCCCTGTTCCTGTGGGAAAGAGGTCCAAGGACCAGAAACCTGGAGAATAAAAAGAGCTATTTGGAACACAGCCCACCTCTAAGTTTGCAACCTGAGAGGTGGAATAGCAGACAGCAGGAGGGAAACCTCCTTGTTGGGAAATGAATGAAATCCGACCTTCAGGGATGGGTCGGGAGAAGCTTTCAAAGTTTTGTACTGTTGACACCCTAGGGGTTTCTCAAGACCTTAGAAAACAAGGGGACTAATAGAATCTGGTCGAGAGCAGAATTTATTACTTTGTCTTGTCTTTTAAATTCATTGTATTTTTTTACCTTTTGTCATTTGAAATGAGCATTGAGAATTTACTGGGGCCTAACTTTCCCAAATGGCTCAATTACAGAGAGCTCAGCCTCAAGCAAAATGTCAGAAGTTAGAGAGAGAGAAGACAGGGTTGGCCCCAGCATAGCCGGGTTGGGCAGAGGGTGGGGGCACTGATGCGTGTTGCTCTCCTTTCTCAGATGGGTGGGGTTCAGATCGGGGGTTCAGTGGTTGTGGGTCACTTTTCACAGGAGGAAGTGGCTCTGTCTCTCACAGCAGTGCGTGGGCCTCTAACCACAGCATCATGGGAGATTCAAATGTTCAGAAAAACTCAATGAACCCCAGCCCAGCACTAGGAACCAGAAAAGTCTGGTCACCTGTGGATGACAGTTCTTTTACTTAGGACAATTCTGATAAACCTGTTTATCGGCCTTCTCTGGAAACCTTGAGCTAAATGTGCTGGTATCTCCACCTAAGAAAATATTTCACTGCGAAAATCAACGCAACGGTGAGCAAAAGGAAGAATACAATGAGAAAGAAAATGCCCACAGCTGTGATACTACATGACAGGGTGACATCAGATAGCCTGACTCCCTGCAGCAATGGCGGATTTGCACAAAGAGTGGCCTCTATGTCCTCGACTCTGTGCATGTTTTCTTTGTACCATTCCAAAAAGTAAACATTCGAGCAAGTGCAGTCCAGGGGGTTCTGTCTTAAATTAATGGTTTTCTGCTGCGACAGGATGGGGAGGAGGTCAGGGGGGATGATGCTAAGGCTGTTTGAAGCTAGATTGAGGTATAGCCCCTTAAGATGACTAAGAGCCTCGATGCTACTGGATGTCAGCCTGTTGTGGCTCAGGTCTACATGATTCATCATCTTAAGCTGAGCAAAGGCCTGCGGGTCTATGGAGGAGAGATCACAGGATGATAGCATCAGGATTTCTAGACTCTCCAGGATCTGAAGCGGGTTAGTCTTTGGAATATTCCCATTTGGAAATCGGTTTCCCTGTAAGTTCAGGTGCTGGAGTGCTGGCAGGCCATCGAGGACATGCTGATTGCTGGTGTCAAGGAGGCAGTGGGAGAGATTGAGAACCTTCAGGAGATGGAGGTTCTGGAAGGGACTTTGCGCGGCATTAACACGTAATTGGGTAAACGCCAAATCCAGGAGTTCTAGCTGGGGACATTCTTGGAACGCCTCGGTCTTTAGGCCCAGGGGTTCATTGTAGCTCAAGTTCAGGCTTTGTAAGTGAGACAGGTTTTTGAGTTGCAGGTTGCAGCAGTCAGAAGTTTCGATGTCATCGTGGCTTAGATCAAGCAGACGAAGATTTTCTAGGTTGTCTAAACAGCCAGTACCAAGGGCAAGTTTCTTCTCGTTGCCTTTGATGTAAAGGTGTGTAAGGGAGGGGAAGCTGGCAGCATTGATTTGACACAGGCTATCAAACTTGTTTGCGCTGAGAACTAATTTCTTGAGGTTGTGTAGCCCCACAATCCCGGAGGGTAATTGTCTCAGGTGAGTAGCTGTCAGGTCCAGTTCCTGGAGGCTGGTGAAGCAGTGGAATGTATTCGAGGAGATGTTGAGGAAGTGATGCTTCTGCAGGTTGATGCTCTCAACCGACATTTCACAGAGGCCCTCGAACACCGAGGAACTAATTTCTTTATCATCGATGTCCTCAAATGTCCCCAGCCAGAGAGACTGAACAGTAGAGTTATGCAAACCCCTGAATATAACCAGCAAGTCGAGAGTCCCTCCAAAGTCCAAACTTTGGAAGACAGTTGACTTGAAAGCCCCAGGTTCTATCCTTGTAATGTCATTTCCCTTTAAGTTGAGGCTCAGGTTAGTGGCATGCTGTAGAGATTCCATATCTTCTTTAGATAGGTAATGGATGGCATTGTTTTGAAAATCGAGAACCTTCAGCTTCTCTGTGGGGAAGTTTTTGGGGAGCTTAATGGAGGAAATATGGTTACTTCCAAGATGTAAACTTTCCAAGCTTTTCAAATTGTGCACGGGGATAAAGTCCAGACTGGACATTCCTGTTTGGGTGAAGAACAGGTGCTTCAGTGATACGGGCCCATTGAGTGCTGTTTCTGCCATAAATATCAGCGGGTTTGCAGTTAGCACAAGTGTGTCTAGCTGATGCTGGCTTTGGAAGGTATCTTCATGTATCCAGTAAATCTGGCACCTCGAAGAGATAAGAACATTTAGCAATCATGCTTACGAGGACAAAAGAACAAACACCAGCACAACAATGAATCAAGAAATCCCTTGTCTGCAATAGCAAAATAGCATCACTAAAAAGTAAAGTAGAACTTTCCTTCACGCACGCGGAATAATTTGTTGGGTTAATAAGTAGCCTTAGTTCTGAATACTCTGATTTAGAATTTATTCTGTAGTCTTTGCCCCTTTAGAGTGAACACTCAGGGGTTATTTTTAATTGTAAGGCAAAAACCCAGTGATTGTAAAAATCAAACTGTGACTTATTGTTTAATTTAGTATAAAATATATCACACAGAAGACATAGGAGACACTATATACATCATACACATATGTGTATATATGTATGTATGTGTATGTAACACCATAAACAAGATACAACCTTTATTAATTTCTCATGGGGGGGCTGAATTGCTATCAAAGATTGAATCCAGGTCCTCACACATGCTAAGCACTCCGTCTATCACTGGTCTATAGTCTTGCCCTCTTTTTTTTCATCAGTTAAATACAAAAGGGTTTTTATGAAGAACTATTGTGTGTTAAATGATACACGGAAAATGCCCCCATTGAACTGAAGAACAGTAAAGACTCAGAAAACACCATCTTGATATTAATCTAAAAATACTGGATTGATAGCACATGCATGCACAGGAGTGCACATCCCTTTGTTGGCACATGTGCACGCTGATGGTTCCCTCATTCACCCACCAGTAGGTAGTGATACTGGCCACGGTATCTCACAGTGGCACTTAGAAGGTGACTATGGTCCCTTGTTCTCCCGCTCTGCAGGAGGGGAAGAGCCAGTGTGGGGAGCCGCTACAAGGGATGCGGATGTCACAAAAGCATCAGCCTCCTTTCCCTCATTTTCCTCACAAACTTGTGTACGCCCTCACTTGCTTTTGATACCTCTGCCCCTTTGTTCTCAAACATTGGTTCAGCAATCAGATACAACTTTCAGGTTATGTTTTAGCAATTGGAACCATGGTTCCGCCTCTAGAATAGATGATGGAATTCTTAATCCAATTTGTGTATAACAAATAAATCAAAAGTTAATAGAAGCCAGATGTAGGGGTGCTTGCCTTTAATCCTGTACTTCAGGAGGCAAAGACAGGAAAATATCTGTGAGTTCAAGGTCAGCCTGGTCTACAGAGTGAACTGGTGGAAGACTAGGACTACATAGAGAGACCATGTTTTTTCTTTTTTAAAAAAAAGAAAACAAACAAACCAGAAAGCAAACAAAACCACAGCAACCAAACAATGTTAATAGAGATATCTGGGAGTTTCATCTAAAATATCATTGCCCCGTAACAGCCAACTGGGTTCACATGCTGCTTAATACAGCATCTGATCTGGTCAAGATTTTTTTTTCTCTTTTGCCATCAATACCCTTAGAAAAGTGGTTCTCAACCTTCCTAAAGCTGCAACCCTTTCATACAGTTCCTCATGCTTAGTGACCCCCCCCCCAACCACTGCTACTTCCTAACTGCAATTTTGCTACTGTTATGAATTGTAATGTAAATATCTGATATATAGGATATCTAATATGTAAGCCCTGTAAAAAGGTCATTCAGCCCCCCTCCCCAAAAGGGGTTACGATCCACAGGTTGAGAACCACTGCCTTAGGCCTTTCTTAACAGCACCATTGAAATACTTTCCTCGTAGTTGACTGGCCTTATTTTACAATATATCTCAGTACCAGAAATGTGTTCCTTGGAGAAGGATAAATAAATCTGTGGCCCTATAGGTGGTATCAGAGGTGCTTGGATTGTACAATATGGTTTTGTTTAAGTAAAATGTCAAGAGCGCGCAAGGAGCTGAAATACCTACCTGGTTAAATCCAGAAAGGTGAGATTTACAAGTCTGCTGAAGGTCGTATTTTGAATTGTAGGCAAGAAATTAAAGCTGAACTCCAGACATTCTGTTGAGTTTGGGAGAGTGCCAGGAATTTCACTGAGACCTAAATTTTCACAGTTGTATGTTTTGTTGGTTTCTTTCTGATGGGAGAAGCAATATAAATGAATATTGGATTTAGTAATTTGATTCACTCTCTAGCAAGATTATGTATGATTTACCTTTTGAGAAGCAGTCCCACTTCTAGTTATCGCTCCCCAAAATAAACTTGCAAAAGCACCAAATGTTTATGTGCACATTCTTATTCATTACGGGGCTTTAGTAAGCTAGCACAAGGAATAATGATAAAGCGCTTGCTCTTGATTAGATTAAGATTCAAATAAATCAGTTGATAAAAGACATTTGTAGTCCATCAGAGACCTCTGAATGAAGGGATTAGACAATATTAAGAAAATTACACACTTTGTTAGCAAGGTATTGGCTGTAAGTCAAAATGTGGAGGGTGCACCTCTAATCCGAGCACATCAGAGGGAGTCAGGAAGATTCTGAATTAATGATAATGTGAGCGACACAGCAAGATCCTGTCTCAGGAAACAAACAACCCCCAAACAAACAAACAAGGGGTGCTTTCTAGCGGGCACAAGCCTGAGTTCAACCCTCTGGTACTGGGAGAGAAAAGATTGTCAATAACGGCACTGTTATCAGTGTGAGTCCAGCTGAAAAAAAACGTGGTGCTCCTTGGAGGAACCCTGCAGAAATATTCTTGCCCAAAACAAGCATCCACATGAGGGACTGAACAGATTGGAATCAAGTCAAGACTTTAGACCTGGCTTCATGGCTACAAGTGAGTGACTCAGTTGATTTCAGCTAAGACATGATAAAGCAAGAGTCACCCAAATACAGATAGTGGGACATTCTATATTGTAACTGGAAAGGTAGGGGGCAAAGGAAGAGGAGGAGGAGGAAGAAAGAAAACTCTTGTTAAGAGATAAAGGAGAGGCTGGTGATAGGACTCAGTGAGTAAGGGCAGTTGCCACCAAGCCTGCCAACCTGAGTTTGCTCCCTGGGAACCCACAGGATAGTAAGAACCAACTCTTGCAAGTTGTCCTTGCAAGTTGGTTCCGCACATGCGCCATGGTGCATGGTCACATGCTTGCTTGCGTATGCACAGAAAATAACTGTTGAAAAGCTATTTTAAAAGAAAAAAGATAGACATAATAACTTAGGCAAGCAAATAATATTAACCCTTGTTTAGTTACGATATTTAAAAAGCTAGGGAAAGACATAATATAACAATCCCAGAACTCTCTGAAGACAGGATTTGATGATATTGAGAAGTAATGAATTTGAGAGAGAGAGAGAGAGAGAGAGAGAGAGAGAGAGAGAGAGAGAGAATAGGAATTTTTGTTACATTAGTGGCTATGGTTTGATGAAAGAAATGGTCTTAGACTCTTTAGGTGCAGATTAAAGTAACTAAAAATAAAATGACAGGTTTGAGATTTGCTTTAGTACACTCTGGCAAAAAATAGAAATAAAAAGAGAGAAATCATTCCATAACCCCACCATATGGGAGGCTGAGACAGGAGGATTTCTGTGACTTCTAAGCCATCCTGAGATAGGGCAAGACCCTGTCTCAACAAACAAGGAATACAGGCAAACAGAATAGGAAGAAGGAGGGAGAACTGCAAAGGCGAGTTTGCTGACAAATTCTTACCCTCCTGGGCATTTGAAGCGCTGGTAACTTTGTAACAAATTTGCTTAACACAGTATTAAAAGAAAAAGAAAGTAGCACAGATCTTGGGTGCTTCAACCTTGAAATGCAAATTATTTCCCTGTTGGGATCCCCAGACTGTAGCTACCAGACTGTGGGTCTATGGAACCACACTGTGTCCAACATAGTGCTAGGTCCTGAAATCTAATGGGCGCCCTCTCTTAAACCCATAATCCAAGACACAGATCTGGAACTAACTATATAGGAAATGCTATTCATCAGAAGTCTGCAGAAGTGTAGGGTTATCTGGTATCACTGTAGCATGAGCGGCTGGTGTGGGTGTGACTGAGGAGTGGGGGGAGGGTGGGTAGCAAGGTCGGCTGGTGATGTATACCTGGCCCAGGGAGGCTCCTAGCTAAGAAAAAATATCCTTGGAGGTACAAGAAGATGAGCACCAGGGATGATGGGTGCTCAGATCATCTCACATCCTAGGTGAACTAAACAACCACCCGTCCTCTGGTTTTTCCTTCCCACACGCCTGCTTTCCAGTAGTCCATGAGGGTGCCCCACCAGCACTCTGGTTCAGCTGCCTACCTACTGTTGATTACAAACAGATTTTTCTTGGGTGGACAGAAGCACACACATCTCCCTTTTCTCCTGGATGGCGAGGTTCTCTAGACGGCACCATTTACATCACTTTGCCGAACTCCATATCCTGCTCGGTGCACTTTTTCATAGTGCTACTACACACGCGCATCTCCAGGAAACCACTGGTTTCCTTCTATTCCGTGAGGCTATTATAACCGTCGATGATGAAAATGCCATATTTATATTTCCCTATAATTTATTCTCCAGTTTATAGACCCAAAGTCCTCTAGGCACGGTCACAAATCCATCCATATAATGTCCTTGAAATGCACACTTTGCATTTAAAACCTAGATTTAGCTGACAGGTGGGGAAAAGCATGCTACAAGACTGTGCCTGGTGCCCGTGACTGTGGCTCACCCAGCGAGAACTTGTGTGGACGGCTGTGGGCTCAGTGTAGCTATGGATCTTATTAGCTCGGAGGAGACATTTTTCTTTCCTGGTCCCCACTGGCATATCTGACATCATGTAAGTAAGGAGAAAGGGGAATCTGCCAATCTGTCCGGCTCTGTTATAGTATCACAGTGAAAGGCCTAAGGCTACCGATTCCCTGCTTCTGAATAGACATGCTTAGGACACTGAAGTTATTTCCTCATTCAGCCTCTCCTGGGCTTCCTAAGCACTTTACTGCACTAATGGGATTCAGAAAGTAAAGGTTGCAGAAACTCTGCTGAGCCAGGGGCCAAGGGAGCTTCTAGCAGGAGGAAAGAAAGGCAAGGAAGTGAAATCGCTCTTTTACCCGAGCCAAAAAAGGAGAGGCGGGCAGGGTCTGCCAGTGCCAGACAGGAGGACAGCCAAAGCCTGGTCCACAAATCATCGCATAGATGGGAACAGCAATGACCCTGCTGCCCTTGATGTCTTGGGGGGAAGGGTGACGGCAAGACTTAGAATTTCAAACCAACAGGTCCTGGGGCTCCACAGGCACCTACCCCCTACACCTTTTGCAGTCAGAGTTTTACAATAAAAATTGTTATGGACATGAAAGTCAGCAACATATAAGAACAATTAGATAATTTTCTGTTGATTTTACTTATTGATTTTTGTTTAATTAATCTATTTTACATCCTAACTGCAGTTTTTCCTCCCTCCTCTCTTTTCATTCTCTTTATCTCAGGACCTCCCCATTTCCTCCCAACCCCTTCTTCCTCTGTTTCTATTCAGAAAGGGGCAGGTACCCCATGGGTATCAACAAAGCACAGCATGTAAATTGCAGTTAGATTAAGTGCCTCCCCTTGTATTTAGACTGGCCAAGATGGTCCGGTATGAGGAACAGGTTCCCAAGAGCCAGTCAAAGCATTTAGGGACAGTGCCTGCTCCCATTGTTAGGAGTCTCACAAGCAAACAAAGCTACACAACTGTCATATATGTGTATAAGGTCTAGGTCAGTTCCCTGGTTCTTGGTTTAGACTCTTTGAGTTCCCATAAGCAAGATTATTAGTTTCTGGGCTTTTCTTGTGATGTTCTTGACCCCTCTGGCCCCTACAATCTCTCCCCCTCCCCAACTTCAGTCAGATTCCCTGAGCTCAGCCTAATGTTTGGCTGATGGTCTCTATATCTGTTCCATCAGTTACTGAATGAAGGCTCTCTGATGACAATTGGGGTAGTGGTCAATCTGATCACAGGAGATGGTCAGTTCAGGCTAGTAGCCACTATTGTTGGAGCCTTAGCTGGGGTCATCCTTGTAGATTCAGGGGTATTTATTTCCCTTGAGTCCCTCTTTCCATTCATCTTCTGTCATCTCCCCCTCAATCTACCCCCAAATTCAATTCCCCAAGTTCCCATCCCTTCCCACCTCCAGTCCACCAGTACTTTGCTTCAATTTCCCATTCCCAGGGAGATCCTCGCACCCGCCCCTCACCAGGCTCTTCTTGTTAACTAGACTATTTGGGAATATCCAAAAAATGCTCAGTCATACAGGAACACTTGCTCAGCTATGTTTACAGCAGTTTTATTTGTAATAGCTAGAACCTGGAAACAGCCTAGATGTACCTCTCCCTCCCCCCCCCCCCCGCTCAAAAAATGGCTAAAGAAAATGTGTTACACAATGGGATATTACTCAACTGTTAAAAATAATGACATCAAGAAATTTGAAGGCAAATGAATGGAAGTAGAAAAAAAATCATCCTGAGTGAGGTAACCCAGACCCAGAAAGACAAACATGATATGTACTCACTCATAAGTGGATATTAGCTGTAAAGTGAAGGAGAACCTTGATTTTACTTTTTAAGGCTAGTAGTGTGAACCTGTGTACACACACATGCAATCACTCTCATTCAGTCCTTTGGAATGGAATGTTTTATAAGTTACAGATATTCTGTTTATACCTCCTTCAGGACAAGGATATATGAGAAACCCCTCCACCCCATGCCATGCAGCTACGGCCAGCCAAACTCAATGTCATAGCCTGGGCTTTCTAACCCAGGTTCTAGAGAGGTCTCCAGCCCAGATGTTGGGCACTACTCTGATCTCTTTGTGACGAGAAAGCATGATCCTGCCCAGAGCCATAATACTCTAAGTGGGACAAGGAGACACCAGCCCCTTGCGGCACCAGGCAGACAGGCGCTACTATGGTGAGCAAATGTATGAAGTGAAATGGGAGAGAGACAAAATAGTTTATGTCCTGTGGACAGAGGCATATCTGAAGAGGCAAAAGAGATGAGGAGTGGGCTGCCGTGGGTGGTTTCATTGCCACCCAGGGCCATGGTGATGTCTGGGCCTGGGTTTCTGTTGGGGCCCATTTCTGAGTTCAGGCTCTGATACAGCCATGGTCTCTGTTGGTGTCCGTGTCTACTGATACCACCAAATGGCAGAGAGGACAGGGCTCTACACCTCACTGACTATAACACTAGGGAGAACTGGCTTTGCCCCTCACTGGCTGAAGCACTCAGGAGAGAGATGCTATACTTTTCCAGGGCTGCACCAGAGAGCTGACCTGTTCACAGGGGTGAACTGGCTCTGAGGGCATGAAAATGGGAGAGCGATCACGCCCCTCTCACAGGCTGTGTGGTGGCATGGGTGAGGGAAAGATGCCCTCCTCTCCTCGCCCCTCGCCACCTACATCAGGTGGGGGACTCGGCCCAACCCTTCAAAAACTGCAGCACTTGGGAGAGCAGGCCCTGCAGCTCACCTGGGCAGCACAGTAGAGCCAACCCTGGTGGCAGAGGTGTGGGTAAAGCCAGCCCTGAGGTTGTAAGCATGGGAGAGCTGTTCCCACTACTCATTTGTCTAATTGCAGTGCGGGTGGTGGAGAGATGCCCTCTCCCCACACTGATCAGCCCCTGAGGCAGGTGGGAGAGCTGTTTCTGCCCCTCACCAGCTGTAGTAGTAATTGGGTGAGTGGACCTTACAGCTCACCTGGGCAATGCAGGAGACCTGGCCCTGAAGGTATAGATGTGGAGATCGGACCCTGAGGATGTGAAACTCAGAGAATTGACTCCCACCCTTTGCTCATTGCTGCAAGGGGTAAGCTAGCCAGAGCAATGTTGGAGAGCTCACCCTGGTGGCAAGGACAGGGGAGAGCTGGTGGTCTGAAAAACCCTGCCAAGTACCAGGCCCAGAACTCAGGCCCAGGACCAGGGTTATGTGTTGGCCTGCCCCAACATCTTCCCCGTCTTTGATCTGCTGGAGCACAGGGAAGGGAGGGTATCAGTCCTGTGGACCTAAGGCTGCAAGATCTCTATGACACAGGGCAGCCATGGGATGTTCAGGAAGAGTCCCAGGGAAGGCCAGAGTAGATGGTGCAGACGAGACCAGGGGCCTCGAAACAGACTACTGATTCTTTTCCATAAATGCCTAAGTATAAAAATATATGGATAAAGGATTTACTGTGTGACTCACTGTGTCACACTGCAGCTTCCATGACAAGATTTTCCCCTTCTTCCCCCCCCCCTTTTCTCTTAATTTTTATTTTGGTGTGAGGTAGGGGATGGGTGGGATCTGGAGGCATGATGTCGAAAACATAAAGAATTAAAACTAAAAAGAACAAGGACATATAGTCACAGCACCCATTATCAACCTCAGGATGTTTAACATTGATTCCACTTATTATTCAGCAGTCCATTACTTTGCTGGTCTCCAAGATAATTTTCTGTTTTTCCAATCTGGAATTATACCTTGAGTTTGCTGTCAAATTTCCACAGGTTTGTCTACTCCCCGAGGCAATTCTTCAGTCTCTTAGGACACTGATTTTTTTTTTTTTTTGAAAGAAAAAGAACTGTATGGTCATGTGTGCCAGAACACCATCTATTGTGGTTCCATATGTTTCCTGGGCTTGAATTCCATAAAGGCTGCATTTTGGTAGAAGCTCTACAATGGTGAGCTTGTGTCTTTCTTACCACCAGGACTAGGGTCAAAGCTTTGGGTGAATTCTAACAGCATAGCATGGAAGCATAGACCAGAAGAATGAGCATCCTTCAGAGGATGCGGGAAAGCAACAGACAGCTCCACCACTGCCAGGACCACTTGCCTCGGGTTTTCCTCCCAGGCAGACAACCGCCGCGCCCCAGCTCCAAGAGCCCCATGTAATTATTCTACCTGGAGATGGACAGTTTTCCGAAGTTGCTTCTTCACTCGTCTACCTTGGCTGACTGCATTGCAGACAGGGCCCATCCTTCTTAATGTGAATGCCAGTGCCAGCAGAGCTGCCACAAATCCACTCAAATGCATGCAACCGCACACATCCTGCAGAGTTGCTGCAAAACCACTAAGAAGACTGCAACTGCACGCATCCTCCAGAGCTGCAAAAAAGCCACTCAAATGCCTGCAACTGCACGTACCCTGCAGCACTGCTGCAAATGCACTCAGTTGCCTTCAATTGTACACATTCTGCAGAGCTGCTGCAAAGCCACTCGGATGCCTGCAACTAAACATACCATGCAGAACTGCTGCAAAGCTACACAGATTTCTGCAACTGCACATACCATGCAGAGCTGCTGCAAAGCCACTCAGACGCCTGCAACTGCACACATCCTTCAGAACTGCTGCAAATCCACTCGGATGCCTGTGCTGCACGCATTCTGCTCTGTGTCAAGAAGCATTTCTTTAGGACCTGCGGTGCACTGGGACCCCTGCCAGCCACTTTGTCTTCAGCTTGGCTCAGAGCTGGGCCTCTTTACCTAGAGCAAGTTTCCGTCCTAGCAGCAACCCCCTCTCCCTCCAGGTGTTCCTTTGCATTTTTTCCATCAGGAGGTTATTTTGTTTCTGCTCCCATCCCACTGTATTTTCTCTCCTTGCAAGCGTTGAGACATTTTTCTAATTTGGAAGCCTTTGGATTTCACTGGAATGCTTCTTTCCAGCTTTTCAGACGTCTAGTGCACTTGACACATGCATGCATGAGGAAGCACTGACACCACCCCCAGCCCCTTCCTTTAATCACACCTTGAGCAATGTGGCTGGTAAGCTGAATTCCAGAGCAAAGATTACTCTCTGAAAACAAAACAACAAATGAAACCTCTCCGGAAGACACATCCCTAAAATTGTGTTGTCAAGCTGACTCCTTCAGGTGAAGGACATTCCAATTAAACCTCATTTGTTTTCTGGGCCTCTACAGCAGTGGTTCTCAACCTGTGGGTCACAATCCCTTTGCAGGGGTGGGGGTGTGGGGAGTGGAATGACCCGTTCACAGGGGTCACATAACAGCTATCCAGAATAGAGGATATTTACATTATGATTCACAACAGTAGCAACATTACAGTTATGAAGTAGCAACGAAAAAATTTTGTGATTGGGAGTCACTACAACATAAGGAACTGTATTAAAGGGTCATAACATAAGGAAGGTTGAGAACCATTGCTCTGCAGAAATAGCCTGCTTGTCTCCAAGTCTAAGCTCACAGCATTAACTGTCTTGCCTGGGCCTCTCTTCTTAACAGCTATAGCTTGGGGATAAGAAGCACACCCTACCACTGTGTGCTGAGAAGTCTCCAGACAAAGGACTTTAGCCCTGAGCAGGAGTGCCTGCTTCAGGGATCATCTCATTCCCCATCATCCTGGTCCTGGGAAGCTAGTGCATCTGTGAAGTTGGAGTTCTTCAAAGAGGGCACTGCCAAGTAAAGCCCACCCACCCCATTCCTAGAAACAGAAGGACTTGGTCTTACCTGGTTTTGAATGGACAGAGTGACTAAGATGAGCCCATGTGTAATGGGGGTGGGGAGCAAGCCTGCAGGTCCAAGGAACTATTTCAGAGTACACTGAAAATATTCCAACAGCAGCAATTACAGAGCACTGCATTCCAGATAGTCTGAATTATTCGCTAGTCTCTAAAGGCCAGGTCATGGTTGTAATTTTGTTACACGCATACAGAAAACATGGGGCGTTTAGCAACAGAGGATTCTCTGTGGAGTGGTCATGAGTTTTTATTATAATTTTCTCAGAGCTTGGTGTAGGTTGAAACTTTTTTTAAGCAAAAAATTTATTAAAATATCAGTTCTGACTTCTACCCAACATGCATATATATGCATATATATACATATCAGTTTTTGAGCTGTTAAAACTTAGAAATATGAAACAATAAATCTTCCAGAAGAAACTGTAGGATAATATCATCATAGCTTTGGGGTAGACAAAAGATTTCTTAAACTGGACAGAAATGTACTGAAAATTGAGGAAAGAAATGTTCAATCAAGTTACAATAATATTAAGAACTTCCAGTTGGCAAAAGATACCTTTCAGAAAGTTGAAAGAGAAGTCTCAGAGTAGAAGAATAGATATTGGCTATCAAATCAAGACAACAAGGGAGAAAATGGGCAAAAGACTCAAGCACTGCACCCACACAAATGTCGCTGTAGAGGGCTGAGGGTGCAGGAGTGTCAGAATGCTTGCCCAGAAGGAGGGTGGCACTGGGTTGGCCTCTCGGCAGTGCCAGGAGAGAGGACTATGTAAGCAACTGTGAACATGTTCTCAATTTAATAATTCATCGGAGAAATAAAAATTGAATCCCAATGAAATGCTCCTTCCCAGCCATCAGGATGGCACACATTTATTATCAAATGTTAACAAGACTCAGGAGCAATGAAACATCACACACAGTGCCAAGGGCTGTTAATTATTAGTGATGCTTTATAAATCTGTGATGTCTACAAGATACACACACACACACACACACACTATGGGAAATACATCTATTCAGGTACTCATATAACACAAATTTGTTTTCTAAAGAAAGGCATAATCAAGAAAGCTTAAAACCAGTGTCATACATAACTTCCAAAAATTATAAATGCAATTTCCTATTAATAGTAGAGAAATAAATAGATGATGGGAGCTTCCACCGAACAGTGCGTCACTGAACAGTAGGAACCAACAAACCACTATCGTACAGGTCATCCGAAAGTGTCACCAATTTAATGCCAGTCAAAAGGATTCAGGCAAAAGGAGTTCCTACGATATGGTCCCTATTGTATAAAGTTATTTTTAAGAGCGTACTAGCAACCATGATGACAGAAGCTACAAGTCTAGATGTCTTTGAGGAACTCATGGCCTGGAGGAGGCTTGGGGGCTTCTGAGGTACTGAGTACATCTGTGCCTTAGGTTGCATGTGGAATACCTGGCTGTGTTCGTGGGTCAAAATGCATTTCACTGCCTGGGTAAGGCCATGTGAACTTTCTGCATGTGTGTTTTGCTTCAACAAAGTTTAATAAGCTGAAAAGAAGGCAAAAACCTAAACACAACTCTTCCTATCACTCTGGGCCAGACAAGCTCACGACAGTGGGTCACAGGAACAGACAGGGAACGAGTGCCCGATCATGCTTGAAGTGGAGCGAGGCAGGAAAGAAAGCCAGGAGAAGGCTGGGTAGAAAGAACTGGGGTGATTGGAATGTGAGAGGACCACGCGTGACAATCAGAGGCACACGTGTCTCCTAACCAGTCTTGCTCCCCCTCATCCGTGGCATAGAGGTCTGGAACATGGGCCCATCATGTTCATGCATTAAACAGCCTTCAACTTCTGCTGCTTAGAAGGAAAGGAGAGAAGAAGGAAGAGAAAATAGAGCTCTAATGCTCCTGGAATGGGTTGCGAGGCTATTTCAATTCAGACATGTGTCAGAGGGCAACCACGAGCTAAAGGTGGGGACGTTGTTTTAGAGGATTTCACTACCACGCGTTTACCCCAAATGCAAGTCTTCACTGTCTTCATACAGGGCCTTTTGTGACCTGGGACACTGTGCCCTACTCCCATGAATGACAGGCATGGCACTGAGCGCCTACCCCAGGCAGTTTCTTTCTTTTTGCCTCTCCTCCTTCTTCCCTCTGCCAAAGCAGGGGTCATGTACAAAAGGGAACTGGCAACTCGGAAGCCTGTGACCACCATGGGTGGTTAGACGGTTTCTGTAGCTCTGCTGTAGTTCTCTGGCAGAGCTCACCCTTCCTGGACTCCTTGCGGTCTCAGAAGGGCTCACAGGCTTCCCTAGGTGCAGGGTTTTGAGAGCTGAACTCCCCAGTTAAGAACAGAGTACTGCAAATAGTCCACTTCTGTGGTACTGCGATCGAACGCATCTGGGGATGAGGTCAGCATGTGACTAGCATTCGTTCTTGGTCACTGAGAAGGGGATGTCCCCATCCCAATCCCTTCATGCCATCTGCATGATGTGTGAAACCAACTTCCCAACTTGAATGAGGCGAAGTTGGGGTTGATGAAGCCCCTTTCTTCTTTTATAGCCTGAGTTGTTTCTCATTCTTGCACCCCTGAACTTCTTAGGTTGAAGCCTTAACTCCCAGGACCTTGTGTCTCATGTGACTATAATTGGAGAGGAGGCCTTCTGAGATAGATTACACTAAAGTGAGGAAACCTAGGCAGGTCCTAGTCCAACACAACTAATGTCTTCATAAGAGAAACTTAGACACAGCTAAGCATTGGGGATGACACACTGGAATCCCATAAAGAAAGCCATCTTCAAGCCGAGAAGAAAGTACTCAGAGGAAAACGACCTTGCCACTACCTTCTGGCCTACAGCAATGACTACAGCCATCACAAACCAAGAAGAAAGTCCTCAGAGGAAAACGACCTTGCCTCAGCCTCAGTCCTGGATTTCCAGCCTCCAGAAATGGCAAACAATAAGTCCTATTTTGTATTTCCTTACTCTGTAGCACTGGTTTTGGAAGCATGAGGAAACTAATATTCCATCCCTGCCTTGATTTTTCCTGGCTATCCTATCTGGTCTGTGAACAGCCTGAATCCACTCAAATGGCTAACAAGCTTTCTGTTTCAGACTTCATTCAAGTCCTGGCTTTGACTTTGATTCATACCCTCATCTGGGAAGTCTTAGCCTTGAGTCAATGGTTTGACTTCTAACTATGGTCTCAGATTCCTTTTGCCCCTAACTATCCCTGGCTTATATTCTCCGTTCAGTCCCGAAGTAGGAAAGCAACTTAGCAAACCACCCTTTTCTGTCTGCACCCTTTGACAGGCATGCCCATGTGGGACTGGCCACTTGCCAGAGTCAAGGAGCGCGGGAGGAAGGTGGAATCATTTTACATGGCAAAAGACGGAGGCCATTCTCTCTCTCTCTCTCTTCCTCTCTACAACTTCCTACTGTTACAGTTTGAAACAGAAGGTTGGCGTTGGCTTGGGTCTCAGTTACTCCTGTGGGCTATTCTGACAGACGGAAGGGTGTCCAACTGGAGGAGAAAACCAATCTCATTCAGAATGATCCTTTAACTGTTCTGAAGCCTGGAGTGGGCCTGTCGTTACTAGTCCTCACTGTGGCAGCCAAGCAACTGAAGGACTCTGTGGCGAGAGGCCATGTGCTGTGATGGCACACAAACGGCTCTCATGGTTTAGGTGTCAGGATTGAGAGGGTCTGTTCTTGGCACCCAAACCCTATTGCTATCTCCCGTTGTCCTCATTAGGACAGTAGAGACTTAAGCCAAGGTTCACATGAATCTGTATGCCGCATCTCAAATTTTTGAGCAAGTGTCAGCTGGGTAGAGACACAGTTTGGACTCACCTCAGTGCAAGTCAGATCTGAGGAGGCGATGGCTTCACAGCTGGCTGAAAAGAACGCCACTAAAAAGAAGCAGCTGATGTCCAGAGCCATCCCAGGTCCAGAGCAAGCCCAGCTGGGTCGGATTAGCTAATGCTCAGAGCCAAGCAGTATAATCACGCTCTAATAGCCCTGGCGACTTGGCAGGCAGAGAGGTACTCGGAAGGTTGATCTTAAGCTGCAACGCTGTGTGAACCGCTCGGCATTTGTGGCTCTGCGCTGCAGAAGAAGAAAAGGGAAGTTCTTTTTGCATACCAACCATCCTGGCCAAAAATAACTGAGAACCCTGCCCCAGGATGGCCCAGTGCATTTCCTGACCAGTGTGGACCAGTTGCATAGCCCTTAGAGACTGTGATGCTTCCCATTGGCCAGATGCCAATTTCAAGGGTTTGGCCCACCCTCCCGACCTTATAGTCTCTCTCCCGGTGAAAGGCTGGAAATGCTGGAATCTGCATTCACGTCAGATACCACTTTGCTAGCTGTCCTTCGGGGTGACTGGGAGATTTGCTGGAGCATGCTGGCAGGGCAGAGAGCTCGGCTCCAGCAGATGGGAGGGCTGCAAAACTGGGAACTAGGGCGGGAGGTGACAGTTTCCACAGTTCTGCTAGCTGAACCTCAGCCCCTTCCTGGAGCATTCCTGATCTTCCTATGGAAGGGGATTGCTTTCTCTCTTGCCCAGGTGACTTAGGACTGCTGTTTTAACAGCTCAGGTGGAACCCCCTTTCTGCCCTCACACCTGGCTCAAGTTAAACAAAACAACTTTAAAAGACACAGCAGCCTGGCCAACGCAGCAGAATTAAAAATCTCAGCTCGGGGTCCCTTTTCCCTTAGAAATAGTTTTGAAGCCTTGGGCTGTACCTCAATTGGTAGAGTAATTTCTTAGCATGCATGATACTCCAAGTTCAGCACCCCAGCACCAATAAAGCAGTCGTGGGCACACTCCCTTAATTTCAGCATTAGGGAGATAGAAGCAAGAGGATGAGCCGTTTAAGGTCATAAGAAGTTTGAGGCCAGCCCAGGCTGCAGAAAACACTGTTTAAGTAAGGAGAGGGGGAAGAGACAAAAGAAAAAGAAATAGAGAGAATCCATTGAAAGAGTGGTAATTCTTATGATGGCCAAGGTGCGGCAGGGAAAGAAAAAGTTCAAGTATTTACTCAGTAAATACTTAGTTACCACAGGCCTTTTTCTACCCTTGAACCAGCTGATGTATGAGAGATAATTGGTGGCGCTGTTCTCCCATTCCGCTTCTAAGAGCCCAGTTCCTAGTTCAGACTCACAACGACCTTAGATACTACAGGCTATGTCACTGCCATCAATAAAGCGACCAAAGCTGCTACCACTTATGTTTTTAATAGCCTGCAGACCATCCTTGACAACAAGCAACCTCTGAAGATACCAATTGCAAAAGCATGGTCTAAGCCAACAAAGGTGATGGCAGGCCGCTTTACTTCAGAGAAGGCATCCATTATGGTATGGACCCAAGGGGGGCTGGTACCAAGCCTCTGGTCTACTGCCTACTAACTGAGTGACCTTCGACACTGCACTTCAGAGAGTAGCTTCTCAGCTGAAAAGCCAGAGCTGCCCTGCTTACATCACGGGGTAATTATGAGGATCAAATGGGATGATATTGTAGGAAAATGCTTTCCTAACCTTAAAGCCCTACATAAACATAAAGAATGTGAAGTACAGCCTGCTCTGAGCCACCAATTCCAATGTCATGTAAATATCACTCCCGGGAAATTGTCCCCTACCCCCAGAGACTCTGAAAAGGCATATTACTTTCTGTCTTCAAGAAAGGTCTGATGGCTCCGTTAAGGCCTTAAGATTTTGTCTTTTTCTGAGGCCACGGCATTTGCATATTATTTGCGTGAGTTTGCATAATGGATTCAAAAGACTCCCTGCCAGTGTATAAGAGTAAAAGAAAATAAATGAAAGTGGGTGACCTTCTGCCACAGCATTCAAATCAAATATTCAGGGCATAATACCCTGAAATATGAAATAGATTAAAATTTAAACTATTGCAAACAGATAGGAAGATAGGTTTTAGAGTTCAGAGGAAAGAATGAAACCCTTATTTGGTTCCAGATTGTAAAGAATCATATTCTCCTAAAGGTCACCCCATTCAGATGATTTTCATGCCTCAGTTCCCCCTTTACAGGCCTTGCTCCTCTGCTGTGGTTAGACCAGAACATACTGCACTATTTTCCTGTCTGCCCCAAAATGCCTCAGTGGCAGAAAACTCACTATTTCTCAAGAAATTGTTCTGGCTAATTTTAGCTGCTTATATATAAGCTATGGTCTTCTACTTAAATGTAAAAAACCTTCCCTATATTGCACCCTATATAGTGGTCCTGGTCTCCTCAAGCTAACAAGCGAGTAAATTCAAGCCCTTTCATATATACCAGCCCTATGGGTATTTAAAATGATAATGTCACCAGTCCTTCCCCTTTGTAGCTTAAAAATCTCCAGTTCCCCTGTGTCACAAGCTCATGCATTACAACCCCTGTTTATGAATACTTCCCAAATATCACAGAAAATATACTGACTTGAGTTAGAATCCCATCTTTGTCACTTACTGAGACTATTAGTGATGGAATTAGATTAGTTTTTCTTTTCTTTAAAACTTTATTTTATTTTGCTATTGATGTATGTATGTGTTTGATGTGTTTGGGCTCAAGTGGAGGTTAGAGGACAATTTTGAGAAGTCGGTTCTTTCCTTCCATCTTTATGTGGGTTCTGGGATTGAAGTCAGGGCATGAGGTTTGTTCAGCAAGCACCTTTAGCCACCACGCTGGCCCTAGACTACTTTTTTCTACAAGGGACTTCTTCATATAAAATTCCATTAATATATTCCAAAATTATAATTTCCAACTGACTCATATAACAAAATTGGCTTGAGCCAATAAAATGAAGTTACACTTGCTGTGAGTTGACAATCTGCTCTCTCCTTCTTCCTCCAGATGGTATTGCTTCTTCTTGGCAAACAAAAACTAGAAAGGGCTAGCTGGAGGAGGGAGATGGGGCTGGGGCTAGCACATTCTAATGCCAATTTACTCACGGTGCCATGATGGGTAGGGTGGCCAGGAGGAGATGGAACAACCGTGATCCACACTGAGGACCATTTCTTCCAGAGAGAAAGGGATAAGCTGAGAAAAGACATCGGGAACACTTCATACTACTGATCCCTTACCGGATCAGTAGGGAGACAGCTCTGTAGACGCCATGAGTTTTCATAAATTTCGGGTGTCCTTATGTGAACTATTAACATGGATGTACATAAAGTGTCATCTATATTGTGATTCCGCTGAGGTCTCCATGGAATTCATCTTTTATGGTCAGTAGTCACTTACTGGATGACTCCAGAGTACCGATCCTTTTCATGTCTGGTGAGGTCTTATGGTCACTTGTGTGCTTCTCAGTCAGTGGTTCTCAACCCGTGGTTCACGACCCCTTTGGGGGGGGGACAAACAGCCTTTCACAGGGATCACCCCAGACCATCAGAAAACACAGATATTTACTTTATGATTCATAACAGTAACAAAGTTACAGTTACAAAGTAGTAGTAAAAATAATTTTATGGTTGGTGGTTATCACAATATGAGGAACTGTATTAAAGAGTCGTGGCAAGAGGAAGGTTGAGAACCACTTCCTTCGGTCTTTAGCATCTAAGAATGACATAGGATCCTAGAGACCTAGCTTCGTCCTTAGAGCCCTTTCTGCGTGGTTATCCAAAAGTTAATTCACTTTCAGGAACATGCAAGCTAAAACATGCATTGTGACACAAATGTGAAAAACACTGTGTGAGTCATTTCTATTATATCATGTGAGCAGCAGTAGCCGTTACGATGGCTTTCTGCTTTCTCCTCTGTATGCTTAGTTTTGCTTCTGCTTTTGGCTCAAGTCTGCTTCCTCATCCCATTGCACGCCCCCAAGATGGTTTTCTAATTGTATTCTTAACTCTTTGTATATGCTTATGGTCAAGTTTACTTCGGATCATTTTATTTCCAAATAACTTTTCTTTTCTAAATTATTAAGTCAATTGTAATCATACAAGGTGTAGAGGCTTCAAGGCCCAAAGTAGAGCAGCTCCCCTCAAAGTGACTCCCTCTCTCTGAGGTTGTATGGTGTGTCGCCGCATCTCATGATGTAGCTAAACATCTCCTGCAAATGGGAACACTACGGGGTTATCAGATTGCACAGAACTAGTAACACTGGTCATTTCTTGAGAGGTGACACACAGAGCTTCTCTCGTGTCCTGCTTGATTTTGTAGGAAGTGAAGACAAACCTCTCATCTCTCAGCTTTGTAGGTGGAGCCTAGGAGCTGATGAACAGGCCATAAAGTGCTGAAATCTAATTTGATGTTGAGATACACACACACACACATATTTGGTTTTTTGAGACAGGATTTCTCTGTTGATGTTGATATTTTTATGTGGTACATGGAGAGATCCATAGGAGAAAAAACCCTCCAAATCCCAAAGAAACAATTAGACCCAGGGGGTCATATACCACTTTAAGAAGATTAATAAATTATGAAATGTGATGAGGAAAAGGAAAATGCTGCTTGGGATAGAAGCAATAAGGTGTGGGAAAGTAGTTAAGAATCTGGGTGAATCTATTGGAATATTGACGGTGTTCTGAGTCTCCCCCCGTGAGAATATCATCTGATTGGTGGAGAAGGAAACCTTCCTTCTGGGAAAAGAGGACTCCAAGACCATCTTCCTACCCCACTCTTTCCCAGTCACCATCCATCAATATATGGCATATTTGGAGAGGGATGCTCTGCATGTAGTTAGCTGGCGACACCGCTGCCAGCAGAAAGAGCACAGTGTCTTCACATGGCAAGGATGGCTTATTTTCATATTAGAGATATCTCGCGTCTTCCTGGCCTATGTACTCAGGAGAAGGAGTCCTTCTTGCTTGATGCAAGGACAGCTGGCATTTCCTGTCTGGGGTTTCACCTTTTCCCAAGATGATCATTACTGGATGTTAGTGGAAATCTTAATTTCCTCTGGTTACATTATGGTCATTAAAAAATTGTCTGTTTTTTTTTTAAGCATGTGCCTTTAATCCCAGCACTCAGGAGGCAAAGGCAGGTGGATCTTTGAGTTAGAGGCCAGTTAACCTGGTCTAAGGAGTGAGTTCTAAGACAGCCAAGGCTTACACAGAGAAACCCTATCTCAAAAAACCATAAATAGATAGGTATGTAGGTAGGTAGATAGATAGATAGATTTATAATGTTGGAACATCTCCCAAAATCTGGATTTCATTCTTTCCTGTGGTTACCCAGATACACATAGATGCTTTTGGAAAGATATACAGTAGATCAGAACATTTGTTAATCCCCAACTTTCAATTGACTAAAATATTAGTAAAAGGATCAGTATTGGCACAAGACATCCTAAGTCCAAGTCTTAGCACAAAGAAGATTTATTGACATGAGAAGAACAAAGAGGAGGGAATACAAGACAATGTCAGGAGGCAGAGAACAAGGGAGAAGAGAAAGGGGGGAAAGGAGATGGGGGAGGTATTTTTGCCCCAGAAACAAAGGTCTGCCTCTGGATAGAGAGGAGACAGACATGACCTGTAGACAAATGGCCAGTTTATAAAAGGAAAAAGGGACTGGGCATATTAATTAGGGTGCCAAAATGGGGCTTTTGATTGTTGGACTTCAATACTTTGATACCTGGACCTTGGTGGGCAGTCTCAGGCGGAGGAAATGGCCAAATAAGGGAATAGACCTTGCTGGCTAGCTTTAGGAATGTAATCTAATGGTTTAGCAAGGAAGACAGATGGAATCAAAGAGAATGGCAAGGCCTACAGAGCCATGTTTGCCGTGCTCAGGCCTGCTAGAGTCCATCAGTTAGTATTGTTCATTAACTTCTCCTTCACTGGGTCTGTTTTATAAAGGTGGACATGTTAAAGGAATCCCCAGGGTTTGCCCTTGAAACTGTAAATGAACGTAATATCAAAAGACAGAGAAGTTGGGACTCTAGTGTGGGTCTAAGAATTGGTACTCTGAAATAAACTCTCAGATCTAAAATAAGCGGTTGTCTTAGGGTTTCTATTGCTGTGAAGAGACACCATGACCACAGCAACTCTTATAAAGAAAAACATCTAATTAGGGCTGGCTTACAGTTCAGAGGTTTAGTCCCTTATCAGTACAGTAGGAAGCATGACAACATGCAGGCAGACTTGGTGCTGGAGAGGTAACTGAGAGGTCTACATCCTGATTGCCAGGCAGCAGGAAGAGAAAGTACCTGGTTTTGGCTTCGGAAACTCCAAATACCAACAACCCCCAGTGACATACTTCCTCCAAAAAGGCCACACCTACTCTAGCAAGGCTCCATCTCCCAATATTGCTACTCCCTATGAGCCTATGGGAGCTGTTTTCATTTAAACCACTACTGTGGTCCTAAGAGTGGTGCACTGAAATCAGAAACCTTAAAGCTAAAACTAAGCTTAAAAGGAACCTAATCCATCTCTCTCACTTATCCAATTAAGAAAGACTATAATGAAGCCAGGTGTGTTAGTGCATACCGTTTTATCCCAGCAGTCCAAAGGCAGAGACAGGTAAATCTTAGCAAGTTGTTCCAGGACAGCTAGGACTGTTACACACAGAAACCCTGTCTTGAAAAACAAAAACACAAACAAAGACAAATCTATAAATGAACAGCCAATGAGTCTAATGGCCCCAAGAGTTAAGAGTTTTATACTCTACTCCTTTACTTTTGGCCTTTTTGAAATATTTTTTACATTCTGTGTGTAATCATGCTCTTAGCCCCTAGCAGTGAACACTGGAAGAAGAGTTTCCTAAATCAGCAAAGAGGTAGGCAACAACTTCCAAAGGAGCAACACAGTGGCATCCTTGCCTCATTCTAATTCCAGAAACAGCCCATCCACCCGACCTGAAGCACGTTGGGGTGGTTGAGCAGGTGAACAAAATTGCCAGGCCGACCACTATTTCCCTCTTGTTGACAGGCTTATCAGGCAGAGTTCAACAGTCTTTAAGGTTTCAATCTTCAGACACAGGCCCTCCCGTGACCTTGGAAACATCATCCCCTTCCGAATGTCCCAGTTTCTTCTCTGAAAGAGAAGTGACTCCTCCTCTGCCCCCCTCTCAAGAGTGCTTCCGAAAAGAGGGCAACCATGAAAGATGATGACGTTTATACCCCGTTGCTCATAGGAAGAGTGTGGATGAGCCGGCTCTACTCTTGCCCTCATTCTGGATAGGACTTGAAAAAGCAACTTCTTAAAAGTAGTTAGGGGCAACAACAAAATACACAGAGGAAACAATTGCTAGGTGCCAGGTGCCCTTTTAGGCTTCTGGCATGCCATACCCTTTCTATTTTCAGAACTTGTTGGCATGGGTTCTTTTCTTTTCTCAAATGTATAGATAAATAAACTAAGAGCACAGTGGCTCAGAGTTATGAGCAAGGCCAAGGTAGGAAAGTAGAGAACAGAGGACTCCTAAGTGGCTGTGTCTGCTTCTAGATTCACACTCTTGCCTGTTGCAAGGAACTGCTTGTTCGTCCTGGCCACCCAGAACCGAATAATCACACAGAAACTGTATTAATTAAACCACTGCTTGGCCCATTAACTCTAGCTTCTTATTGGCTAACTCTTACATCTTAATTCATCCCAGTTCTTTTAATCTGTACATCACTACGAGGTCATGGCCTACTAGCAAAGTTTCAGCATGTCTATCTCTGGCAGCAGATGCATGCCATCCTCTGACTCTGCCTTCTTCCTCCCAGCATTCCGTTCTGTCTTCCCCGCCTACCTAAGTTCTGCCCTATCAACAGTCCAAAGCAATTTCTTTATTCATTAATGGTAATCACAGCACACAGAGGGGACTCCCACATTACTTGCCCCCACTATATTTCCCTCAAGACACACCTTGTTGATAGCAGACATAAGCCCCTAACCTTAGCCATATTGCATGAGATGTGCTGGACCTGGGAGTCGCAGGCCTTCAGGATCTACATCCAGAACCTCCCACTTTTCAACCCTGTAGGGTGATTCCTCCTCTTACCTTTCAGACAACCACATTTTCCCAGGAAGGAGAAAGTGTTGGAAAGCATGATCAGCCTTAGAAATTTAATCAACTGGGCGGAAAGCAATCAAGATGCCATCTGGACAGGCTCTGACTTGCTGCCCAGAAGATAAAGACATATGGACTTAGGAAATGCCAAAGACGTGCTGACTTGATCCCCAGGCCTGTAGGCTTCCCCTTGCTTCACACAGACACACTCTGTAATTGTTCAGAAGCCACAGCTTGGAGATATGCAAGGCCACCGAGGGTCTGATGCTGTTTTGCAGCGTTGATTTCCTGCCTTCTAACCAATGAACACTTGAGCCGTGGCTTCTGAGCTGCTGAGAAGGTCTGTCTGCAGAGGCCACTCTAAATAGGCCTTTCTAATGATGGGGCAGGAGGTGGCTGCCCTAGGCCTAAATTATCATTGATTTAGAGCCTCTGAGTTAGGACACATAATGACTGCTGATCGTTAAGTAGGACTGAGACAAACGCTGTGGACATAGAGGCCGAGTAAGGGACGAATGAGATTCACCACCCAGTGTCTCCGATAAGCCATTTCCTTCCCGTGAAGTAGGTTCTTCCCCGTGTGCAAGACCTCAGCCTGTTTGAAGGATTCTTTGCGGAGGACACAGAGGCTGGGGTAGAGCCGAGGAACAAAAAGTGAAACGTCAAGATTCTTCAAGGAGAGCTTTAGTGGCTGCAACGTAAAAGCATTTGCGTGTGTTTTCTAAACAGCTGTTCAGATGCATCTTCAACCCCACCAGTTTCTATTTTAAAGAGAAATTCAGATCCTTTCAATAAACTTTCAAGTGATCCAAATTCTGCTGACCTAGAACCCAGCTCTCATCCCATTCTTACTCCTCAGAGAAGCATTGTTTTGCTCTACATAGACCCTCTAAATCCCTCTCTCTGTAGATACAACTGGTAAGACACAGCTCACAAGACCCTCTGTTAGCTCCTGTGTGGTTGGGATGTGTGAAGGATATTTAGGGTTCTGGTGGTGGGGTGGGGGTTAAGGTCATTTTTTTTTGGAGCAATTCACATTTCTTAGTTTTGATTTCAAAATAACAAAAACTATATGTGGAAATATTAATAGTTTCTGGTTCTAATCTAACGTGTTGAGAGACTCTGACTGCTGATTTAAAAACGAAATAAACCCAATAGCAAGAATTGCACCCCTGGAGCTGGAAGTTGATGGGGCGTTGGCAGAAGCCTTATAGTCCCACTGGTACCCTGTCCTCGAGAAGGAGCATCTTTATTCCTTTGCTTTTCTTCGTGGCCGTGCGTATTTCTTTACTAGGTGTCCATTTCATTTCTGTTGCATTTTATTTCTGAAGATCACTTTGCCTGCCTGCCTGTTAGCAGTCACTCCTGGTTAAGTATCTTCTCTTTAGACTTTCAACTGTTATGTTTTACTTATTTCTTATTATATGCATGCCTGGGGGTACACGTACATGGGTGCCAGTGCTTGAGGAGGCCAGAGACCTCAGATTCCCCCGGAGCTGGAGTTAGAGGTGATTCTGAACAATGAACACTCGAGCTGTGGGTGCTGGGAACTCAGTTCAGGGTCTCTACAGGAGCAGCAGGTGCTGTCAATGGCTGGGCCATCTCTCCAGCCCGGCTGGTCTGTGTTCCATTGTGGCTGGCTGTTCATCATGTGCTCCTCCTTCTCCAGAGCTCGATATCTGCAGGATCACTATATGTCTTAGAATCTCCGCTCTCTTTCCCATCTTCTAAACATTGACGTGTATGAGTTTGCTCTGAGCTCAGATGTCCGGTTGGGTCAGCAATTGGAGGGTCAGTGTTGCGCTCTGCCACAGGTTTCAGCTTCACACTTCCTCCAGGTCTGGGACTCCAGTGGTCAGCTAAATCTGGCTAAGAGGATGCACCCGGTTGGCAGTAAATCAAGGGGTGGTGGGTGGCTCCACCCCCGCCATGCATCAAGGCCTGTTACTCTGGTGTTGCCAAGCACGGGCACAAGTGTCTACCCACACCGTGTGTGTGTGTGTTTAAAGAGAGAAGTGTGTGGAGACTGTAGAATAGAAACTGGAAGCTAAGAATTGTTGTAGCTTGGGACTTTTCAACAAGAGGAAATGCTCTTCCTTGGTAACATTCTTTTTCCATTTGATATTTTTCATTTTATATTGCTGAATAAGCATGTGTCCTGATAGAGCAGGAATAACTGAATGTCAATATATAGAGAAAGGCCTCGCACAGACATGCAATCAGCAGTTTCCAGGTTTGGAGAAAATTGTAAAATTCTCGCATAGTTGTCTTTTTATGGAACACCGCTAGTTCCTGTTGCAATCTATTCTTAAACAAACCAAGAAGAGAAAGAAGAAGAAATTCTGAAACCCCACTTTCACTTTCTTCTCTAATTGAATTTGTGCTAAATGAATCCGCCATAAAAATTGAAATTTAAAGGACAAATATAGTCTGCTTTTGTTGTTGCTATTGCTGACTTTTAAATTGATTTTTTTAACATTGTCATACATGTAATTCAATCCTGCTCACTCTCTCCCCTTACTCTGTCTTATCTCCCTCTGTTCTTATCAATGCCCCCTCCTCCATACCTGTTCCGTTCTCAGGTTCATGACTTTTGGTTTCGTTTGGTGACCCATTTAGATCAACCATGGCCATTCATGTGATCATTGGAGTATAGCAAGGGCCACCAGTGGGAAGATAACTGAGGGCAATGACTTCCCTTCTCTTTGAAGCTATCGGCAGCAAAGGTTAGCAAATAGTTCATCAGTGAGAAGCGGGACCCCAGGAAGTCCTCCCCGACTCATGCTTGACTGAGGGCTGATTGGCCTATTTTTGCATAGACTTAGTGGATGCATCCCTAACTGCTATGAACTTGTGATTGCAATGGCTACGTCTTGCCTAGAAAGTGGCATTCTTCAGCCCTTTTTTTTTTTGCTGTCTTCTTGATATTTTACTTTTTCTGTCTCCTCTTCTTTAGTGTTCTCTACGCCTTTGAAGAGCAAATACAGATACCTTGTTTGGGAATCAGTACTCCCCTGTCACTCAGTACCTTGTGAAGCCATGAGTCTCTGTATGAACCATTGTACATGGAAGAGGATTTTCTGATTAGGGCTGGGAGGAGCTTTTGTTATAGATGAAGACAAACATTTAGAAATTAAACATTGCAGCTATACAAGTGTGCAGCGAGAGCCACAGCATTCAGTTACTCACCTCCAGCACCTAGGACTTCCGTGACTACTGGTTTCTGATTAGGTCTTTAGAACCTGGTATGGATTCCCTTCTGTGGAATGGGCCTTAATTCCAGGTAGAGAGCTGTTGGTTACCCCATGCTGCTATTGCCACTCTTGCACAAGTGGGCACATTTTGCTTCGTAGATGGTCTTATAGTCCATAGGGTTCACAGCCAGATAAGGCCACTGGTACTCTCCACTCAGCAGCCCACAAAGCATCTTCTGGAACTGTGAAAGCTAGCTGCCAGAGAGGAAGCTTTCCACCCAGTACTAGCTTGCTTTCCCTTCATCAGACAAGAAACATGGTACCTTCAGCAATAGGATCTCTTATCATCTAGTTCTGGTGGTCAGTCATGAGGAATGCAAGAACCCACAGAGGTCTGGGGATTTCAAGGTCCGCATAAGGATGTGTAGCCTTGGTACAGGAACTTAGGCTGAGTAACCCACAAAGTCAGGAGCAGCTTTGTTCCCGCCTTGTAGGGCAATTGCCTTGAAGCTCTTCAGAGAATTATATGCTCTTAAAAGCAGGCTTATCTCTGAATAAGGTGAAAATGACTGGTCGCTCTCACAAAATTATCTTAGTCAAGAAAACAACGACAACCCCAAAGGACAACCCCAAAGGACAACCCCAAGTGACAACCCCAAACGACAACCCTAAAGGGCCATGTATTTGGGAACTGGTCGAATTTGGATTGGGATAGACTATCTTCTACCCAATCTGATTTTTCCTTTTGGTGGGGAGCAGGTAAACACCGAATGCTCAGCCTCCTTCTCCAGTGCTTACAGAACTACGGAGCTGAGGCCAGTGGCTAACCACTTGTCACAGGTCCTGACTGATGCCCACATTGACACAGTGTCCTAACCACATGTCACAGTCCTGACAGATGTCGTCCATACAAGCACAGCATCCTGCCTCATCTGATGACTGAACTGTATCTCTTGCTCACCTGTGATACTCAAACAAACAAACCTAACATCACTGACTCCCATGATGCAAACATTCTGGGTCATTTATGAAGTTTCTTAATGGTTCTTGACTCATGAAGCAACGACGGTGGTGGGAAAGTCTAGGTGGGTAAGGGGAGGTCGGGGGTGGGGCAGCATCAGAACAATCACATTTGCTCAGTGCTTTCCAGAAAGCCTAGACCAGAGTCAAGTCTTGAGGACAAGGGCAGAACAAGCTAGGAGAATTCCATCTCCAGCTAGTCCCTTTGTGACTTCGCTTCCTGAGCCCTTTTCTTGTTGCTGTATTTGCCTGGTCTCCTTTAACCCTGCTGTTTCCTTAGAGAATCCTCATTTGGCCAGGGGCACACATGAACCTGCTGCCCACATTAAACAAATGAAAGGAGGGAGCAATGTTATTTAAAAATCTGTCATTGCTTTTACTGTCTACATTTTGCTTTTTAAAATTTGTATTTTTTAAATGTTTTTCTTTTCAACTCCAGAGAAGTAGACAGTAAGAGCTCCTGGAGGACTTTAGAACCTGTCACGTCAGCTCTGCAATTGGCACAAGCTGGGTTGAGAGGCTGGGAAGGGTCCTTTCTTCAATTATGGTGGAACCCAGCTGGAGGGAGGTGGGTGCAGTGGAGGGAGGAGAGGTAGAATCCAGAAGCCCACTGTTGTTTGAATCCAAAGGAAAACATGCTGGGATGGGTCAGAAGGAAAGTAGCCCCCTGTGGAGAGGCGTGGACTGGAGAGTCCTGGGGCAGCTAGAGAAAGGACCAGAGTCTGCAGGAGGCTGGAGAGTGCTGTCCCCTCTCTGTGAGGCCCCCACTTCCATGTTTTGTTTCATTTTTTCCTTCAGGAAATGACACAACACCTCTCAAACATACCAGAGCAAGCAGTGAGAGGAAAGAAGGCAAAATTTCTTTTAAGCAATATACTTTACTTAACAGACTGTAGCAAATGCTACTTAATATAAAATCAGGAAAACTAATGAAAACTAGGACTACTTAAAACATCGTAAGTGTCAAGTTTATTAGAAGGGCAGATATTTCCAAATACATACAAAATGACAACACTTTGGGGTGACCGAGATTAATTAATTTTATTAAAGTAGTTATTTTATAATACATCTCTACACCAATGCAGTATGCTGGCTGAAGTCTGGAAAAACATGAATATTTACCCGTGGCATCCACACAATGCCTTCAAAACTCAGGGGGTGACATTGTCATTTTCAGAACAGCTTAATTTCAGTATTTTCATTGGAACTACCTGGCCGTAGAATTCACAGTTGAGGAAGTAGGTTGGTATACTCCCGTTTCCATACCCAGGTTGACTTAAAAGTTTATTTTTGAGCCAGGCGGTGGTGGCGCATGCCTTTAATCCCAGCACTCGGGAGGCAGAGGCAGGTGGATCTCTGTGAGTTCGAGGCCAGCCTGGTCTACAAAGGGAGTTCCAGGACAGGCTCCAAAGCTACAGAGAAACCCTGTCTCGAAACAAACAAACAAACAAACAAACAAACCAAAAACAAAACAAAAAAAAAAAACTGAGCTGAGCATCTGTCTTCATATTTAAATTAATCCATATGAATTAAGATCCAACGTTCAGAATACAGTCGCTCATTTCGTCTGCATGTGAGCTAGTGGGTGAGGTAAGATTAAATAGCAAGTTGCCGCCATCCTGTGCCCAGGCTTCCCCATCTTGCAGTCTCCGGAGTCTGCTCAAGTTTGGGTTTTGAGCACCAAGTCGGTTCGTTTCTTCGCAGCACGCAGCTGCCACCTAGTGGCCACTGTCTGAATGACACAGAGAGAGATTACCGGGAGAAAACCACCGATGGCTACAGGACCTCAACCTCTCTTGCAATCCTGAAAAATGGGAGCCTGCCCTTGCTGGGAACCTGGTGTGACACTGTACTGCTGATGTGTCCTTGTGGCTGGAGGACGGCATTAGCTACCTCTGGAGACAAGAGATGGACATCATCTCCCATAACCCTAAGGTGTTTGGAGAACAATGAATATATCCCAGCATGCCCCATGCCACAGGTACAACTCCGGGTCCCCGCAAAAGTTAGAGTCCCCGTTCTTCCCTGTGCTTAACGCATTTACAGCTTCCGAACCTTGTGTTTGCTGGAGCATCTCCTTCTATTTAATTGTGAAATTGGTGACAGTCCAGGTATTAGGAGTCTGTCCAAGAATTGTAATTGGGTGAATAGATGGACAGTTCTTGGTCATTTCAAGAAATGAAGAAACTTCCCTGGATCTAACATCCATAGTAACTGCCTGTGGTCTGTGTGCGGTCCCAGGCAAACTGAGAATCAGCTGCGTACACAGCAGCTCTTGAATCCGTCATCTCCATTCGCTTTGCAATCTACTGCAGTACCACCCAAAATTCTCCTTCTTCATGGCTCCAAAACTCCACGCCGCCTTATTTCGTCCTTAGACTTCTCTTCCTCCAGGTCTTCCAATGTCAAGATATGGGGCATAGCATGCCTTCCCTCCTTCCCCTGGCTTTCTATCTGTGGTGACCTTGGAGCCTGACGCCTACACGGAGTCCGTGAGACACACGTGGCGCATCTAAGATGAGATGTGCCTGCCTCTCCAATCAGTATATGACTGGAATCTTGGTTCAATGTTTCAAAAATACTATTGATGCCTGTCTTACAGTATTTTCCATCTTACAAGTTTACCAGGGCCTCTGAGACATATCACCACACGCGGATTGACTCAACGGGGTACATACGACCTTTCAAAATTCTGCAGGAGAGAAATCTGAAAGAGATTCCACTGGATTTGCACTCCAGCTGCTGAGAAGGCTACCCTTTCGACGTGGGCTTCAGAGATGAGGTCATCTCTTTCTGCTCTTGGTGGCTGCTAGCATTTTTTGATATATTGATGTTTTTCCCGAGGAACATAACCTATTTTATTTATCTGTATATTATCCATAACTGTGTCTGTATATCTATCTCTCCATCCATTCGTCCATCCATCCATCTGGAATTGGCTCACGCAGTCACAGAGGCTGCCATGTAAAATGTCCTACAGTCAACAAGCTGGAACAAGCACTCTAAGTTCCAGGGTGAGGGAAGAAAAAGGCCAGCACCCCAGTTCAGAGAGGAAAAATGACTTCCTCCTCAGCCCTTTTGTTCTGTTCAGTTGGTTGAGCAGGGCTCAGAGCAGGAGAGCAATCACTTTAGTAGCCTCCAGAAACAACCTCACAGGCACACAGAATTTGATTTGACCAAACCTCTGGGAACCCATGCACGTTCAAGTTAATATGTAAAATTAACTTTCAAGCTTGCCCATGGCCACATCTTTCAATCTTTAGGCCAGCATCATCAATTCTCTCTGCTGCCTCTTTATTCTGTGTGTATGTTTTTAGCATTCCTCTGACCTTATTTTTTTTATAAGGTTGACACAGGATCTTTTTATTTAGTCCAGCCAGACAGCCAATTTTCAATCTGTTTAGCTCAACCCCCTGAGGTCTGTGATTATAGGTCTGTCACACCCTCCCCACCTATTGGCTCCCCGGAGTGGTGTATATGATTACATATCCACCTACTCAGATAAATCTGATAATTTGCTCATTTAATAACCTCAGTTAAATCACATCTGCTAAAACAATGTTCGCCAATAAGGTAGCATTCACGGATTTTAGGGCTTAGAATACTGTACCGGGCTTTTTCTTTTGGGCTGCCAACCAGCACCCAAATCATGACATGGGCACTTATTATCAATTTTGAATGCTCAGTCTAGGTTAGGCTCGATTCTGGCTAGCTCTTTTAACTTAAATTAACCTGTTTCTCTTTACCTTTTGCTTCAGGGCCTTTTAGTTTTCTTTCCTCCTGTATATCTTACTTTTACCACTTCTGTCTGTCTGACTGGTAGCTGCCTGACTTCCTCCTCCTTCTTCTCTTCTTTCTCTCTCAAGCCTAGAGATCTTCTGCTGTTCATTCTCTCTGCCTGCCAGGCCCCTCCTATCCCTTCTCTGCCTAGCTATTGTCTGTTCAGCTCTTTATTAGACCAGTCAGGTGCCTTAGGCAGGCAAGGAGAAACAAGTGTCACACATCTGTGCACAATTAAACAAATGCAGCAAAACAAAAATAACACACCTCTACACAGTTAACGTAATATACCACAGCATAAGCAAAAGCAACACACGTCTACACAGTTAACGTAATATACCACAGCATAAACAAAAGCACCACACCTCTACACAGTTAACGTAATATACCACAGCATAAACAAAAGCACCACACCTCTACACAGTTAATGTAATATACCACAGCATAAATAAAGGTAGCACATCTTTCCCTAGTTAAAATAATATTCTACAACAGAGTACAAGTACATTTGGAAGACCATTATTTAGCCTTCTCTACCAATTAAAGTATTAGCAATTACCACCAAGTTTCTTGAATGAGAAAGTCTGGACCCACCACTGTCATTGTCAACAAATGTCGCCTCAATTCATTTATAATGTATATAGGTTTCATCTTCTATCTTCTAAGTGAATATTAAATCTTATCAGAAATTTTCGCTCACCTACACCTACCTACCCACAAACACAATGTCCTTCCTGGACTGTTTTAGCGGTTTTCTTGAGTCAATTATATTTTCTTATTGGTGAACTATCCATCTCCATGCACTAGGCCGAGAGGTGGAGAGAAAGGACCATCCGTGGTTTTGCACGCCTTTGTAGGTCCTGGCACAGTGCCTGGTACTGTGTGGATGTGCTCAATCAATCATCCAACACCTGTATCAAAGGATGGATCGTGAGCGAGGGAGGGGCTCCCCTTCTAGTCAGTGGCCATCCAAAACCTTCTTCTCGTGGTGTTTTACATTTGAGGAGAAAGAGAGAGAGGGAGAGAGAGAGAGAGAGAGAGAGAGAGAGAGAGAGAGAGAGAGAGAGAGAGAGAATGCATAATAAATGCATAGTAACTTTATCATACATACATATTCATATTCATGTGCATCAAAATGATGTTTCACTCAACAATGGATTGCATACGGGTAGGTGGAGTGAGTTCCTTCCTCTCTAGTGCATGCACCATGGCAAAATCACCCACAGACTCCTTCACTAGAAGTATCTCTGTTCTTAACTGATACATATGGTTTATGACATTAGAATGTGATCTGAAAAAAATAGGGTACCTCCAAAGGGGATAGCTCTGGATGGGGTGGAGCCTCCTAGTGGACAGATGAGGAAAGACTTCTAGGAACAGATGGGATGTGTTATGACCCTTAGGAAAGAGGGCCCCAGGACCCAGCGACAACATTTCAGGAAGTCCCTGAGGTGGGATGGTCTTGACTAAGAGGAAGATGGGCCTGTCTGGAGAATGTGAGAAAAGCAGGGAGCAGTGGGAGGTTGAGACTGAGCAGCCACCAGGATCGGTGAGCGTAGGGCTTTCTAGGGTGATTGTGAGGTGATAGTCTCTCCCTTCTCCTCCCAACCCTTAGATGGGACGGTTGCTAGAAGGAGGAAGAGGGACACCTCTGAGGTTGGAAAGGTATATCTCTGCCTCAGGAACAGTGACGGACACAGAGATGGAGGTCAAAGATGGGATGGCTTGCGTGGAGGTGACCGCAGTATCAATAGTCAGAAGGGTCAGATTTTGTTTGCAGATGGAAAATAGGAACAACAGGTCTTCTGGACAGGATTAGATGACAGAGAAGGAGAGAGGGAGAACAAGGGTCAGAACAGCAAGGCGTCTTGCCACTATCAGAGAGGTTCTCGGTGTAAGCAAGTGGAAGCCGGACTAAATTAACCATTTTATCTGAACGCCCCCTCCAAGTGTCTTAATTCCCTAAAGCCACTGGAACAGCACAGTCCTTTGCAACAGCTGCATGGCCTCGCCATCCATCCTTCCCTGGAGAGAGTCTGATCCCTTCCCCAAACTCAGGCCCATCGCTGGGCCTCCCCGCCATCTGTGCGCACTGGCCTCAGACCAACCCTTTGCTCGGAATAAGGCACGGCCCACATCAGCCTCGGCCCTTACACAAACAGAGGGGACAGGGTGGCCTGGACTCTGCTGTGGTCTGAGTCTTGGCACACGGTGTGGGTGTTCTTCTGTTCTTCACTTTTTATTCTCACCCAGGGTTCTCAGGGGTTGGCTTGGCTGCTACTCACAGCCCCGTCTCCTTGTCCTGCTAAGGGACAGTCAAGAGCAATCGGCAGTCCTTTAGGTTGATGGAGGCTTTAGCTCTTGCCTCAGGTGGGCTTTTACTCAGGAATTAGGGTGACAAATATTCATGGTCACACAGTGCTTCCATGAAGTCAGTAACCTCTGGTCAGAGTAGAACCAAGGACGCCTCCAGGTGCTGGCCAAGGACACGAATCTTTGAGGTCTCTTCCCTCAGTTGCCTGGCCCCCTTTTATCTCTTGTTCTCATCGGTGCCTCCTTGCACCCCATTGCCTCCTGGATTGAAATCTCCTTGTCAGGCTCTGAGGTGTTTGACACGACAGGCAGAACGAAGGATCTGCAGCTGTCTCGGCGTAGGCTTGCTCCCTGTGCCCCGTGTCTGTGTTGCTATGTGGGTCACGTGTATCAGGCGCTGCGGGAGGGGGGGGGGCAAGAACAGTTGTCTGCAGTAGTTGGCTTTGTTTTGACCTAGTCCCTACCCCGCAGAAGCCTCTCAGTGGGGTACAGCAGAGGGTCAGGCATCTCTTGTTTCCTTCTTGATAGTATTTGGAGGGCTACCATTTGGCATCTCTCCCAACTTTTGCTTGGGAGTGTGTACACATCCCCAGGAGAACACAGACGATACCTATTTAAAACAAAAAGCGTTGGCGGGTGTGTGGGTGGGGGTGGGGGGATGTTGATGAATTTAAATGGACTCAATTATTTGTTCTGGAATGATCCGTGTTTATTTAAGTCACCAGCCTCCCTCCTAAAGTGCAGTCACAAGTTCTCTCAAGTTCCCCAGACACCCAAATAACCCCATATTTCAAAACCTTTGCCCTTCCCCACATCCTACCCCTAGGCTACCTTGGTGGCTGAGTGTGACAGGTGCATTGTGGGTCAGATGGCCTGGACAAGTGAAAGGCCTCTGTCACGTTCCACATCAGGAAATGAAAAGGTGTCTCTGGGGAACTGAAAACTGTATGGCCAGAGCACATGGTTTTCACGCCATTAGGCAAAGCAGTCTGGACCAAACACTACTGGCAAGAGCACAGACATCTCTGGTCTCCTCTCAGGCCTTGCCTTTGGCCCTGCCTTGATTAGCCTTGGAATTTACAGCTGTCATGAGTTCTGCTTTAATTAGAGGACCCCAGGGGAGAGATCTGGAACCAGAACCAAGTGCAAGGGACTGTCCCCATTCATTACCTTCCAGAAACATTTCTGACCTGGGGTGGAGCTGAGCCACCTTTGGCCAGACTGGCGTCTCAATGACATTCATTCTTTTTAGGTGAGTTAAACATTGCTACTAAGGTGTAATCAACTGAAGTGTCGAAGGCATTTCTCATTATTCTGATAGCAGTTGCGGCAAAATCTGCCATGAAGCTGGGTTTCCCCATGCGTAGTTTAGATAAGTCAGTACCGCAGGGAGAGACGTGAAACTTCATTTGAGGAAGTGTGACCTCTGATGCTAACCTCTTTTTTAAATGCTGCACAGGCACTAGGAGAGGTCATAGTTTTGTCTTCAGAGGCTTGTCTCTGGAGAAGCATCCCTGGGGCTCCTGTCCAGAAGAATCAGATTTTGCTTGGTGTCCTGAGAGTCTTGAATGCTGGAACCTGTTCCTTGACCTCTCCGTGTGAGAGGACATTGATTTAGCATTGACTATGGCTCAACACTGTTCTAAGTGATGCAGACCTACTACCATAGGTGGATAAACCACTGACTATTACCATAGGTGTATAAACCTATGTTAATGAAAGGACCCAGAATTCCTAAGAGGTGTGTGCATTGTGTTCCTTTGCTTCCTTTGCCTCTATGAAAAGCAACAAATGTATGTACCATAAATCATTTTATCTCTTTCTTTCTCTATCTCCTTCTGCTTGCCTGTCTCTGTCTGTCTGTCTGTCTGTCTGTCTGTCTGTCTCTCTCTCTCTCTCTCTCTCTGTGTATGTGTATTTGCAAGTAGAGGAAACAAAGAAAGATGACCAAGAAAATGGTACCTAAGTTATTTCTGTTATTTCTAAGTTGATGGACTGATGTGTTGATGGATGAGGGTGTAAGCAGGAGAATTTTCTCTTTATGTAATTTGCTCTCTTTGAATTATGGTGTGTGTGTGTGATATATGTATATATCATGTAGATGTGTGTGCACACACGTTCATGTTAGTGTGCATGCACGTGTATGGAGGTGGGGTTCAGTATTGGGTGTCTTCTTCCATCACTCCCCATCTTAGTGTTTGAGGCAGGGTTTCTCATTGAATCTGAGGCTAACTGTTTGGGGTAGAACAGTCTGGACAATGAGCTCCAGGGATCTGCCTATCTCTGCATCATCCCACAGTGTTAGATTATATGTGCATTAGGCTCAGCTCTTATGTGGGAGCTGAGGACCCAAGTCAGGTCCTCACACTCACGCAGCAGTGTTTTATTGCCTGAGCCTTGACCCTGGAATTATTTTTAACCAAGTGGGAACTGATGTGGGAGGGTCTTCTGTTTTGTGTTGATTTCATTGGTTAATAAAGAAACTGCCTTGGCCATTTGATAGGCCAGCCCTTAAGTGGGTGGAGGAGACCGAACAGAATGCTGGGAGGAAGAGGGAAGTGAGGCAATCGCCATGCCTCTGCTCTTTGGGTCAGCCACCATGGAGCCAGCCACCAGGTCAGACATGTTGAATCTTTCCCGGTAAGCCACCACCTCATGGTATTACACAGATTATTAAAAATGGGTTAATTAGGATGTGAGAGTTAGCCAAGAAGAGGCTAGAGCTAATGGGCCAGGCAGTGTTTAAGTGAATACAATTTGTGTGTTGTTATTTCCGGGGTTAAGCTAGCTGTGCGGGAGCAGGGAAGGACAAAAAGCAGGCCTGCCTGCAGCTCCTTCTACAGGGAACCACTTCTATTTCAATAAAAAGCCACTATATTTGTTTGGAAATGGAACAAGACGAGATGTGGAGAATCCCAGGGAGAGCAAGCCCAGTATATTACTGTATCCAGAACTCTATGGGAGCAAGATGGAGCAGGAGGGATTGATAGAGGGAGGGAAGTGAAAAAAGAGAGTGGGGGTAAAGGAGGAGGTAAGGAGAGAGAAAAACAAGGGCAGGAAATAGCAGGTAAAGTTTGCTTGTGTCAAATGAAAACAAGAAGTGAGATTGCACCTGTAACTCATTGTGCAAGTGCAATTTTAATCCTAAACTTTCCCTCCTGATGAGACATGCTCACTTTCTCATGCTCTGAGACTCAAATCCTATTGATAACAGTGTATAAGACAATTATTATTGTCCTCAGTTGGGATATCGGCCATTACACAGTGCTCAGATATATGGAGCAGGAATTGTCTTTGTTGGGAATGTGAGAGTCAAAGTCTAAGAGACTCAACCTCTGGATAAAGACAGCACACACCCTCGAAACTCTGCCACGGGCACCCAGCCTTTTGACATTGTGTCACAACATTGCCATCTGTAAAGTTTGCATTTGAGAACTGCACAGTCCAGTTTGAAAAGTGGAAAAGTATCTCATCATGTTGCTTATGGTTTTGTATTGGAAAGCGTTTATCTTTAACTGCAGAATGACACATGCAGCCCACGGCCACAGGTTGAGTGTGCTTGTAGGTACAGAAACTGCAAGGTGATGGGGTTTCAGAGAAGAGAAGGATGTTCTCTTGGGTAGAGCAAGCTGGCAGCGAGCCACCGGAACACGAGTTGCTGGTGGCTTGGTTTTCATCCCTTTTTGGAACTGGTGACAGCGGTGGGAATGAGCAGCAGCAGCCGAAACGTCAATTCTGTATTGGTTGAATCCACAGTTACGGTAGCTTCCTTCTGTATTGCGACTGTACTGTGTTGACTGGCACCTGTAATGACTCTGACCTGATCACAGAGTGCACTCTCTCTTTATCTGGCGCCACACATTGGGGGGCCACTCCATTTGTAAATGGAGGTAGCACTTTCCTGTCCCGACTGCAAGATCCCAAATAATCACACAGAAACTTATATTAATTAGGAAGTGTTTGGCCTAAGTTCAGGCTTATTGCTAACTAGCTCTTACATTTCAATTAACCCATTTTTAATTAATCTGTGTCATGCCATGGTCTGCTGGCATGTTGTTTCTTGGGCAGCTGCTTGAGTCTCTGCTCGCCCCTCCACATCCAAGTCCTAAGTTTGATTGTTCTACCTAACCCTATCCTGCCTGGCTCTTGGTCAAACAGTCTTTATTATTGACTAATGGGAACAAAACAGAACCATCCAATAGCAGGGCAGGGTCTTGGGTTCCATTTTATGTAAGCTGAGGGAAGCTACTCGTCCCAAGCTGCAGTGGAATAAAGGAAGAGATGACAAAGAAGTGCATGAGAAAGCATCTGGAGGTTTGGGGGCTAGAGTCCAGCTGGTGAGAACTGTCTTAACCTGGGAAGGAGTAAAGCAGGCAGTTATTCAAGACTATTGGCCACAGGATACAGAGCAGTGGTTATGGCCTGGGTGTCAGGACACAGAAAGCCACTGGTGCCATTTGAGCCTGGCTGTTCAGGAGGACAGGGTTGCAATGAACACCTCTAGGTAAGGGAGCAAAGAAAGAAGATGAGCTAACATGGACTCGGGCCTTGTACATTGTCCACACAAGTTTGAGAACAATGAAATCAACTTATAATATTTTATAATTGATAGATTTTTTTTTTACATAGAAACCCATTATTCCCACCCTGATGCAGGAAGAGATGGTGGAGTTAACCGTGTCAGGGAGAGTGGAAATCCCAGAAGAGGTTTTCTATTTTGTTTTTTGTTCTTTTTCTTTTAACAATGAGAGGGCTTTTTAAAAAAGGAAGATGATCACGAAGGTAAGGGCTGCGGAGATGGCTCAGGTGGTAAAATGCTTGCCCATCAGCATGAACACCTGAGTTTTCATCTCCTGGATCCCCTGGAAGCCTTTCAGGGGCTGTATGATCTCAGCGTGGGGAACAGTGATTTGGAATGTCTGTTCATACAGTGAAGCTGTGTCTCTGCCTAAGGCACCTTCTGACTGGTTTACTAAAGAGCTGAATGTCCGTCAGCTAGAGAGGAGAGAATAGCGGGGACTACTGCATATTCTGGGGGAGGGAAACTGGGAGAAGGAGTGTTTGTGGGTTCTGGATTTGTGATTTCATCAGCAAACTTGGAGGAAGTCAAATTTGCAGGACTAAGAAGAGGTAACTAAGCTACATGGCAGACTGTAGATTAAAAAATATGAGTTAATTAAGTTATAAGAGCTAGTTGGAAAAGAGCCTAAGCTAAAGTCAACTTTCATAATTAATATCAAGCCCCTGTATTATTATTAGGAAGCTGGCAGTCCACAAAAGAAAGTCCGACTAGGTCTGAGAGAACTTGTTAAAGAGCAGCGCGGGGTGACATAGGGAAGCAGAGACAGGCGGCTCCCCCCAGGTCTCTGTCTCTGGCTGGCCTAGCTCCAGCAGTGAGCTCCAGGTTCAGTGAGAAGCCCTGCCTCCAAAATGGTAGAAACAACAACAGCAACAAAACTGACCCTTGGCCTCCTCATGTGCATGAGCCCACACACCCACTCACTTATACACACTCAATCTCTTCCATACACACACACTCACTTATATACACCCAATCTCTTCCATACACACACACACTGATAAATACTCAGTCTCTTCCATACATACACACTCACTTATACACACTCAATCTCTTCCATACATACACACACACTCACTTATACACACTCAATATTTTTCATACACACACACACACATACACTCACAACTTAAGAAAAACAATTAGAGGTGTTAGAGGAATCAAGGCAATAGGGTGCTGATGGGAAGGGCAGTTTTGTAACTCCAGTTCTACTTGTTTAACGAGGGGTCTGGCACACAGCAGGTCACGTACCCAGGAGGCGGTGGAGAGGTGAGGGGAGGGAAGTCCTGTCGAGGTGCTGCGAGGTCTGGAGAACCTGTTTGGGAGAATGTTAGCTGAAGGAAACACAGTTTGCAAATGTCGGGACCTTGGCACAAGGTCACACCAGAGGAGACATCTTATTTGACCCTCAGTATTAAAAACAATGAAATCAACTTATAATATTTTATAATTGATAGATTTTTTTTTTTACATAGAAACCCATTATTCCCACCCTGAGCTATCATGTCCCTCAGGGCCTGCTTCCTCTGGCGACTGTAATTGGATTGGGGGTGAAAGGAGCCGCTGCGGTGCCCATCCTGCCTCTCTCCATTCTACAGCCTGTCCTTCCTCCTCACTTTGAGATGATGTGGTGACATAAGTGACCTACACTTAGGGCTCCTTCAAAAGCTGGGGGAAATGTTCAAAAGAGAGCAAGGCTGGAAATTCAGGGTGTGGCGACAAGGAAAGGGGTGAGTTAGGGTCAGGGAGTCTCAGGGGCCTTTGGTGCTCTTCAGGGGGAACAACCAAGGTGAAGGTGCAGGACTGGAGCCTTAAGAGAGGAAATGAGCAACAGAACCAAAAGGAGATGTGGGAGCCGAGGAGGGGAAAAGGAACCTGATTCTGAAATAGTAGGAGGGAGGGAGACAGAAATGGCCAGGGTGGGGCTGCGTTGTGCTGGAGATGCAGTGTTCCTGGAGCAGAGTTTGGAGCCATGCTGCTGGCTGGGAGTAGACATAAAATGGAGCACAGGGCGGTGTGCATGAGTTTGTGTGTGTGTGTGTGTGTGTGTGTGTGTGTGTGTGTACTGTGAGTGTAGTGTGTGCGTGTTGTATCCTGGGGTAGGGCAGTCATCTGATGCTCTTGAAGTAGATTTTAAGCTATTTTGTGATAGCAAGAGAAGCCAACTTCTTCCTTACAAATTTACATATCTTTGTTTGAAAATAGAATTTATTCATACATCAAATATATTGTTCATGCTTAGCTGAAATTGCCTTTTACCTCATGCATCTTCTGTACTGTTCATTACTGGTTTCTGTGGTTCTATGTGTGTATGTGTGTGTGTGTCTTATACTTGCCCCCTTTTGAGATTTATTTCATGAATCAAACAGCTTCACAGGAGATATCTTAGAGTATAAAATAAGACATGCACACTGACAAATTGGGCAATGCCCTACATTGTGCAGGGTCTGTAGTCCCTTGTTTCTTAGGTGCGTCTGGAGCTCAAGATCTAGTCTCAAGATGGGCATTCAAGTTGTGGATCCATCCAACACTCAAGAGCCCACAGAGGGCAGTGGTGCTTGTGGTGATGGGTAGCAATGGACTTCCATTTGGACAATTGTATGTCTCATGGAAGGCCGAGAGCACTGGCAACCCAATGTAGGTTGACTCCCCATTTGCTCTGATGATCCTTACATAAACTGACACCTGTAGTGGCTCACCCATCCCTCTGCATGTGGGTAATGTTTGGGTTGCATTATAAAATTACTGGATAGGAAACGAGCATTAGTCAAGCCAGGTAAAGATATCAGAGGGTCTCAGGGAGGAGCTCGCAGATCAAAGTGGAGGTGCTAACGGGGTGAATCCTTGAAGTGACAGATCTCAGAGATTCTTGGAATGTAGCGGGACCAGAGTAAGTATGAATTGATGGTGGGATGAAGAGCAGGGAAGAAGAGAGTGCCTGATCTTTCTAGAGAATTTTCCATTTCATTTCAATAAGACCCTGTAGTCAGATTTCAGAATTTGTCTCTATTCAATTATTGTAGTGAACTTTTTGTATAAGTTTCTTTTAAAAGTAGAGCCCCACAATTATAGAAAGGAAGGCATAAAGACTGTAGGAGTCAGAGGTCAGGGAGGACTGGAATGAAACTGTATTCTGGGCATGACAGACAGTTGCACTCAAGTACTGTAACTGCTGTGGTTTTGTGCACAAGACACTGGAACCAGTCAGTGTTCCAGTATGGAGTGCAAAAGGACTCACAAGCCTTGTGGTGGTTTGAAAGGAAATGGTCCCCAAAGGGAATGGCACTACTAAAAGGAGGAAATGTGTCACTGTAGGGTTGGGCTTTGAGGTCTCTTTTGCTCAAGCTTCCCACTGTGTGACAGTCAGTCAACTTCCTGTTGCCTTTTGGTCAAGATGTAGCCAGCACCATGTCTCCCTGCAAGCTGCCATGCTCCCCATCATGATTATAATGGACTGAACCTCTAAAACTGTAAGCCACCATCCCAATTAAATGTTTTCTTTGGAAGAGCTTCAACAACAGTTATGGTGTCTCTTCATATAAATAAAAATAAATAAAAACCCAACAAAGACAAGCCCCTATCCCTATTTGATTAGCGATTGACAGTTGACAGCATCTAAGAAAGGGAGGGCCAGCTTTCATTCTTTTCTTTTTAAAGGTATAGGCACCGATCTGCTGACTGCACGCTAGCTGACTACCCCACACCAGGGAATATATGACCACCGCATATTTATCATTTTAGGTTATGAAAGAGGAGGACGTAAAGTTGAGAGGGGTGGGGATGAGGAGGTGGATCAGGAGGAGTTAAAGGGTGAATGTCATCAGAATACATCGTGTGAACAAGTGAAGGTAGATTAAAGGACGTGTGTTAGGATTTCATGCTGTTCTGAAAAGTAATGGTTTCCAGACTGAGCCCTTAGCTTGGTATTGGCTAAAATGAGATGTACCCATTCAGATGTGTGTGAACATCTCTGTTTTCTTCCAAACACTTGGAGGAAATACATTCAGTGTTTCAGGGATAAATATGAGGCTAGCTGTATGTTTTTCAAAGTTTTCTTTTAATCAGGCCGAGGAAGCTCATTCCTAGTCCTGGTTCACTGATAGTCTTTGCAATGAGTGGACACAGGCTCTTGTCAGGATTCTTGTTTCACAGATGGGGTGGTCTTCTGTGTTCTCTTTTCTGTCTTGTCACTGAAGAAAATTACATCAAATGATTTGAATTAATCTAGCATTCCAAGGATAATCTCAACTGGTCACCTTGAAGATGTCTGAGTATGTCTATGAGAGACTCTCTAGATTAGGCTCACTGAGATGGAAGACTCACCCTAAATGAGGGTGGCATCATTCCATGGGTTAGGGTCCGTGACTGAATAAAAAGAAAACACAAGCTGTATAGCACTTGTCCCTCTTTGATTCATAACTGTAGATACCACGTGACCAGCTGGCTCTAGTTTCCTCTGCTGTGACTTCTCTGCCACAGTGGTCAATACCCTCAAACTTCAAGTCAAATGAAAGCCATTTAAAAATCCTTTAAATAACTTTAACCACCTTTTTAAAAAAACAACATATGATTATTTTATTTTATGTGTATGGATGCTTGCCTACATGTACATGTATGTACCACCTATATGCCTGGTATCCATGCAGGCCAGACGAAGGTGCAGGATTCCCTGGAACTGGAGTTACAGATGGTTGGAAGCCACCAGGTTGATTCTGGGAACTGAGTCCCAGTCCTCTGGAAGAGTAGCCAGCGAATAATAGAAATATTTAAAATAAAAGAAATTAGTAAATAGTTAGGGTTAGACTTCAGTATTTAATGTTGGGCTTTGGTAAGTTGTATTTTAAGATTTTTTTCATTTTATTTGAATTGTCAGGAATTGTCAGATTTGTTCGTAACTGATTTTTTTTTAAATGTGTCCTTAACAATGGCTGCAGGAACTATACTAATAATTTCTCTTTAGCTCTGTAAGGACAACTTATGATTTTTATTTCTTCCCTCTGTTCAGTTTTCTAGAGAATATTCATTTTTTGTTTGTTTGTTTGCTGGCTGTTCTTTCATAGGTTAGATTTGGGCTGGTCTTAGTTTGCTTTGTGTATGGGAGCCCTTCAAACAGCGTGAGGAGACTACAAGCATTATGCGGTGATCCCTAAGAGTTACTAATAACCCTGCAGTGGGCAGGGGGCTGCAGCCTACCCTTTAACAGGGCATGTCTAATCTTCCAGCAGCTTTGCTCCTGGAGATGTCAAACAGTCAGTCACCCTGCTGAGGGCCACACAACTGCAGTGGCTTGCTGAGACTATGGAGTCATGAACTTTCCAGGAAGGACGTCATGCTCCCTCTCCATGGGGCTTAGAAGATTCTCAGCTCAACTGATGGACTTGAGTTTTGCTGTCTTCAAGTTGTGCCTGGACTTTTAGTGCCACTCACTAGTGAGCTCGTCAGACAGAGTGTTCTTCTGTCCCTGGCAGAGTACATCCCTTCTAGCTTAAACCTCTGTCAAACACGAAACCTTTGTCAAAAGTGATTATGTACGAATCGTACCTGGTTCCAGTAGAAATGTTGTACATACCACATATCTGCAGATAAGACCCGAGAGCATGATTTCATTCCTAAATATAATCAGCTAGTTTGCAAGCACTTATTCACTATGTAAACAAAGAGTTTTATTCTGATGATTTATACTTGTCTAATTCCAAGAAGCACTTCAGACGAGCATAAAGCTGCATACATAACACTGTGCTACGTACATCATACACACCATCTGTCTTTATTTAAAAAATCCATGAGCTGAAAGTTATTGTTCTTTTCCAAATCCACAAGGTGGGGGAAGAGCAGATTCAAATTCATGACCCCTTGTTCCGGTATCCAAGTCTTTCTTACCAACTGCCCTGTATTGTTATAGAAAACAATTCATGGGCCAGTGACATAGCTCTGTGGACAAAGGTGTGTCTGTGCGAGCCTGGTGAACTGAATTCTGTCCCTATGGAGGACATACCTGACTCTACAAAGCTGTCCTCTGGTTTTCACTTGCACATCGTGGCCTATGTGTCTGCACATCACATATGTGTTACCCCTCCCCTGCATTCTGAATGTGTGTTAAAAAACTAGAAAAGAATTCAAAATATAAGTCATGCAAAACTTGTTTATAATACCAAATTCCTCTGATATATATATACACACACACACACACACATATATATATAATGTTTCCAAAGTTGCTCTGAACTTTCTGGTATAAAACACAAACTTATTGGGGCTGGAGAGACGTCTCAGTGGTTAAGAGCACTGGATGTTCTTCCAGAGGGCAGGAGTTCAACTCCCAACGCCCACAGGGCAGCTCACAACTGTCTGTAACTCCAGTTTAGTCCCAGGGATCCCGATACCCTCAGTAAAACATCAATGTGTTTGTTGTTAAACAAAATAAATAAATAAGTAAGTGAGTAAGTAAAAAAGATTTGCAGAAAAAGACAAACTTATAATGGCAAACTTGATGAGTAATTTTTCATTAAATAACTATGTCAGATTGTAAGTCAATAAGAATACTTGATTCAACTCCAAAATGTTTTAAAAGAGGGCTGTTTAAAGTAGGAAGAGGGCTGGCACGACTACAAGGAAGCCAAGTCTGGCCTAACCCTGCTATCCTGGTGGGCATGCCATGCTTGACTCTCTGAAGACAATCTCAGCAGCTCATAGAAGACCCTGTGGGTCCAAAGGCCCAAGTAACTCACGTATGCACTACAACAACCACGCGCCTGACACTGATTTTGCAGTTGAGGCTTTCTGTCTCCCTTGCGGGATTTTAAGGTCTTTGCAAGAGAAAACCTCTCTTCCTGTTCTCTGTGATCTTTGCAGGGAACTTAGTGGGATCCAGCCCATTGACTAGCTACTAAATAGCGGCAGACAGCTAAAAGTGTTTTGAGGTCACGAGGGGAGACGCCCAGGAGTAAACGGGAGAAAATGAAGATGACATAGGTTCCTGGCAGAAGACACCGGTTGTATAACAGGGAAGTAAACTGGGCAGCCTGGCTTGCAGAACCCAGACACTCAGCTGGAGAAATTATAGCACTTCCCACCTTCAGTTTGCCCCCCTCCCCGAAGCCCAGGGTACAGGAGGTATTAAGAAGGTTCTGAAGCAGTGGCGACCCAACCTGACTCCAGGTTGGGGTGGATATGCTGGAAGGTATTTGTTTTTTGAACCACCAGACAGGCTGTCTCCTGAGATCTGACCCAAAATGGAACTTGGAGGAGAATCAACTGGCCTCGGTTCAAACCAGACAAGCTGAAACAATGCTATGCGCTGGGGGAGGGACCTTAAGACCCACAAGAAATGCTTACTTCCCTTCAGCCTGTGGGACAGAAGCATTTAGCTGAATCAGCGAGCTGGGTGAGACTGTATGGACCCCTCACGACTTAGAATATAAATATAAGGTCTTTTACGGGGATGAAGAAGAGGTGAAACAGTTAAGAAGAAGGAAGTTAAGTGTGATTACAAGCCACGTGGACCAGTCATAGGCCACAGGTGGACACGACAGACGTGTGTTAACAATCTAGAAGACCCTTGGGCTTTAGCAAGTTAGTCATACTCCTTAAAAATTTAAAAAAACCTTAAGGATGAGGACATTTTCTATACTCTGCCCTCAAGTGGGTGGAAGATGCTTCCAAAGGTGGAAATATTGCAGGGGAGGGTTGACAAGGATGGGGCTCACACTGGTGGACTTTCTGGAAGCAGGTATGCTACGGTTGATGGCAGCCATTGTGGACCTTTGGACCTGCTCCCTCCCTACTCCTGTAGTTCAACCTTTTGTCCGGGTATGGACAGTAAAGCCTTTGGATCATGCCCCCTGGCCAGGTTAATCTGGTGCTTTCTTTGTCTCTCTGCCATTGTTTGTGTTTCTGTTCCTTTCTGTTCATCTGTTTTTCTCTCTGCGGTGTTCTCTTATACACGTTTCTATGAAGAAGAGCGAGAAGGACCAAAGAATGGATTTAACTTTCAGGAAAGCTACCTTCTCAGTGAAATGCAACCAGCACAACCTGGATGCCCGGTCACCGTGTTCTGGAATGCAGGATCATTCGTTACCAGTCGGTCACCTGATGCCGCGTTTGCAGGGTGTTTAACCAAACCAAAACAATGAGTATGTTTGCCATTAACTTTAGGCTCTTGCTATAAAACCAGTAGGGGGAAAGATGAGGCTCATCAATTTCATACAGAATGCCTTCAGCAAACAGCTCTGCCCAGGACAAAATGGTTCCTAAGATTAAGTCAGTGAAATTCATTCAACATATGGTAACTTGCCACATTTTTTTATGGATAAAGAAATGAAAAGATTCAAACCCTTTAATGCTTTCAACAATTATGTTAAAAGCTAGCTGAAGACAAAAACAAAACAAAAAAATCAAAAACCAAACCCAAACAAAAAAATGATATTGATTTTAAAAAAACAAACTGATTTTTCTCTTAAACCAAATCTCTCTATGTGTAGAAAAGAGGAAGGATTTTTCCAAAGGAAGAAGGATGTAAAGACATTTGCCAGGAAGGTAAACCAGAGGTTCTGAGGTAGGAGCAGTTTGCAGGAGATGCCGTATATGAAGAGCAGGGCATTCCAGAGAACGTACCCTAGTTTGGGCAAACTGGAGGCAAACATGGTGGAGGGTGCGAACTAGGAGCATGGGACGGAGCTCAGGTAGCTTCACACAAATGCTTCAGCGGAGGAAGGCAAGCCAGGGAAGAGTGCTGAGCAAGCAGTGGTGTGGCCATCTTTGCTACCTGCAAAGATCAGTGCCATGACCTCAGAGGGCCAGGTGAGGCGGCAGGCAAAGTGGCCCTGTGCGAAGAGAGGGCTAGTTTACAGCAGATGCTGAGGTGACCATAAGGAGTTGTTAGGCCCAGGCGAACAGTGGGGGATCTTCAAAGTAGTTGTGGGTCTCATGAGGGAACAGGAAGCAAGAGTAATGGTGGTCAGGAGGCTCTGAGCAAGTCCCAGGATCTCAGAGCCCACGCCTGAGAACCACTCTCTTGTTAGGAGACCATTCTTTTAGCAGGAGTCTCCAGTGACTTAACTTGCAAAGAACACATGGAGGACGCTGGTTAGATTTGGAGACTCTTGAGAAGAGGGAGCTGCCCATGAAAAGATTTCTTACATTAGACTGGCAGTTGGGCATGCCAGTGTTGTATCTCTTGATTAGTGATGGCTGAGGGAAGGTCCAGCCCCCTGTGGGTGGGGCCAGATCTTGGCAGGTGGTCTAGGGTGTATAAGAAAGCAAATGGGAGAGTTCATGCAGAGCCAGTCAGGAAGCAGTGTTCCGGCGTGGGCATGGTCTCTGCCCATCATGACTTCCTTCCATGACGGATTGTATGTTCTAAGTCAAAGAAACCATTTCCTAGGCTTGACTTCAGTTGGTGTTTTCTCACAGCAACAAGAGAGCAAAACCAGTTAGCAAGTGTGTTCACCATACGCAGCCCTGAAGCAGGACCACGGCAAATTTTATCAAGGAAAGAAAGGAGAGTCAACAGGGAAAAGTGGTTGAAGCAGCTGATGTTGCAGATGCTAATTCTTGGCCATGGCACTGTGTACTTCAATTCTTTGATCCTCAGATTCCTCACAGCAAGAGCATCAAGGCAGCTTCTTTATGCTGTTATGAGGATTCAGTTAGTTAAAGCTGCAAAGTGCCAAGCCTGGCACAGGTAAGCGTCCAGCAAGTGTTAGCTGTCAGAGTGTCCACTGTTACTGTTTGAGTATGAGATGCCTCTACAGGCTCAGGTATTGAAACCCTGATTCTAATCCACAGACAGAGAGGTGACTGAACAGGAAGTCCTAAACTTCAGCCTCAGCTGTGGGTTCATCTTTGATGACCTCATCTCTGAATGGGCTCTGAAGGCACAGGTCTTTGAAAAAAGTATCTTGTCCCACAATTATTATTATTATCATTATCATTGAGTCAGGGTTTCTCTGTGTGGCCTTGCTGTCCTGGAACTCACTCTGTAGACCAAGCTGGCCTCAAATTCACAGAGATCTGCCTCCCTGAGTGCTGGGATTAAAGGCCTGCGCCACCACTGCCTGGCTTGTTTACATTTGTGTGTTAGCTTCTTGACAGCTCTGAAGGGAGCAACTTCTGCCACCTACTCTTGCTAACATGAACGTTCTTTCCTCAGGCCCCGAATGATAGAGCTGGATAAGTGCAGACTAAAATCTCTGCACAGACACATGAAGCAAAATAACCCTTCCCTCCCTTAACTGATGTTCGCCAGTATTTTATCTCAGTGCTAAAAGCAAGTGACTGTGACCGCTTTTCCTCCTGTCCTCCAAGGTGACACACATCCAGAGGTCCTGTTCTACACTCTTGTAGTTTCTAATGAGTTTTAGCATTCACTGATAGTCCTGCTGCAAAACAAAAGACCTCTCCCCCTCACCCCATGCCTTTACAAAATAAAAGCCTGCAAACAGCCAGACCTTTGGAGAATTCCTTATCTATTGCAACCTCCATTCTTCTGTTCCCTGAGATCCCTCTCCCCACAACCTCCAGTTAATTTTATGCTCCTGTATTTGATTGGGGAGGATCTGCATGCCTATAAATGTGCACATCCCAATCCCACCCTGAAGCTGACTTCTCATCAGGAGACCCGAAGGTGCTAAGTCCAACTCTTTGTCTTGATTCTTGCCTCCACTAAAAAATGTGGCGTGGAACTGATGGGACCCAGGCACAGGCCACTGGGAGTTTCCTCACAGTCACTGGCACATCTGCTCCTGGACTAAAATTGGGATTTGGTACACCACAGCCGAAAGTCCTGTCACTGCCTGGTTGGGGATGGGCTGAAAAGTGGCTTTCTGTGAAGGCAGGGTTTTTAAGTCACATTATGGATTTGTCAAATCACAAGGCAGGTAAACAGTGGACTAATTTAGACCCTCGCACCAAGGAGATGCATGCACACAGGGGAGGAATTACCATCTCCCAGGTTTTTTGTTTCCTTTGCCTTTCTCTTGTCTTGGAAATGTCGTTAAAGTTTGGAAGCACATCTGCCATCCTTTGACTTACTCCCTAGTCCTTTAAAGGCCCAATGCCCCCCAAAGTGCCACCTGTCCACACCTCACCTGAATCCCTGCACTTGGAGTCTTCTCTGCATCTTCCAAGAAAAGCATTTCTGACTGGGATGAAATCAATGACCTAGCCTGTGGACCAGCATAGTATCTACAGAGAAAAAATATCATCTCCATAGTCAGATATTGATATTTAACACTGAAAAGGAAAGACGTTAATTAGTATAGCACACAATTTATTTTAGAATATTTTGACTGATAGTCAAAGTTCCACATGGGTTTTATGTCTCCAAGTCCTTTCGTTTAAGAAATAATAATTAAAAAGAAATCCCCACAAGTGATTCCAATAATCATTTATCAAAAGATAACACCTAACATACTACCAAGCAAATAAAAAGCAATCATTGGAGTAACACAAATAAAAAACCACAGTGAGATAGGAGATGGCCCCTTATCCCCACTACAGTGGCTTTTACCCAGAAGGAGAAAAGCTCTGCTCAGGATATGAAGAGAGGGAACTTCAGACATTACTGGTAGAATTGTAAGCCAGTGCAGCCATTATGAAAAACAATACAGACGCCCCCTCAGCCAGAGATAGAACCACTCTATAATCCAGCAGTCTTTATGTCTTTTAAGAGTTATCCAATATTATTTTAGAGTGTGAGTGTTTGCCTGAAAGTATGTAAATGCACCGTGTGCATGCCCTGTGTCCCTGGAAGCCAAAAGAGGGATTCAGAAACTTCTGGAGCTAGAACTGCAGGCAGTGGTGACGCGCTATGTGGGTGCTTTGAGCCATCTCTGCAGTCCCGTGATCCAGCTGTCTTCCTCCTGGGCACATATCTAATGGCACAGAAATCAGCATGCGAGGACACATGTGCTCTTGGGTGCTGACTGTAGCGCTGTTTGGAAGTGGGTCACCTTCCTGACTAATCATCACCAACAGCAGGCTTGTGGCTAGCAGAGCGGGGCGTGAGGGTATTTTCCAGCAAACACAGAGATGGAGGTCCCGAGAGTGCATAGATACTTTAAGCCTTCCTTTGTCCTTGTGTCTGCTGCCGCTGTCCCATAGTTGTCATAGCCTTATCTTATGCCTCCACCGACATGTCTGTCTCTTGTTCCTTGGCTCACATTTTGAAAGGATCTTTGAATTAATTTGTTTCGCCAGATGTAAGCTGAGAGAGTCAGCCTTGCTTATTGCATACTCATTATTCATGTTCTCGAGATACCAAGATGATTGATTTTCCTCCCATCAGAATGGGGGAAAGTCGAAACTTCTGGGTTGAGTTCTGGTGTTAGTCTTCTTGAATTATCACACTGCCTCACAGAACTAAAGGGCCAATGGCGGTGGCCAATGGTTTAAATTATTTCTAGCTAGCATTTGTAATGCATGGTGAATATGAAATGATAAATAACAGACCCATGCTTGCACAAAAGTCTCTGGTGGGTGCAGCCTGGCTATGGTTTTCGTTTAGCCTTGTGCTAAAGTTAGCCATATTTCTCTGTGAGTGTACAGAAATTCAGGCTGTTATATGTTCTGTGAATTGAAATCTTTGACAGATTCGATCTACTCTCATCTTGGGATCATAACACACACACACACACACACACACTTGAGCTGGGGGATGGCTCTTGTGGTAACACATTGCTGTGCAAATGTTAGGAACCGAGTTCTGATCCCCAGCACCTATACAAAAGTCAGGCTTGTTGTGCAAACCATAATCCAGGACATAGATGTAGGAGGAGACAGAAACAGGCTTGTCATAAGGCCTTGCTGGCTAAGCTAATCTACCTGAAGCAGAGAGCTCCAAGTTCAGTACAAGACCTGTCTAGAAACTTAAGGTGGAGGGCTAAGAAGGAGATACCCGAAGCCAACCGCTGACCTCTACAAACTCAGGCACAGGTGAGTACACCTGCGTACACACATGCATTGCATATGTTATACACACACACACACACACACACACACACACACACACACACCACTATCACCAAACAAAACACAAACAGCAACAACAAAATGGAGTGAACTTGAGTTTGCTATTAAAACTCCTCTGAGATGACCTCAACACCATGATGTTCTTTATCCTTTTAAAAAGTGAAACAATCACTCTCACTTCTTCTCCACCCTCCCTGGACCTCTGATGCCAATGGATGGAGCACAATGTACTTAACATAGGCTCCAGAGTCCCGTGACCTAGGGCCTGTCTTCTTCACCAACCTCTTGGCTGCTCGCGTCCCCACGTATGCATATTTAAACCTTTCTGATCTCTCCTCCTTTCCTCACAGGCGCTCCAGTCTTTGTACAAAGGCATTTCACTTTCCCTTCTTTGTTCTTTCCTTGAAAGCTCCTGTCGGTCTGTGGGAACACCTCGATGGCACTGCTCACATTTTGAAGGAGTCTCTTAGGCTAGCCTCCATTCATTGCTCGCTATGCAATGGAAGAAAGTCCGTGTTTTCATTTTCATCAAAAGCGTTGATCTGAACGCACTAAAGTGTTCTGCTTGAGCCAATAGATGAAGGGAATTTATTAGCATGTGTTAGAAGCATCTCTTATAGTAAAGGACTGCCGTAGTCATACTATTCTAAGAGATGGTGTTTGGGCAAGATGGCATAGTACGGACTGAACATCACATGCCAGATAGGTCACTTTTGTGCCCTTCTTTATCTTCTCCCAGCCTGCTGTTTGACTGTGGTCTTTGCTATAACTGCTATGTGCAGTTGTCACACATGGGCTTCCTCCTGCAGGTGGATCACAGAATTCTTGGTTTCGGATGCAGAATTTCTTTGACACTGTGGCTGATCTGACTTCTGCCCAAACAGATCCACATAGAGCAGTAAAGGGAGTAAGTGGACAACTTGCCCCTTCTGCCTCCTTCAGGAAGACATACGGGAAGTCTTTCCACAAAGATCCTCAGTTGTCCACATCTAGCGACCAGCTCAGTTACGGACCTTGTGCTTGGCTCCCCCCTCCCCCTTTCCCTGTTTGAATTTCTAGATCTCTACTTGTTTCTTCAAATTGGTTCCCAAAATAAATCATCTTGTTTCAGGCTCTGCTTCTGGGAAGAACCCAGACTAAGCTAATTTAAATCAGCTTCACTCAGTTACATTTTTCCCCCCTTAAATTTAGAGATGTTTGGAAACTATTTGCAAGTCTTATAAAGTAGACACTAAATAAAGATGGTATGGAAGCCAAGTAAACGGGACAGTGCCCAGTGCGATGTATAAATTGCAGGATGGCGAATGACTTGTTCTGTGAATTGGACTTTCCCCTCTCTCCAGTTGGGAGGCAGACTCAGACAATCGCTTGGTTTTGTAAAAACGCAGCTCCGTAATTCTACAGCTGTGCTTAGCCGGTAAGGGAATAGTGATGTTTTGATCGTAGCACTACAGATGGTGAGGCCCCAGAAGACATGTGTGTCTCTGTAAGGGACAGTGCATGAAGCGTGGGTGTATCAGGGGGCTCTGAGTACTTCAGGGTGTCTGTGTAGGAGTGTCTCTAGACCTATGTATGTATATATATCTTTCTTATTAAAAAATTATATATATATGTGTGTGTGTATGTGTGTGTGTGTGTTTGTGTGTGTGTGTGTGCCTGTGGAAGCCAGAGGAGGGATCAGATTTCCTGAAGCTGGAGTCATAGATGCTGTAGGCTATCCTACATGGATGCCTGCTAGGAACCAAACTTTAGTTTTCTGAAAGAGCAGATAGTGCTCTTAACCAAGAAACTGTCTCGTTATCTTTTCATATTTATTTATGTTTTATAAGTACAAGGTATCAATTCCAGTGCAATTATTTTAAATAGTTAATATATTTGAGTCACAATGGGAAGATGAGTTTTTTGGAAAATGAAAAGTATCAGGCAATCAATTTGGCACTGGAAGCTCAATTCATAGAATTATTGTATGATGTGCCACTGGAAAAGACATCTGGTCATTCGCAAGCTGGTTTCTGCTGGAGACAGAGCCAGAATTCAGGCCTTTGAGTCCCTTCTCAGGGTTCTTCAGGAAACCACACCGCCTTTCCTGAATGGCCTCTCTGTTGAACTGGAGGTCAGCACGCTTTTCCTGCGGAGGCCCAGAGTAAACAACGTAGGCTTTGCGGGCACAGGCGTTCTGGTGCAGCTGCTCACCTCTGCCGCGGAGTGAAACCAGAGTACAGGAAAATAAAGTAATGAGCCCAGACACACACTCCTGAAACGACTCAGTTGTGATTTTGGCCAGTGGGTCACCTTTTGCTGGCCCAAGTTTCATAGGAACACATGGCAAGTTCTGCTTGCTGATCACTGCGAGGCTCTCGGATCTTAAATAATTAAAATCTTTACCCAGTCTGATGATGAGAGCTGCTCTTGTATGGCGGTCTGTCTCCACAGGACTGGGCTTCCTTCCAGGCCTGAGTGTCCTCAGACTCTGAGCCAGCATCCAGGAGAGTGGGCCTGGCACTCTTCGGTTTCCAGAAGGAATCACAAATTCCCTTCCTGTGCAGATAAAGGAACAATTGTACCATATGGGGGCTTTACTGGAAAGTAAAATAGGGTCACCAGGAAGGAACAGGAATTTGCTTCTAAGCCATAGTTCTGCCAGTCTGGCTGGGAGTTTGTCAGACCCGGAAAGGCCAGCTGGGACAGTTGACAGACTTGGAAAACTTCCAGAACCTTCACTCATGGGATGACACTTTTTTTTTTTCAGTTTCTATGGCCCACTCAGGACGTCCTGTGGCTCATCCCCTATCTCATCCTCATCATGTTCAAGCACGTGATTTCCTCAACTGTCCTCTGTCAAGGCAAGGCCGTCGCCTCTGTTAAACACCTTCTCCAAATTGCAACGTTCAAGTGCTTAATCCTACGCCCTCATTGTGGATATCTTGTCCAGGTTTGAGAAAGTAAAAAGCAATTATTTTTTTTTCCAGAGAAGGTCAAGTCTAGGGCTTTAGAGGAAACCCAATATGTATGCCAACAGCTGGATATTTGCCCTTGGGCTTGTGTGCGCGCATGCACGCACATAATTATGAGCGTAACTCAGCTCACCCTTTAAAGCAGGTCACCTTCTCCAAGGCCTCCACTCAGGGACGGCCCTGCAGAGGCCTGGGTGCTGCTGAACAGACAAGTGACGGGATATTCTTTTGCCACTGCTTTCCTAAGCCCCCTGTCCTCTCCTCTATCATTGGTACTGTGTGAGTTCACCTCCTGGTCTGCTTCAAATTTCTAAGAGCCTAGGACTTATACAAGCTGGATTGGGCTGTTGGTGGATTTAATGTTCTAAATCTCAAAAAAAGACACACAAGATTGCCTGTCTCAATGCTCGACTATCCATGTCCATCGCTGGACTGAGTTTCTGGTGGATCAGGAAAATTCAGTCTGGAATTGAAGTGATTTTGGGTGGGAAGCAGGGAAGAGCTCACACCATTCTTCTTCCCAGGTAGCAAGCACTCTTTTTTTTCCTCAGAGAAAGGGAGGCCGGGAGTTGTGCGAAGCTGCAGAAATGAGAAAGGAAGAAGAAAGGATATTTGATTATTTCTTCATAAGCAACCAATTCCTTTAGCACCTGGCTGCGGTTCCCGCTGCCATGAGGAGAATATCAATGGTGTTAATATTCCCCTCTTTGTGCCTTGGAATCAGTTGCCTGACATTCTGAGCTCTTGGGCTTTCAAAGCAGCTCCAGCCCAGAAAACCATGGCAGATGTAAAAGGAACGTTAGCCGGAATGCATTCAATTGAATCCTCCCTCGGTGGTCCTTCTCTCCCCCATGGTAACTTTACACACATCTCTAATCTGTACCTTCACTTGCTTGACAAGGGGCATATCCCTAAGTGTGCAAATGCTACTCTCCTTATATTAGGACTTTTTAAAAATTAGTTTTTATTTTTTTAAAAGGGTCTGTTTTATTCGGATGAAGTCATTATCCTTGGTAGCACTAGTAGCAAAGAATGGCTCTTGAATATTAACTGGAAGGAAAGAAGCAACAACAACAACAAAGTCAAAGCAAAGTTTGAAAGAACCAGATTCCTGAGAAGGAAGCTGTGCTGGTTGTATAAATTTGAAATGGCTCAGAACCACAAGGTGGCGCTGTTAAAACACCTCATTTTAAAGCCCTAAGAAAAAGAGCAAATAAGGGCAACAAAATTAAAGAGCCCTTTAAGGAAGAAAATACTTTGTATCAAGACCAGAGTCGTCCCGCAAGCACCAGGAGTGCCTGGAAGTCTGTGTTAGTGTTGTGTGTGTATGTGGAGTGTGGGAGAAAATCACTCCATTTTAAGACAGTGATAATTTTAGGGAGGTTGGGAAAGGATGCAGAAGTTTCATAATCGATACTTTTTAAATTCAAACAGGAACTTTAACACTTGTTAAAAATTTACATTGACTATTAAGCGCAGCTCATCTTCCTGTCAACTTTTCAAGTGTGATATTTTAGACATTAGAGTGATATAGGCTAGGCTTGCTATCCCTCTACCCACTTCTATTCTCCATCGAGAGCGTCCACACTGGGGACATTTATTTGAAAACAATTAGTACCCCATTAAGGGAAACATGAAGCCTGTGGGTCCCAGATGTTCTTGGCTGCCTTGAGAAATTGGCATGGAGGAAGATGGTAAATGAACACGCTGTGGAAAATCGTTCTGTCCTTTGGAGCATGTGGTCTATTATGTGACGCACTGATGTCAGTGCCGCTGTTCTTACGAGTGACCGAATTCGTGTCTGAGTGTTCTGTACATGCACGAGGTATCCATTTACCGACAGCGAGACGAAAACCTGGTGTTTCACAAGGGTGTTCATCGAACACGGGGTGTCGATAGAATGGCTCAGATAATCTTGTTCTTGAAGGCGGGAGTGGGAGGGGACCCAGTGGGACAGGCAGAGATGGCCAGGACTTTGCATTATTGACCTCATCCTTCATGAAGCTTTCTAGATTAAGAGATATGAGAGCATCTCCGTTCTTACTGCAAGGTCCCAAGAATTTAAACAACTTTGATACTGCATGGCAGGATAGGGGGTTGAACCTGGAAGTTTGTTTAGAGGGAAAAATTCAGGTATATTAAAGGGAAATGCCTATACTTTGCTATTTTTATTTAGATAAAAGTCCAATAAAATATTGGGAATTACTTGAGGAAGAAAAGGAAAGAGATCTGGGCTATATAGAGAGCAGTGTGTGTGTGTGTGTGTGTGTGTGTGTGTGTGTGTGTGTGTGTGTTTAAGCTACAAGTATTTTGTTGTTGTTGTGTAATAGAGACTCTGTTACCCAGGCTGGTCTTGAGTTTGAATGCTCCTCAGAATTGAGCTGGGACTCCAGACCACCACCACTCTATCTGACCTAGAGCTGGGTTTGAACCCAGGACGTCCAGCAGGATTAGCATGAGCTTTGTTAGTGAGTTGTACCCAAGGGCATGTGGATCCCTTTTCTCCTCTTCCAAAATTCCCATCACTTTGCATCTCATGTTGTTGTGTTTGCCCATCATCCGCACAGCAGGAGGCCTGGGAAGGTCCCTGGTTCCCCTGTCACCGGGGAAAACTGTACAGGTTGCTGATGGAAGCTGTGGCTGGAATGACTCCTGCATGACTCAGTTGTGGAGGCATGGCTCCAGATGTAACTATAACTCATGATAGGAAAATTAGCCAGTCACTGCTCGGGGGATAAAAAATGCTAATTAAAATAGGAATCTCTGAGGAATGTGCCTTATTTAGATACAAAATAGATTAGCCAGGCCTGAGCCTGCAGCAGTATAAACAGTTACTATGACTGCTACTCTGAGTTGTGTTGAAGCAGTCAATAGAACTGTGTACTTATTCTTAGACATTTTAACTGAATCACATGTCCATTAGCCTGTAGAGATCCCTGTGTCGGGCTGGGAAGGTATGTGGAGGGAAAGATTGTGTGTGTGTGTGTGTGTCCATGTGTGCGTGTGCCCATGTGTGTGTATGCAGGAGTGAGTGTATATGTGAGGGTGTGTGGTGTGATGAGGGTGTGTGAAGGACATAAGATTTGCAATCTACCCTGACTTATGTTGGAGCAAAGCAGTGGCTCTTCCTGATACATGTATTTCTTTTGTATGACCAGCTCCCACAGTCCGCTGGGGATCTAAGTAGTTCGTTCGGACAATCCATCACATCATACTTAAACTATCCAGATACTTTGATGATGCTGTATAAAAAAAAAAAAAAGATCCCATGGGTCCCATGGTGACTAGAATTTAAAAAAAAAATGATAGGATATTTGAGAAGATGAATTAGTCTGGATCCTTGGGCAACCCATCATGAAAGAACCAAATTCCTAAGCTGATTTGAAAAACAATGCAATAATATGATTCTCACGATGAATATCTTGAAATCACTTACTAGAAGTAATAAAGTCAGGCACAATTCCAGCTCTCATGAGGCTGAGATGGCTGTCAGTTCAAGGCCAGCCTGGGCTACAGAGTAGTAGGGACTGGTCTCAAAAAACAAACAACAAAACCCTAGAAATCAAAACCAAACCCTAAATGCCCCTCTAACAAACAAAGAGTCGAAGAACAATCAAGAACCTTTTATACATTAATGAGAGTCAGGCTTCTATGTAGTCTAGGATGGCCTCAAATTTCTGGTCCCCTGCCCCAGCCGCCTCAATGCTTACATTCCAGGTGCCCCTACCATGCTCGACTCTAAGAAACCTGTGACACAAATGGGGGACTTAGGGTTTATGCTGACATTTCCGTCTCTGCCCTTTACTGACTCCCAACCATGGAGAGAGACGCCGTTTATTACCATGCTCTGATGGTCACGTATTAATTCTCCTGCCTTTCAAAGGAGCCGAGAAGACTGATAGTGCAGAACTGACTCGGAAGACTTGGGTCCACAGTGAGCGTCAAGGCTCCTTTGCTGTCGCTATGCGAAGCTGCTCTTCAAAGCCGATCCTGCTCATCACCTCGCGTTATCTTCGGCGTGCTACCTGCGTGTCTCAAAGGTGCCGTGTGACTTTTGCTTGTTTGGCCAAGGACTTGCGGCAGCTGCGACTTGGGGTGACTTGCTCGAGTTCCCCGCTCCAGGAGACCACAGCAGGCCCAGACAGGTACCTGCTTGCTTCTCGGAGGCCACAGGCGCTCCTCCGTGTGGGCTCTTTAGCTTGCACTGTGTTCTCCGTGTCAGGCCCGCATCTGGCTGTCAGGCCTTGAACCCCCACAGGACTTGCCTTGCGAGGTGGGGCCTACAAGAGAGGACTTTGTTGATTTGGGCTCAGGCTCAAACAAACTATTTTAGAAACCTTAAAAGCCTCTGTTGAAGGAAGATGGAAAGGTCCGTAAGAGAGCAGTGCGGAGCTGGCTAGCGGTGGGTTTGCTAGTGGGACTGAAGAATCATGTACCTTATCTTGGTGTTTAATCAGTTGATAAGTTATTTCAGTATGTATATCATTTTCTCTTTTGAAAAAGTTGGTGTCGTAGCCCAGAACCCCCCCCCCCCCAACAGTGAAGAATTGCCAAGATCTGCAGTCTTTGGTAATCCCTTGTGAAGTATGCCTTTTCCACTTCCTTTTAGGAGTTTCAAACCTTCTCCAATATGGAGAAGAACAAAGAAAAAAGAGAAGTTTAGGGTAATAAAGCAGACAGAACCCAGCACCAAACTGAGACCTTTGGGTCTTAAGTGCTCGTTCCTGTTTTTTGCTTTATAAATAAGCATGTAGGTGCTTACTAGGTGAGCCCCATGCAGTTAAGATGAGGGTTCCAGACTGCCCTTAGAGTACATACGCTCCACAGACTTCTTTCTCTGCAAGTTATTCCATGAAGAAAATGAATCTGTCTGTTCTGATAACACATGCAACAAGGCAAAGGTAACATACGTAATGGGAGAGCCAGAAGGTTTAGGCCAGGATGGAAGCCTGATAGGGGCTTCCCCACAGGACTGCTTCAGATGAGTCGGAAGGGCTCACAGCTGTCGTAGTTCCAACTTTGTTGGTTTGGACCCGGGAGCAAGCTAAACCCCCTCAAAGTGTAAAACCGACCTCAGACAGAAAGTAAGAGACGTGTGATTTTTCTCAGAAATACTGTTTCTGATTGTTCAGAAATGGCGCTCTGCCTTCATTTCACTGCATACTAGGTATTTGAAATATCTAATAAGGTCAGTTTGTACATGTTCTGAATCGCAATTTCTTAGGAGAAAATGGGACCAGAAGCCAGTATGTTTTGCTGGTCAAAGAATGTCAGGCTGAAAGCCCAGCACGGCAAAGTTGAGACACAGGAACTTTGGAACCTGAGTAGAGAGAGAGACTACAGGGTAGAGCTGGGGTTTCTGGTGGCAAACGTAATCGCCACAGTTTTTACTCAGGAGTATTGGTGCTAGGAAAGCAGATGAAGAAGTTACAGAGAGGAAGGGACTTAGTATTGCTAGGTAGAGGAATATGTTGGAAGAAAGAACTGCTTATTCATTCCTGGCCACCCAGCTAGCTTTGACCCGAAATCATCACACAGAAACTATATTAATTAAAACACTGCTTGCTTGCCCAGCGGTGGTGGCGCATGCCTTTAATCCCAGCACCTGGGAGGCAGAGGCAGGCGGATCTCTGTGAGTTTGAGGCCAGCCTGGTCTACAAGAGCTAGTTCCGGGACAGGAACTAATAGCTACAGAGAAACCCTGTCTCAAAAATCAAAAAAAAAAAAAAAAACAAAAAACACTGCTTGCTTGGCCTATTAGCTCTAACTTCCTATTGGCTAACTTTTATATTAATTTAACCCATCTCCATTATTCTGTGTATCACCACATGGCAGTGGCTTACAGGGTAAATTCCCAGCATCCGTCTCTGGTGGTTCCATGGTGTCTCTCTCACTGTCTGCCTTCTTCCTCCCAGCATTGCTGAAATCTCGGTGGAGACCTCCAATTGCTGCGCACTACGCTCCCATGCCTGCGCTCTGTGCACTGGCACCAAAGTTCGCGAGCTTAGGGCAAGGGGGCTGGAGATTAAAAATGCACAGACACACACAGACAGAGAGACAGTGACACAGGTCATCCTTGAATTCCCCAAGAACGCCCCCTTTATTGTGTCCAGGGCCAGATTATATAGAGATAGCCACGCCCTAGCCAAACCCACCAGAAACCACTCTCCTGCCATCAGGAACTCCTGAAGGTCTCGTGCTCAGAGCAGCTGTAGGCACTCAGATCAAGGGATTACAAGAAATTCAGCATCTGGGGTCTCACTGCTCCCAAGACAGTATTCAGTCCAGTTTCCCCCACCTACCTAAGTTCTGCCATATCAAGTGGCCAAGGCAGTTTCTTTATTCATTAATAGTAATCACAGCACATAGAGGGGCCTCTCACATCGGGAATATGCAAGTTTCCCTCTAAGAGGATTGGAGCACCAGACTGAAATCCCAAGGTCCAAATCAGGAGCAGAAGGAGAGAGAATGTCCCTGAAGAGTAAAAAGTCTTACTTGAAGCTGGTTATCATGCAGTCATTCTGATAAGATTGTATTGTGCTAAGACTCAGGGAAGCAGAGAATCTGAATTTGTATAATTTAATCTCCAGTCTTTCATGTGTTCCTATGACATATTGAAATGTAGGGAGCAGGTATGAACAAATGACCTTAGAACTCTACGCTGAGTTGCTTTGACGATGTGACACCATGGACTGGTGGTGGCCCAAGCTTGACTTGTCTCATCTGATGTCTAAGCTAGGACTTTCCTGGAACACAGGATCTTATTTTGTCAGTTCTATGACCACTATCTCAAAATACCCTTAGAAGGAATGTAAGGAGAGCTAGCTGGAATGTTAGCTACTCTATATGTCTGGCATGAGTGGCTTGGTCCACCTTTCTACGGGGATGAGGATAAACCTTGCTGTGCAATGCTGAGTCTCTACATGGTTCCAGGGACTAGGACTTGACTAGTGCATTGACAGACTGAAGAAACACACACACACACACACACACACACACACACACACACACACACACGGGCTTTGTGTGGACTAGACTTTCTGATTGAGAAACTATGGAAACTGGCACTATGGAAGCTCAATATGTTTGTTTATTACCTACACTTGAACAGAGAGGCTGGGGTCACCGCATAGAGCTGAACTCGAGGAGGTGGGATTACTACATACAGCCAAAGAGGAGGGTATCTGGTATACAGCTGTATCAAGGAGACAGGCTTAGCCAATTTCAGTAGGGGTAGTCTCCATAGGGGAGCCGTCTCCAGGCTGCAAATATCCCTAGGAGAGGAAGCTATGGAGGACATATTCTACCCCACTGTCAACACTTGCACTTGAACTATGAGGGAATGGTTTGCTATTTCCCTCTGAGCCTCACGGGGTAGGAGAGAGGGCTGAGACTTTGCCGTTTTTCCCCATGGATCTGAAGTTAGGGTCCTTGCCGTGGCTGTGCGCATGTCAACAACACACACCCACTCAGGGCTTCCTCCTTTTCCTACAGTGCAAGTCTTCATTTTCCCCACGAAACCCTTGCCCTTAACCCATCCTTTGAAGTCTTTCAGAGTTTCTTCTTAACTCCATGGTTGTCAGTTGCAACCCACACAAGACTCAACTTTGAAAATAGTTCTGGAGATGAGGCAGGGGTTAAACTGTTAAATTGTGACCTAGGGGTCCCATGGATAACATACAGCCAAGTAGCACTGTCGGCCTTATGAAAAATTATCCTCTATTCAGAGTTAACTCTTATCCTGGGACAGACCAACTCTTCTAAGGCTCCATTTGAGCCTCACAGGACAAGGGGCGGCCGCTGCTTATAATCCCATCAACAGCGTCAATGTATTGTTCTGAGTAGATAAGCGGGCCATGGAAAGATGTGCTCGTCGTGAGATTTCAGGGGAACTCAGGCGAATGACACAGGCACAGGGAAGGTTTTGTCAACCCAATCACTGCCACCAACGATTATTTACCCAGCCTGGACAGGGTGCTCTGCTCCGATGACTGCATGCTGAGTGAGTCCCAGCAACGGTAACAAATACACGTTCTAATGTCAGGGAGACGTCCCGGCCTCATGCTAGCATAAGTCATCACTTGGTTATTATTCTTTTTATTGTTGCTGGAACACTGGTTAATTCAATTCTGTCCCCTGAATTGAACTTTTACCAGGATTAGTTTTTTTTTATGCCAACTCAGGATATTGCTCATATATGAGGGAAAAAAAAGCCTTGAATTGGTTTTCTGAACCTCTTCAGCTTTGCGTCTGCATATAGATGTTTCCTGTGGTGTATCGTGTTGTGTTCTTAACAATTTCTTATGTCAATTACATAGGGTAAGTCCACAATGTCCCCTAAAACAGAATATGCTGATAGTCAGAGTCTTACATTGTACATTTAATTATTTTTAATTAAAACAATTATTTCATTAAGATAATTATCTAATTAAAATCATTTAATATTGATAATAAGATATGTTTCTATCTATCACCTTAAATATTAACAAAAGATCTCAGTAAGTTTTAGACAAAAAAATTAGATCATTAAATTAAGGCTGAAATAGTACAAATTAAGTGATGTATAAATGTAGATATTATGATAGATCAGAGATTATTTATACGTGGTCTGGACACTGCTGCATGTTTAGGATGAGTGAGGGAAGGTCCTCTGTCCCCACAGGAGAGGAAGAGTAATAGGACCCTTTATGGTCACTTCATGGGAGACTAGGTGGGGGACTTGAGGTCACCTCGTCTTCCTTTCCTTCTTGAAGGCCTTGACTATTGAGCACACTTCCCAATCCCGCACTCTGTATTTTGCCAACATGCTTCCCTCTGTCAATAGTCAGAGGACAGGGGCCACAAAACTCTAGGAATCCTGACAGAAGAGTGTTTTGTACAGACAAACTGAGTTCTGTTTTCTAAAACAAATGTCAGAATGTACAGAGCACAGCTAAACTCACCAACAAACAATGATGGCCATGAACAATCTCAATGCCAACCTCTTCACTGAATCCAAAGCTTAAAAAAATAGACCCTGAGGTCTGTGCGCTAAGATTATTCCAGAAGAAGTAGCTGTCCTTTGCTATACAGGCTGCAGGTTTATCTTCTGCCGAGTGGAAGAACAAACACACTAGGTCATCCCCTCCACACACATCAGCTGCCATTCTGGAAGCCAGTGGAATTCCATGTTCTGCAAGATGTCTATGTCCGGTGCTTGCTGAAGATAACGGGGGCAGGGAGCTCGTCAGCGGTGAGGAAAACATGTAGGGGGGATGTAGCCTACATAACAGTGGGCCCCAATAATTGTTTCTTGTGGTGATGGAGTCAAAGGCATTCAATGATAAGATGCCACAGTCAGGGCAGACAGTGGCTTTTTGTGGCCTTTGCTCCCTCAATTAGATTTCTGTGGCTGAGCCACAGGAAGCCATCGGAGGTTAAAGACAACTTTTTCTCAATAGTGTATCCCGAAGAAAAATGTTCAGTATGCATTTTTTTCCTTCTTTGACATGTAAAGTTTTGTTTTCCACACTCTCCCTGCCGTTGTCTTATGGCTCCTCGTCAGGATGATAGTGGTGAACAGGCTGGAGCTGTCTTTGTCCTCACTCCCTGGAGTTCTGCTCTCAGAGGAGGAGACTTTGCCTTGGGTATTGGGAGAGCCACGACCACTGTGATTTCCTCAAGGGGCTCTTTAGTACTCTCCTTGGGGGTTAGGTTCTGGAACCACAATTTCTCTTGCTCTCACCACCCTTAGTTTTATTTAATAAACAACAACAATAACAACAACAAAACCACAGTTTTAAAATAATCCCGAGTCTTTGTAGAAGAAGACAGTCAAAAGGCTGCTTCATTTCTCTCACTGTTGAGTGTCTATCTGAGTTCTCATGGGATGCACCAGAACTTACTTTCAGAATGGTCCCCTGCCTCTGGACTTGGTGGTGACGTTGTAATGCTCCTATTTAAGGGATGATAACTATGGCATTACAGATAGCTGCCGTTCTGTATCACTTAATGGCTGATGACAAGGGGGGAAAAATGCCTGAGTACGTTTAAGTACTGAAAAATTTATTTCCTTGTTATTTTTGGCCCGGGTTTGGTCTAATCTACAGTCAGGGAACCTGTGCAAAAGAACAGCTGTCTGTCTGGCTCCAGCTTTATCAGTTCAGTTTCTCTATAGGATCCTGATAAATACGGCCAAAGCCTATGTTTTTTATTGAGAAATGTGAGTTGCTGACTCAGATTTTTTTTACTTCATCAGATAAGACATCAAGGAGCCTTATCCATCACCCCTTACTGAGAGGAGAGGGTGAGGTTAGTCTTATCCCTTCATACCTAGGACAGGAGTTCATGAAACCAGAGTGTTGACACTCCTTCTTGAATTACCACTGAGGCATGTACAGGCTTTATTAAGCTTCTTGAATCCCTTGCAAATCTTACCACACTGATCCTCACGACAAGCCCATGATGTAGGAGCTGGACTTTGCTGCTCTCTGCAGGGCTCCAGAGATTGACTTACAGACGATCTGCCACGGGGCTGCCTGGGCTGTTGGAGGGAGAAAGCTGCAACAGCCCAGGAGCTCAGTATGTGTATTAGATACAACTGAACACAGAGGTGGGGTTGTTGCATACAGCTGAACAAGGAGACAGGTTTAGCCCATCTCTGGAGAGCGGACTCTGTAGGCGGTACAATCTTCAGGCTGTCGTCTTCTGGAGGGCGAAAACCGTGGTAGGCATTTTCGGCACAAGCTATCGACATTTGCACTTGGACCTAAGCAAGGCTTTGCCACCTTCTGAGCCCCACGCGGGGAAAGGCTTTGCCACTCCACTAGGCTGAGGCATTGGGGTTCTTAACATGGCCTCTTAAAATCGAGGAAAAAGTCGCATCTGTGAACTTAAACTTCACATGCATTACTAACAGAGATTTCAGATGAGATGGCTTCTCAATTATAGATTCCAAAGAAAAGTATAGAAGAATCAGTAGCATTGTTTGACAGTCAAGGTCAAAATATTCATTTCATTCCTTTTTTTTTTTAAAGACTAAACCACTTTACTGTGCTTTGAAGACTTACATATAATTCAGACTTTGTAGAATTCCCCTGATATGAGGGTGTTTGTGGAAATCGGGTAAGATTGCTCTATGAGACCACAATCATTAATTTATTTGAATCTCACATCTTCCTTTGGGGATTAAGCTTAATGCTCCCTTATATAATCTCAATGAGTCCTTTGACAATATTTTCCCTGCTGCAATGGTAAGAACAGACCCATACTAAGTTGGCTTGTGGCATCATGACGGTTATTTGTTGACTTGTTCCATTGTCCTTATCTCGGACTTTGTGTTTAACTGAAGGTGGGGGATAACTTGTTTGAAATGTCTGTTCTGTCCGCTGGTATCACTTCCTGTTGGGCACCTAATTTGAACCTTTTTTGTGTGTACTTATGTGTGGTGTTCACGCCTGAATGCATGTTCAATTGTATGTTCTAGCCTGTGCTTTTATTTGTTGTTGCCATGACTAAACACTGATTGGGGGAGGTAAGGGTTTATTAGGAAGCAAAGACAGGAATCAGGAGAAGGGAGCAGAAGCAGAGACCATGAGCTTTCATAAGTGTCTGTCTCCAGTTTTCAACTTAACTTGTATTCTTCAGAGTCTGATATCACAAGAAGCTCCTTCTATTCTTGGTCATAAAGGAGTGTCTTGTTTTGTGCATGAAATCAGAAGCAAAGGTAACTGCTAATCCAACAACTGTGAACCAAAATCTATGACTGAGCCCTTGCTATAATGCAAGATTAATTATTAAAGGTAATTATTAAGGAACAAAGAAAAAAAAAGAAGCAGAGATCATGGAGGAAACACTGTTTACTGGCTTGCTCAAAGGCACATGCCCAGCTACCTTTTTGATAGAGCCCAGGTTCACCTGGTTAGAGATCTACCATCTATGGTGGTCTGGGCCTGCCTCCTTAGCAATCAGCAAAATACCTCAAGGACACGCCCAAAGGCCAAGCCAGTTGAGTTAATTCCTTCCCGAGGGCTCTTCTTCAGTACGTGTGTCAAGTTGAAGTCCACAAACAGTGGTTGTCAACCTTTGGGTTGCAACTGTGACTCCTTAGGAATCAAATGACCCTTTCACAAGGACCACATACCAGACATCCTGTTTATCAGATATTAACATTGCAGTTCTTAACAGTAGAAAAATTACAGTTATGAAGCAGCAACAAAATACTTTTATGGTTGGGGTCAGCACAGCATGCGAGAACTGTGTTAAAGGGTTGAAGCATTAGGCAAGTTGGGAACCACTGTTGCAATGTGTATGAGGGTTTGTTTGTGCATGTTCCTGCGTGCAGCCGTGCAGGCTTGTAGGCATGAGGGGCGTGTGGGTGTGTGTATCAGAAGTTGGTAATTGGTTTCTTTCTTGACAACTCTCTGTATTAGGTATTGAGGCAATCTCTTATTGAACCCAAAACTCACCAGTTTAGTTAATCTACCTAGCCACTTTGCTCTAGGGCCCCATCTCTTTCCTTCTAGAGTTGGGATTACAGGTGGCTGTTAGGTCTGCTTGACATTTAGGTGGGTGCTGGGAATTCGACTTTTGACCCTCATATTCATTAAGCAAGGCCTTTAAGCACTGAGCCACTTCCCTACCCCCTCCTTTGAACTTTAAATTTAATCTAATTATAAGGTTTTCTGGGCACTGAATTACAAGCTTTCCAGTTGGAAAAGGCAACATAAGTAAAGATGCTGGTTAGTAAGCAAAAACAACTCAGGTTTGGGAGAAGAACTAATGTGTCTTGAGTACCTACTATGTGCATGAGTACCTACTATGTGCATAGGATTATGCTACTGCTTTGTATATGCTTTCTCCTTTAGTTCCTAAGCCAGTTCTATGAAGCAGGTGCAAATCACCTTCTTCCTTGGCAAGAGAAAGTGATATTCTAGGATATTCAATTTTTTTTTTCCTGAGGACTCCAGTAATGACAGACGTTGAGATTCAAACACAGATCTGCTGAACTGTGATGTCACTTCTCCCAAAAAGCAATGCACATGAAAAGTCAGAGGATTGGAGGTTTTATTGCTGATATCTTTACTCCGCCACTTTTAACTGTGTGCCTCCTACAGTAGCGGTTGCTCCGGTCGTCCTTGGCAATTCAATGTTGCTCCAAGTAGAAATTATTCTGTTTTGAAATTTTGCCTTTAAGGTAAAGGGTGAGAGAAGATAGGTTTAGGGCAGATGCCAAATAAATCAGCACATGGATAAATAAATGAATTTTGGTAAACATCTTAATAAAACATGGAGGTCAGGTATGGCCTCACTGAACAGATAACCTTGAATGTGAGCTTGGAAGGGTAAAGTAGATCAGTGGCCTGGAAGAAGATCCTCTATGTGTAGGGCACAGCTTATGAGAAAGCTCTGAGGAGAAAGAGATTGTGTGAAAAATAAAAAGGGCCAGGGTGTGGGAGCTTACACAGTGTGAGGGGAGACAAGAAGGAGGAGGCTACAAAGATAGGATGAGCTGGATCTTGTAGAGTCTTATTAGCCAGGCTATCATGGGAAATCCCTGGAGAGTTTTACATAGGGGATTGACGGGATTTGATCATTTGTGAAACTCACACAATGGACTCAAAGGGTAACTGGGGAGATGGCAGGATCCATTAGGAAGCTACAAGGAAAGCAGTAGCCGGGGCAGAAGGAGCTGACACCTGCGGCAGGGTGGTGTTTGCTAATCAAGCAGTGTAGGGATGAGACAGAATTCGCAGGCCACTGCAGTGCAGATGCTATCGTCTATAAATCTAAGTTTCAGATCAACATAGCAAGAAGATCCCATTCATGTAGCAGCAGACATTAGAACATACACCAACAGAGAGAATTCAAATAAAACCAGCATGTGTAGACACAACTTACTTGTCCTGGGAGTAAACCATAAAACGGCCAATTCTTTCAATTGTTCTAATGGTGCACCACAATTCTAAACATAATTTGGAAGGTGTGTGGAGGATAATTCCTAAATGCATTCGTGTACACACACAGTTGATAATAATGAAGGGAAAATTTCCTCTGAGATATGAATGCGATTTATAGAATTATAGAACTTGAAACTCACAATAGTCACACGGAACTCAGAAAAAAAGTCCATGGAACAGAGCAGCAACAGGTCCAGGAGTAAACACAAGAAGCTTATACACAGCTTTCATATAAGATGGAGATGGCTTTTAATGAGGTGTGAATTGACAGAATGTTTTGCAAATATGACATTTAGTAGTTGTGACAGGTGGCTTAATAAGTTGTAAGAAATAAAATATACCTTATGCTAAGAAAAATACAACGCGAAGAGAGCTTGTTTTTAAACATGGTGTCAGTACCAAGAATCAATAAAGGAAAGTTTGAATGATCCGCAACTAAGAAGTTAAATACAAATAAAAATAATGGGAGAAGTAAGTGACACCTTATTCTGGAAAATAATAACATGATAAGCCCTGGAAGGAAAATGAGCTGGGGTGCTGGGCGAGGTGGCACCTGCCTCTCCTCCCCTGAATGTGAGAGGTTCGGTGAGGATAGTTTTGAATTTGCAGCCACCCTGGGCTACACAGGGTCCACTGGTAGGGATTTAAGGTGAGTATTCTGGGATCATGATATCTCCTATCACGTGTGTGTGGGTGCACACACACACACACACACACACACACACACACACACACACACATATCAGTCAGAATAACCTTGAGCATCTCAGCATCACACCTCAGGAGTCATCCACCATGTCTTCTGAAATAGGGCCTCTGCCCTCTGCATGGTTAACAGCTGGCTAGTTCAGTTATGCTGGCCCATGATTCCTAGGAGTGCACTGCCTTTTATTATTTTTTTTTTAATGTACCATGAGTTCTGGTGTTTGAACTCAGGCTTTCATGCTTGCAGTCCCTTTAAGGACTAGGGTATCTTCCCAATCCACATCAGCGGAATCTTGTTAACAAAGGTGATAAAATGCTAATGCCCAAATGGCGTGAGAAAAATGACATTATTTTTTGTGTATCTTATTTATTTATTTATTTATTTACATCTCAGGCGCATTTCTCCTTCCCGCCTCTTCTCCCAGTCCCTCTCCCTCATACCTCTTTCTTCCCCCCAAATACACTCCTCTTCAGTTTCTATTTAGGAAAAGGCAGGTTGCCCATGGATATTAACAAAACAGGTTGCAGTAAGACTAACAACCTTCCATGTATTAAGGCTAGACAAGACAACTCACTATGAAAGTAGGGTCCCCAAAGCCAGTAAAAGCATTAAGAGATAGCCCCTGTTCCCACTGTTAGGAGTCCCACAGTGGGAGCAAGCTATACAACTGTCTCATATATGCAGAGAGCCTAGGTCAGTCCCATGCAGGCTCCCTGATTGTTGGTTCAGTCTCTGTAAGTCTCTATGAAGGTTAGTTGATTCTGTGATGTCCTCAGATCCTCAGAATCCTACAATTCTTTCTCTCCCTCTTCAGTAGCATTAACTAAACTCTGCCTAATGTTTGGCTGTGGGTCTGCATCTGTGTCTATCAGTTCCTGGGTGAAGCCTCTCTGATGACACTTGGGCTAGGCACCAATCTATGTATATAGGAGAATAACATTAGGCATCATTACATTGACATCCCCTCCACCTCCAGTTGTGTTTGGTTCTATCCAAAGTTTCTGGGCCATCCAACCTGTGGATCCTGGTGCTTCAGACAGCGTCAGGGGTAGGCTTACTCTCCTGGCATAGGTTTTAGGCTAGACCAGTCATTGGTTGGCTATTCCCTCAATCTCTAGCCTACTTTTAACCCAGCATATCCCATAGGCAGGACAGACTGTAGGTCAAAGGTTATGTGGCCTGGGTCGGTTTCCCACTTCCTTCACTTGAAGTCTTGCCTGGTCAGAGAGGGTGGCCGGTTACATTTCTGCTATACTAGGAGTCTTAGCTGGGGACATCCTTGTAGATTCCTGCAAGATCTCCTTGTGCCAGGTTTTTACCTGCCCCTGAAATGCTCCCTCCTCCCAGTAGTCTCTTTCAGTACTTTTCCTCATGATCCCCCCAACAATCTGATTGCTTTTGGACCCACTCCTACCCGTCCTCAGTCCATTCTCAAAATCTCTTTTATTTCCTCTTCCCAGGGAGTTCTGGGCATGTCCACATGAACCTCCTTGTTACCTAGTCTCTCTGGGTCTTTATTTTATAGCTAATATTCACTTATGATTAAGTGTGGACCATGTTTGTTTTTCTTGGTCAGGGTTAGCTCACTCAGGATGATTTTTTCTAGTTCCATTCATTTGCCATCAAATTTCCTGTTGTCCTTTTTTTTTTTTTATCCATTCCTCAGTTGAGAAACACCTAGGTTGTTTCCAGGTTCTGACTATTACAAATAAAGCTGCTAAGAACATAGTTAACCAAGTGTCCTTGTGATATGATTGAGCATCCTTTGGGTATATGGCCAAGAATGGTATAGCTGAGTCTTGTTATAGATTGATTTCCAGTTTTCTGAGAAAATGCAACACTGATTTCCAAAGAGGATGTACAAGTTTGCACTTCCACCAGTAGTGGAGGAGTGTTCCCCTTGCTCCACATCCTCTCCAACATAAGTTGTTCCTTATGTTTTTGAGCTTAGCTGTTTTAAGAGGTGTAAGATAGAATCTCAGTGTCATTTTGATTTGCATTTCCCTGATGGTTAAGGGTGTTGAACAATTCTTTAAGTGTTTTTGGGCCATTTGAGATTCTTTGTTGAGAATTCTTTGTTTAGAACTGTACCCTATTTTTAAAATTGGATTATTTGGTTTGCCAATGTCTAATTTCTTGAGTTCTTTTTATATTTTGGAAATAAAAATATATTTTGATTGAAATATAGTCTGTTGAATGTTGGGTTGATGAAGATATTTTCCCATTCTGTAGGTTGCCATTTTATCTTGTTGATTGGTGTCCTTTGCGCTATAGAAACTTTGTGAGGTCTCATTTATTAAGTGTTGATCTTAGTGTCTGTGTTATTGGCATTAAGGAAGTTATCTCCTATGCCAATGAGCTCAAGATCTATTTTACACTTTCTTTTCTATCAGGTTCAGCATATCTGGATTTATGTTGAGGTCTCTGATACACTTGGACTTGAGTTTTGTGCAGGGTGATAGATATTTTCTAACATTCAGTTGGACCAGCACCATTTGTTGAAGATTATTTCCTTTATCCATTTTTCCATTGTATAATTTTGGCTTCTTTGTCAAAAATCAGGTGTCCATAGGTGTATGATTTATGTCTTGGTTTTTAATTCAATTTTATTGATCCACCTGTCTGATTCATGCCAACACTATATATACATATATATGTATATATACATATATGTATATATACATATATTTCTAGCTCTGTAGTAGAGCTTGAAATCACAGATAGGGATACCTCTGGAAGATCTTTTACTATACAGGATTGTTTTAGCTACCCTGAATTTTTCCACATGAAATTGAATATTGTTCTTCCAAGGTTTGTAAAAGAATTGTGTTGGGATTTTAATGGAGATTGCATTGAATCTGTAGATTGCTATTGGTAAGATTGCCATTCTTACTATGTTAATCCTACCTATATATGAGTGAGGGAGATTTTTCAGTCTTCTTCTGATATCTTCTTCCAAAAAAAGTCTTTCTTAAAGACTTTTGAAGTTCTTGTCATACAGGTCTTTCACTTGCTTGGTTAGAGTTACACCAAGGTATTTTTATATTATTTGAGGTTATTATAAAGGGTGTTGATTCCTTGATTTCTTTCTCATCCCATTTATCATTTGTACATAAGAGGGCTAATAATAGGATAATCCTGTATTCAGTCATTTGACTAAAGATTTTTATCAACTATCAGAGTTCCCTGGTGGAGTTTTTTGGGGTCATCTGAAAATAAAGATACTTTTACTTCTTCCTTTCCAATCTTTATCCCCTTGATTTCCTTTAGTTGTCTTATTGCTCTAGCTAGAACTTCAAATACTTTATTGAATCGGTGTGGAGAGAGTGGACAACCTTATTATCCTATTCTTGATTTTAGTAGAATTGCTTTGAGTTTCTCTCCATTTGATGTTGGCCTCAGTGGAATTGCTCTAGCTAGAATTTCAAGTACTATATTGATTCAGTATAGAGAGAGTGGACAACCTCATCTTATTCTTAATATTAGTGAAATTGCTTTGAGTTTCTCTCCAATTTGATGTTGGCCTCAGCTTGCTGTAAATTGCTTTAATTATATTTAGGCATGTCCATTGTATCCCTGATCTCTCCAAGACTTTTTATCATGAAGAGGTGTTAGATTTTGTCAAAGGCTTTTTCAGCATTTAATGAGATTATTCAGTTTGTTTATATGAGGAATTGCATTGACATATTTTTGTATGTTGAACCATCCCTGCATCCCAGAGGGATGAAGCCTATTTGCTCATGGTGGATGGTCTTTTTGATCTGTTCTTGGATTTGGTTTTTTATTGAGTATTTTTGCATCAGTGTTCATGAGTGAAACTGGCATGTAGTTCTCTTTCTTTATTGAGTCTTTGTGTGGTTTGAATATCAGGGTGACTGTGGCCACATAGAAAGCATTTGGCAATGTTCCTTCTGCTTCTATTTTGTGCAATAATTTGGTGAGTATTGGTATTAGCTCTTCTTTGAATGTCTGGTAGAATTCTGCATTAAACCATCTGGCCCTGGGCTTGTTTTGGTTGGGAGACTTTTAATGAATGCTTCTACTTCCTTAGAGATTATCTGTCTAATTAAATTATCTGATCTTGATTTAACTTTGGGAAGTCATATCTATCAAGAAATTTGTCCCTTTCGTTTAGATTTTCTAACTTTGTGACTCCACAGGTTTTGAAGTATGACTTAATGATTCTCTGGATTTCCTCAGAATCTGTTGTTATGTCTCCATTTTGTTTCTGATTTTGTTGATTTGGATTGTCTCTCTTTGCCTCAAAAAGCACATTTTAATACAATGAAAATTCCTGTTTATGCCTCAATGGTAATGGTGAGAAATGTATACTTTGCTTTTATAAATTTTTCTGAAAGAAATAAAAAAAAATGTGTCTAAGAATTCAGTCTTTAAAGTACATATTATCCTATCACCCTGTTTAAGACCCATGTGAGGTTTAAAACAAAATGGCCTTCAAAAGTAATGGTACTATTAGGAGGTATAGCTTTGATGGAGGAGGTTAGGCCTTGTTGAAAGAAGTGTGTCACTGTGGGGGTGGGCTTTGAGGTCTCCTTTGCACATGCTTCCTATTGCCTACTGATCAAGATGTAGACCTCCCAGCTCCTTCTCAAGCACCATGTCTGCCTGCATGCTGCCATCTCCCACCACTGTGATAATGGACTGAACCTCTGAATTGTAAGCCAGTCACCCAAATTAAATGTTTTCCTTTATAAGAGTTGCTGTGGTCATGGTGTTTCTTTACAGAAATTGAAACCCTAAACAAGACAGACCCATAATCTTTAAGGATAGCTTCCATACATTCTGGTTTCGGAATTGCCACAAAATATTAAACATATTAATTATTTTGATGAGATTGGCAAAGCACATATCAAAGGGAAACACAATGTTTACACAGCAGCATATTAAACACTCCACATCCTCCTTGTTGGCTTGTGGCTGTATGGGGAATATATGTGTTGAGAAGTTTTACAGTTTTCTCTGCTTGAGTATGAATATAGTCATTTTGATGTCCATTTTTTCTGTGTCTACTTGAGAAAAATCCTATCGCAAAACTGAAAATGTAGCCTTTGTATTAAGGTTGACTTGTGTTTATTCCAGCCCTCTTAGATGTTCTAGATCCAGATAAGGGTATTCACAAAACCGAAGGCTTTCACCTATAAATGTGCACAGCAACCATCACCACCTGCCAGATGGCTATGTTGATACAATGCATAAAAATGCACACCATGTTTTTGCTGTCTCTATTGCAGATATTTAGATTTTGATGATACTTTATTGAGAGTGAGAACTCTTTGTGAATGGTTTGAATAAAAAAAAATTCAGTACAGACTGGAAAAGTCACTGCCATTTCTCTTTAGTCAGGGGTCACAAATTAGTAGAGTCTTTCAGCTCTGCTTTTGGGGGTGATCCTGGAGTGTCTCACATGCTGGCCAACTGGACAGCAGTGCAGTAGCTTGATTTTGAGGCAAAAGAGAGGCTAGGACTAACCCCTGCGAACACTTCTCAGTCATCCAAAGGTTCCCCTACGTGACAGATAGGCAAGCTCCAGCAAATCAAAGCAGCTCTGAGACCCTTTAAAAGCTCGGCTTATTTCAAAGCCTTTGAGCATCAAACCCAGGTGATTCTTTCTCCAACATGCCCCGGAAGGGGTAGGGGCAAGCCTGCGGGTTGTTTACCGTGAATAGTATCTTTGTTTAGACTCCTGATTGTGCTACACATGTTTCAAGAATTAATATTTTCCAAAGTGGGGCCTTTTCATCTTTTCAGTCACACACACAGTTGGGTCTCTAGGGCTGAAGGCAAGGAGGGAGGAAGGTCATCAAGGCTTGCCTTCCTTCTCTCGCTCAATCTCTTCTTCTGTCTTACCTGCAATACCTGTTTATCCATGGTTAGCAGATTTGCACAAAGGAATGGGTGTCCTTTGCAGCTGTAGAGGAAGGGCTTAGTTGCATGTTTTCCACATTTGATGTATTTAAGTGCACTCTTCCGTTTGAAGGTTGCCAAGAGCTGGGTAGCAGTGAGTTATGGCACCCCTTTGTCTAGTTCAAAAACACTAGTAACTCTTTCAAAGAAGTTTTCCATTTAGTCCACAAGATGCGAGAGAGGATGAGTCCCTGGGATTGGCCTGGGGACTCCCCACCCCCATTCCACCAGGCACTCATTTGAGCCACAATAGAAGAGCTAGAGCCAATAAGGTAAATGCAGGCTGACAAGTGACTTATTTGACTAAATATGGAAAAATATAAAATAATGGGAACTAGGTCAAAAGTGGTAAAAAGGATTAGGGCTTAAGTGGAGACAGGCTTCTAGACAATGAAGGGAAGAGATCCTGGCAATAATGGTGTCCATAAACTCGACCCATCAGCTCTGTGTGTGGCAGCCAAAGAAGTCCTAGAAGGGATCAATGTTACAAAAATGGAAAGGAGGAAGGGTCTTCAGGCCCCGTGGAGCTGATGGCCCAGGAGGACAGGAAGGTGTGCAGGAGCAAGGCTTCACAGTGATGGAAGATCAGAGAGCCTATTCTCCATCTCCGTGATGGCCAGGAGGCTGGCACAGAGAAAGAAACTGAACACAGGGAAACAAATAGGAACACTGCGAGAGGGTGGGCATGAGACATGCTGTCACGAGGATCCAGCTGGAGGTTTAGGGACCATCACCCATGAGGTCTTTGGGTGCTTTGATTTGACTCATGTGCTCCTTGTGTCCTGCCTGTCACTCCTAATTTATATTGATCTCTTCGAACCTAGAGTCCAGGAAAGGGCCAACAATTTAGTATTGGACTCCTATATCCACTTTAACACCCTACAAAGAACCAGAAAAGCCAGCAGTGCCCAGATGTGACAGTGTCTTGGACTGTACTGGTTCTCCAAAGCTTCCCAGGCTTTTCTATTATTTAACCTGGACACACACTACTCGGCTTTCAGAGTGGAGCTGAGTGCCATTCAAGGTCCTCTGAACTTCAGTAGCAATGCTTCTCTCTCTCTCTTTCTTTCTTTCTTTCTTTCTTTCTTTCTTTCTTTCTCTCTCTCTCTCTCTCTCTCTCTCTCTCTCTCTCTCTCTCTCTCTCTCTTTCGGAAGGTGTGTGTGTGTGTGTGTGTTTACTTGCACACATATATGCTTGTCTATATTGTGGACACACGTCTATGCTGGAAATCTAGATGGGCCCTTTTCTTGGCTACTTGCTTGCTGTATGTCCTGTTAAAGCGCTACTATTAGTTAGAATTGCTGCAGGAACAGGGCACTGAACAACACAAAGACAATGATTGGATTACCTTAGGCATGCTGAGTTGGCATCTGGGTTTAAACGTATCTCTTCCCAATGTCTGAAGCCAGCATATGTCAAGAGGGAATCAGAAAAGCAGAGTCTGAAGGGTGCCTGCAACCAGTTGGTTCTTGGTAGGGTTGAGTCAAAGTTCTGAGACCTTTTGAGTATGGCATCAATCGGTATAGACCTTGACTCAGACAGGTCCAAGCTAATGGTGGGAGACTGACTCTCGGTCACCAGCGGCACTGATTCTGTTCGGTACACTGAGGGTGGGGAGTTGAGGTTGGGGATAGCCCCATGAAGAGATGCTAAGGGATTATTAGCAATAGTATCCAATGGCTGTATTAGATGAGCAGGCAATGAAGCAGAAGACATGTTGGTTTCTGGCTTGGGCTGTGAGACACTCTCGCTCATCAAGACAGGAAGATCAGAGGGTAAGGAGCCCAAGGACATCCGTCTAGACTTGTTTTATTTCCTAACCGTTGTACACTATATTTTGTGCTGTAGTTTATAACTCATCTTCTTTTTATTGCCTGTGTTCTCTCCCTAGACAGACCTTGATGTTTCTGAGGCTATGGAACACAGTAACCAATGCAGTTAAGCCCCGGCATCTTTAAGTCGTTATCACACTTTGAGGGGTCACACTACCAAACACAGGAAAATATGAGGTTTAGCCCCAAGCTAAATCCAATGAGCAGCTGTAAGACATGTCATTTGTGCTGTTGAGTGGGGCAGGACCTTTGAACTGGGATATGACTTCACCCTGAAACTTTTTCTCTGAGGGGAGCTAAACCCTCAGGGTGACCTGGCCCTTCTGGGAGGCAGGTTCACACCTCATATTGGACAGCAAGAGACTGAAGGTCATTGGGATGATAACCCATAATTTGGGGACCTGTTCTCTCTCTTGTTCTGCAGAACCCCATAAATTCTTCAAAAAGAGCAAGTAATTCCCTCCAGATAAAGAGAACCTTCTGCATTCTTGAAATAAACGAAGGCGAAATGTACAGAGATTTCTGAGAAAAGCCAGTGTGGTGTGAGCATGACCCCTGCATGTTACTATGCAGCGGAGTGGCCTTTTGTCCCCTCCCCTGAATGCTGTTCTTTGCTCTCAAGTTAACTCATGCACTGGATTCAATCCAAGTACATTTTGTTTCTTGACTTGCGGCCAGACTTCTCGAAGTTTGAATTGCCGTCTCTTCTCTACTCCAGTTTTCCCCCAGGCCCTGTCTCTCATCATATGATTCTTTCAACTTCGCCATGGGCTTGGGCTGATAGTGAGGAGAACCCTTGCCTTAGGTAAGTGACCCCAGAGACTCCTCTGGGAGCAACCAGCCCTACAGCCTGCATCAGTCTGCTCGGCTGGCCTGCTCCGAAGGCAGCTGAGGTAGAGCACTTCTGAACTCTGCCCCTTGCAAATGCTTTCCAGATGTGTGAACCCCTGCCTCCCGACTCGCTCTGACTGTAGCCCTGCCAACATACATCTGCAGATTCTGAGCACACAGGAACTTGAAAGAGGATCTTTGACAGCATCTGCTGCCTTTCCCCAGCTCTGTCTCTTGGTCTTCTCACACGCTGCCTTTTATTTCATCTCCTCCCCTAAATAAACCCATGAAAGAACGGCTGTATGGCCCTTCTTTGTTCATGGAGGCTGGTGTGTCCCTTTCACCCCAGAGCCCACCCTTGGTCCTTGCAACAGTTGACTGGAAACATCACCAGAAACATTAAGGTAAAATTCTGGACTCCCAGAGAAGGAAGAGATGAGTTTTCCCTGCTGGGGTTTGGTGGCAGTCCTCACACTGAAAGGACCCTTGGCTGTAAGGAGGCCAACATAGAGCCTATAGAGCCTAAAATTTAATAAAGAAATAAATAAATTTAAAAAAAATCTTAAAAAAAAAACAACCAAGTCTTCATGAAGAGATGGCCTGCTGTGCCCTCTTGAGAGGAGGTGTGACCACTGCTGAAGGGATGGGAAAGACACCCTTCTTCTCTACAGACAAACACATCTGGCTTCTAGAAAACTGCAAATATTTAAATGTGGAATGAGTTCTTTGCTTCCCTCAAGCCTGTGGCATGGCGGCCATGGAGCTGAGAGGGCAGTTAAAGGACCCTTTTCAGAATCTAATCCCAAGGGAGAGAAAAGAGCCAGGGACTCTTTCAGTGCCATAGCAGATGTTTCCTGGTGCTGTCCCTCTCCCTAGGGAGTCATGTGACTGCTGGGTAAAAGTAGATACTTGACTTTAATTTTGCCTTTGATCTTTAAATTTTTTTTTATTATTTTTATTCTCTCATACATTACATCCCGACTGCAGTTTTCCCTCCCTCCCCTCACCCTAATCTCTCCCATGGCACCTCCCTTCACCCCCAAATCTGCTCCCTCCACTTCCCCTCAGAAAAGAGCAGGCCTCCCAAGGATAACCACCAAACACAGCATCATGTGCTACAATAAGATCAGGCCAAAGGCTGGATGAGACAACCTAGCAGGAGGGGAAAACGTGCCACAAGCAGGAAAAGAGTCAGTGACAGCCCTGCTCCAACTGTTAGGAACCCCAGAAGAACGGCAAGTTCCTCAGTCATAACATATATGCATAGGGCCTAGATCAGACCCCTACAGGCTCCCTGATTGCTGCGAGGCCCTGTGAGTACCAATCAATTGATTTTGTGGGCCATGTTCTCCTGGTGTCCCTGACCCCTCTGGCTCCCCTCTTCCTCCCGCTTCTCAGCAGGACTCCCTGAGTTCTCCATCTAATGTGTGGCTGTGGGACCCTACATCTGCTCCCAACAGTTGCTGGATAAAGTCTCTCTGGCCTCTTTGATGAGGAGTCTGCTGGGATCTGGTTCCATCACACTCTGCAGGCAGGACAAACTGTAAGTCGAGGCTTTTGTGGCAGGGCTGGTGTCGCAATCCATCTACTTGAGGCCTTGTCTGGTCACAGGAGATTCACCCTTGGTCTTTACAGACCTTAACTGTCCTGCTCCATTGGAGGTGGGTTTAAACTCCAGGAGAAGCGAAGATGATGAGGTGTGAAAAGGGACAGAGAGAAGGGTCTTTAGGTTTAGTGTCTGAGGGGGAAATCGTTTTGAGGGAGAAGTTTCCTCCTATCTGGGGCCTGTAGCCCAGCCAGAGAAGCCCACCTGAATTTATAAAAAACTTAGAAATGCCAGTACTTTAACAACAGGGACAATGTGGCCCAACAGGTGACCTTTTGTTTCATCTGATTTGCAGGGCACTTTAAATGGGTAACAATTATGCTCTGCCTTAGTGGTCCTGGTCACTTTGTTCCCCAGGGTGTTGCTTCAGAAATCTATTGTTGAAAACAAAGAAACAACAAACAAACAAACAAGCTACAAAAAAAAAAAAACAAAATAAAACCAAACTGTCAACGTCATCCTTCAAGCTCTGGAAGTACAAGGGGGTGGCAGTGATGTGGGAGTGTCATATATCAATCTGTTGATTTCATTGGTTAAGTTATAATAAACCAGCTGCTTGGCCTCATGGCTTGGAACATAGATGGGAGGAGTAAACAGAATAGAATTCTGGGCGGAAGAGGAAGTGAGGTCAGACTCTGCNTGGCAGAAGCTAGGCTTGGGGTGTCCTCTCCCTCCACTGCTTCCTTGAGAGCTAACCCAAAGCCTTAGAGGAAGTCCTGCCACCATGCCAGCAACTTCCTGAAGAAGAAAAGAATCTGCTCCTCTGTAGAAGGATGGGCCCTGGAGTAAGACAGTCTTTACAGCAGCAGGATGATTTAAGCACTGGTTGCCTTGCGAGCTCATATATCCTCACAGCCCCTTAAAGAGCAGAATCCAAATCGATTTCCAAGGAGCATGGGTGATGATTATAAATAATTCTGGGCTGGTGAGTCGTTTCTAGACTGAGAGGAAATACAAGTGAACCAGGAGGGGCTAGCGAGATGGCTTAGCAGTTAAGACCACTTGCTTCCCTTGCAAGACCTGGGTTTGATCCCCAGCACCTGCACGGTGGGCCAATGCCATCTTTAACTGTAGTTTTAGGTGCTCTTAGGCTCTCTTCTGACCTCCTTGGACACCAGACACAAACATGGTGAAGAGATAATAATAATAATAATAATAATCACAATAAAAAGGAAACAAGTGAACCATGCATTCCTCCTGAAGATGTCAAGCTTTGACCTTCCCTGATGGTGGTCATTTTAGGAGGGTGTCCCTGGCCCTGGAAGCTATGGATAGAGTGTTGTCCCAAGAAGCATGGTCTCCCTTGAGAAGGTTAGGCTTTGTTCTGGAGCTTTCTCTGTGGAGAAGGTAGTGGTAGATGACTGTGTGTTGAGAGGACATGAATTGTAGGACAAAGATGTATCGGATGCTGAGCTTACTCCAGGTGTTGCGATGCTGATCACTAGGCCTTTTATGTTACCAGGACTTTGTTTCTCATCTGGGAGCTTGTCTCTCTTCTTAGACTGTGTCCTCTTCTTCCCTCCAGTCTTTTCAACCAATACAGTCCAGCTACATTGAAGGTGTACCTGGTCCTTGCTCAGGTTATATCAAACCTTGTGACTCCTGTCATGATATTGTGACTTTGATGGAGCAAGTGGCTGTGGCAAGAAACGGAGGGCAGCTTTGGCCAGCAAATAACAGAAGCCTCTGTTTGAATGTTCCCATGGCCTTTGAGGGACTGAATCTTGCAAGTAAGCTCCTGAGTGGACTGGGAAACCAACTATATTCATCCACTGGCTGAGACTTCAGCCTCCTCTGGTGTAACACCAGGTTTTGGTGTTACACCCTCCCACTGTACTGGATGCAAGGCCTGGAGGTTAAACAGAACACACAAAGAGATAGGGGTCATTTGATAGGAGATCAAGTGAATGCTTTTTATTCAGACTGAGGAAAGTCCTATTCTACCTAACTGCAGCACTAGGACCCCTGCCCAGGCAGATGGGAAATTACCATATCAACAANGAACTTAACCAGGCGGGGCAGCAGAACACTAGTCATCTGACTAGAAACTGTTTGCGCCCTAGGAATAAGGGCTGAATGCTTAGTTATGTAGACCAGAAATTGTCCTCGAGATGCACCCCAGGAATAAGGGCAGACCAGGGCCCTACACTCTGGTACCTTGGCTGCTGCTTTGGTGGTGGTGGCAGCAGCATGCGACAGAGGTCTGCCTAAGCTATATCCACATTCCTGACTCAGAGAAATAGAGATAGCAGTTATACGTCATTTCAAGGTGATGAATTTAGGGCTATTTGCTACCAGTAAGCAGCAGTCCCAATTTGCCAGGTATTGCTCCAGTTTCAGAACCAAAACTTTCCAGTTTCAGTAAGCTAAGTTGTGGGCAAACTGAAGCAGGTGTCACCATATTTGTGGAAACTAATGGGGCATATTCATGTGTCATTTCTCCTTTAAAGTTGGAAATTTTAAGTGTGTGTGTGTGTGTGTGTGTGTGTGTGTGTGTGTGTGTAAGTCTACAGGAGCACAGGTACCCACAGAGGCCAAGGAGAGGGGGTTCATATCCCCAGGAGCTGGAGCGGCAGTGGTGGTGTGAGTTTCCTGATGTGGGTGCTGGGACTTGAAGTCCGTTTCTCTGTAGGAGCAGAAACCAATTTTAAGTGCTCAGCCATCTCTCCATTCCTTCAAATGTCTCTCTTGTACACACGTGTCTAGCAGTGGGGATTTTGAGTATATGTGGAAAGGTTTTCTCCAATTCTTCTAGCTCCTCCGCTCCCCAGATTGCTGTGTCCTGTGCCCTTGGCCAGCAAGGGAATGAAGAAATGTTAGACACAGGGACATACAGAAAGAGCAGGATCAAGTGCACAGGGCTTTCTGATGGAGAAACTGTAGAACCCCGGAGGCTCAGTGTGTTTATAATGTACGGTTGAACAGAGAGGCGGGGTTCCCGCACATAACTGAATTGAGCAAGGGTTTATGGTATCCAGCTGAGTAAGAAGGCAGGTCTAGCTAATCTTTGCAGGAACAGTTCTTGTAGGGAGCAGTCTTCAGGATCTACAGATAGGGGTGGGTGGAAGGTTGACAGACTTTTTCTGCACACACTGCCAACATCTGCATATAGATCAAAAGGAAGGCTTAGCCGTTGATACCATGGGTCTGAGGTTAAGGTCCTTGGCATGGCTGTGGCCATGTTAACAACATGCATTCATGGAGGACCTCACACATCCAGGGTTTCCTCTGCTCCCCACAATCGATGTCGTTGCCATGTTTTGTTCTCCCATCTGCACGATGAGCATGCCTGTTTCTTGGTGGTCTTTTAATGTTTGTATTCATTTCCTATTTATTTGGTAACTGAAGCAATTGCATCTTTTATCATGTGTAATATGTAAGTTGTAAAACATGTGTAAATGGAAGCCGACTCAAATTCTCATAGAAGCTGAGAAATATGTTTAATTATTAACATAGTTTACATCTGTAGAATAAAGTAACACTATTTTTCTTATTATTGGTCCATTGACTACATTTAGGGAAAGAACTGACCCTAAATAAGTATAATCAGACTATCTTGGTGGAAGGAGGTATGTGCACTCGCAACCTCTGCCTTTCTTCCCTGCGCATTGATTCACATAAATGAGGGAATCATTGTTCTCTTGTGAGTAGAATTAGCCTTCAGGGGTGTGGTGCTGGCTTAGAGCATCAAAGGAGCAGATGAATAGACAGAGAAAAGAGAGGTTGGATTGGACCCTTGTTGACTGCTCTCAGGACTTGGCAAATTGAGATGTTACTTTATCATGCAGGTGACTGAAAGATGGCCAGGTTATTGGAGATACCAAATCAAATGTCACCTGTGGGCCCATGTGTTTGACACTTGTCACCACCTTGTTTGGAAGGCTGGGAGGTTGACCTTTAAGTCAAGGTCAGATGCTTCCTCTATCACTCTTTACCTTATTTTTTTTAAAAAAGATTTATTGATATTATTTTATCTGTATTATTGTTTTGTCTGCATGTAGGTATGTAAGTGCACCATGTATATGTCTGGCGCCCACAGAAGTCATGAGTCTCTTGGCGCTATGGAGCTGGAATTACCGACAGCTGTGAATCACCATGTAGGTACTGGAGACCCAACCCAGGTCCTCTACAAGAGGAGCAAGTGCTCTTAGATGCCGAACTGTCTCTCTAATCAGCTTGAGCCTTCCTTTTAAGAAGCATTATGGGAAGGAAAGAAACTCGAGTAAGAATCAAGCTAGGTTTCAAGTCTGCATCTGGGAACTGCTCCGCCTCAGGCCTCTACCTAGAAAGGCTGTGGTCTTAAAGAGTTTAGAGATCCTCAAACAGCTCCCTTGGGACCCTCTGTGAAGTGGTGTGGACAGGGTTTCGTGAGTAGGCACGGAGCCAAGCAGCTCTAGGCCCACAGTCATCATTGGCAGTGGCTGTTGTTTCTGTGCCTTTCTTAGCCCAAGAGCCTCTTCCAGAACTTTCAGCACTCTTTCTCACGCTCTTCTGTACACCTGCTCTGTCTCTAATGTCCAGTAATTATTCCTAGCTTCATGTTCTCTCCCTTCATCTGGGTGACACGTTTTTTCTTTTTTTAGTTTAAGGGCTTGTACTTATCTGGTTTATAGATTAATTTATGTCTTTCACAGTGATCTGGGGAAAGATGGAACGTCTAAAAATCAGTCACTCCAAAATGGAAAATTGCAGGGCTGAACGAGGCAACACCTTTGATGTTCATTGAGCCTGTCGGGTGTTAACACCAGAGTCTGGGGGACAGGGGCAATTTGTCTGTTAAGGTAACCCTTTCCTGATTTGGAACAAATAACAGAGGCAGGTACTCCCTTTACATGACTCAGGGGATAGAGAGAGATGTGACTTATACATTGTCTGACTGCCTGTTTTCAGTCTAACTGAAAAAGAAAACAGAGATTAGCAAATCAAAATGAAAGACATCTCCTATGAGATCAGCAAATTCGTTCTCTGGAAAACTAACCCAGAGGAAAAACGGATGCTATCAGCAACTCCTCATTCTTAACTTTCTCTAGTTTCAGTATCGTTTTTATAAAGTTAATTAGATCTTGGAGTAAGCTGGGAATTGCTTTCGGTTACGGGTCTACAGAAATGCAATATGAAGTTGGGTTGACAAAACAAGGCCTGCTTTTTTTATGTATGCAAAACAGGCGAGGAGGCCAGGACTGTTCCCGCAGTTCCACGTTATTTTGGAACCTTTGCTTTGTTACTTTGCTCTCCCATCCTTAATGCACACCCTCTGGGTCCAAGGATGCCTTATTGCAGAGAGGTGACGACTGCAAGGGTAGCCCTCCCTTCCGTCGATGAAGATAACTGGATGACAGATGGGAGTGGCTGCAGACATCTTCAAGCTATTAAAACCATCCAGTTATTTGGAGAACCTGTGGCCAAAACACTTGCCAACTATTTGACTGTTGATCTCAGGGTTTAAGTTATGGCCCTAGAGCAGGGTGGGTCTGTTACTAAAGAGGGACCCGGACTGGCTGTTAGATGGGTAGGTAGTTGCGTCTGCTGCCATCCCTGTGGCTGTCAGCAGTCTCAGGCTTGTGGCTACGTAATCATAGAAGCACGTTTCTATGTCACCTTCCTTCTCTGTGACCTCAGATATTCTCCCTAAGAATAGGACACATGTGATCATGTCAAGCCCCTCCTCTCCAGATGCTAAGTTTATTTCCATCCTCCGCTATCCAAAGCACACTCCCCACACTCCAGCTGTGTAACCCAACACTCGTAGCCTCCGGAGGAGAGGACCCCAGCACGTCTTCATGGAGTCACTGTTCAGCTCACTGCCTATTGGAAGCAACTTGTCTCTTGAGTTGCCTTGACTGGCATCTCTAGTGCTCCTTTTTTCTGCTGATCATCTAAGGCTAATTTGTTTTTCTTTTTTTTTAAATTTATTTATTTATTAAAGATTTCTGTCTCTTCCCGCCACCACCTCCCCTTTCCCTCCCTCTCCCCGATCCAGTCTCCCTCCTCATCAGCCCAAATAGCAATCAGGGTTCCCTGACCTATGGGAAGTCCAAGGACCACCCACCTCCATCCAGGTCTAGTAAAGTGAACATCCAAACTGCCTAGGCTCCCACAAAGCCAGTACATGCAGTAGGATCAAAAACACATTGCCATTGTTCTTGAGTTCTCAGTAGTCCTCACTGTCCACTATGTTCAGCAAGACCGGTTTTAACCCAGGCTTTTTCAGACCCGGGCCAGCTGGCCTTGGTGAGTTCCCGATAGAACATCCCCATTGTCTCAGTGTGTGGGTGCACCCCTCCCGGTCCTAAGTTCCTTGCTCGTGTTCTCTCTCTTTCTGCTCCTGATTTGGACCTTGAGATTTCAGTCCGGTGCTCCAATGTGGGTCTCTGTCTCTGTCTCCTTTCATCGCTTGATGAAGGTTAATATTCAGGAGGATGCCTATGTGTTTTTGTTTGGGTTCACCTTCTTATTTAGCTTCTCTAGGATTCGTTTTTCTTACAAACATGAAAAATAATTGTACAAATTTTATTGATATCAAATAGCCTTGAATTTAATCTTTTCTTATACCTTACAGAAATCAGGGGTCAAGCTCCTCTAATTTGATAGCTTTTATTCTGCATTTTGTTGTCATTTTCCCTGAAATAGGTATATGAGGGAGAAAATAGCTTACAAGGAAAAATATACAATATGTATGTATGTATGTGTGTGTGTGTGTATGTGTGTGTGTGTGTGTAGAGGCTCATGGGGTAATTAGCCACTTGCAGTTAATTTTCTCGTTTTTGGCACACATTTCTATAAATAAATGAGAAACATTTATAGTTATGCATGCCAGCACGTTCCTGTCACCTCACATGTTCCTGTATACCATTTCTAATTAATCTTTTCTCTCCACCAAGTGTACAGAGCCCATGGACCTGATTCTACTTCATTGAGAGGAAAATGCTCAGCTGCTTTAGTAATGTCATAAAATGGGATCCCACAGAGGGGTGCTGTGCTTGCTTCTCTCTTTGAAAGCTGTGCGCTGCCTGTAATAAATAGTTCATCCCCTTCTGCTGAGCCACAGTTCTCGCTATGTGTGGACCGCACTTTATTTCCCAGTTTGTTTTCTCACGTGGGTTGTTTCTAATTCCTGACTGTGCTACAAAGGTTCACAATTTTTTATGGGGACATGCATTTTAATTTCTTTTTCATGATTTTCTAGGAATTCCTGTTTCTTGACTATCTTCAGCTCTCTTGTGTATGTCTGTCTGTTTGCCAGAATCACAATGTTTTGACTGTAGGATATTGGATAGTCATGATCCTCTACCTTTTTAATTTCTTTCTTTGCAAGTGTTTGCTTACTTCAGGTTCTCTCTTTTCTTTTTCTTCTTCTTTCGTTTTTTTTTTTTTCTTTTTTTTTTCTGCCAGGGAAGCTTTACTTGGAACATCAGAAACACATCCCCCAGGTCAAGAGAAGAGGACAAAGGTCAAAGGTGGGGAGGTCAAACCTGGAGAATGAGGGGGAGATGTGTGAAGGGGACATTATAGGGAATTTCATTCATGCAGGGAGATGCCCATGGGATAAGGTTGTTGGTACGTGAGTGAGACTGTCACAGTATCTCGGGGGCAGATTGCAGCTGGCACAGCAGTCAGGAATTGCAACTGCATGTAGGAGTAAGGCCCCGCTGGCACCTGTGGACACCAGCAGGTTGCAACTGTGACTGAAGCTCCTTTCCTCAACTTTCTCTCTCCTTGTGCCCCTCCCACCCCACCATCAGTTTCTTTCTCTTTCCCTCTTTCCAGAAACAAGATCCAGTCAAGTGATAATCTTTCATCTTCGCGGAATTTGCTTTCAAACTGGAATTATCTTTTAGAATTATTCAGGAAGAGTATTTTTGTTTTGTTTTGTTTCTGTTGTTGTATTTTTTCCCCTGATGATAAAGGTTCCATAAGAAAGCATTTTCATTAAAGAAACAAATCCCTAACTGGGTGATGGTGGCACACACCTTTAGTCCCAGTTGTGGAATGTACAGGCAGGTAGATCTTGTGAGTTTGAGGACAGCCTGGTCTACAGAGTGAGTTCCAGAGCAGCCAGGCAGAGAAACACTGTCTTGAAAAACCAAAACCAAAACACAACAAAATGAAAAAAAAGAAAGAAAGAAAGAAAAAGAAAAAAAAATCCCATTTTATTTAATTTTTGTTATGTTGCTAAGACAGGAATGTCAGCTCACTGATGTCCATTCCAGTTGGCTCACTGAACAAAGACGTGGTACCCTTCTTAATAATTTTGTCATCAGCTGTGATTGTGCGCTTGCACTGATATCCAAAGGCAAGGGTTACTGACTTTGAAGGAGATTTTCTGTGCCTTTATCATCGCCTATGTAAAACTGTAAACGAGTTCACATTTTAAAAAGTCTTCATCTGTCTGAACTTCTCTTTTGTCTTTTCTGAAGTTAAAAGCAGAAGCCTCCTAAGATATAGCTGTGAAGTTTCTAATGTTGACTTCATTTCCTGTACTTGACACAGGCTTACACTAACGCAAACCCAGATGACGTCTCTTCAGATATCTGCACAAGGACTCTGACCTCCCCTGGAAGGAGGTCCTGGGCGTCCATGTGGAGGCATAAATGAACGGGATTCTTTATCATTTCTGTCTACCTGTCTTTCTTCCTTCATAGCCTACTCCTGCTCCTGCTGTGCAGGGGGTGGGGAGCCCTTGTGTTTTCTTTAGGATCCTGAACAACTAAGGACAGGTCAGGCTTGCAAGCCAGATGATCCCAAGAAATATCCTATCTTGCACATCTGTACTTCTTCCGGCTTTGCTTGAAGGTCAGGTGAGAGTGGGGGCAGCCAGGAAATTTCAACATAGAAGAAAATGTTTCAATAGCAGATTTCCTGAGCAGATAACACAAGGAGCATGCAAAGCCACAGTTAGACAATCTCGGCCCAGGTGTGGAGGTGAAAAAGAGTGAAGACTTTGTGTCGAATCAAGGATGTGGTGGCATCCATGGCTGTGTTTGCTCCTTTTCTTCCCAGTCATCACTCTTGGGGCTGCTAAGTCCAGAAGCACCAAATATGCAGATGCGAAACTAGAGATCCAACCACAGGCACTGTGGAGAATGCTTTTAATATGGAACCTCCCCAACCCATGCACATGGGGCAGCCACAACAAAGGGGCTGTGAACAATGCCAATTGTGCTGACTCCTTAGCCCACAGATATGCGGTCCCTCAGATGCGTGTCAACAAAGGGATGAATCGAACGTGGTGTTGGCAAACAAGGCTGCATTGTCTTTGCTCTTCCAAAAATATCCTATAAACTCTTCAAAGCCCTGAGTGCTGGGGTATAAATGCTGCATGGCAAGTCAGTAGAAATATACCAATCCCCCTCACATCTACACTTGCCCAGCCCTTGATCTGAACATGACCCAAACAGGTAACATTCAAACCTTTAATACAAATAAAAAAAAAAATTCATCCAGGAAAGATCTCGCCAGTAAGGGCAGTCTAGAGGTCTCTCCTGGGAGGGAGGCGTGTGGAATGTCTGGCAGACTACTCAGCCGAGTGCCCCAAGCGTGGCCCATTTTTCTTTCTCCTTCCTTACCATTTAGCTGATGTAATTACAGCCTTGTGTGATGACAGTCTGTTATTTACCATGAGATAATAGGGTGGCCCAAGCAACAGGGACGCGGTGACTACAAGTGCACAGATCACTGAGTTTAATGGCTGCATGTCCTAGGAAATTATAAGGGGTCAGAATTGCATGACAAGGCTCCTTATCTCAGGGCTGAGCATCCAAGAGTAGTAGGATCACAGGGTGTTCTGCCTTCCCAGTCTCTTCTGGAGGAAAACACTGTAGTCCTGGGGAAATGCATCAGGAATGTGCCTTGTACTTTTATGTTTTTCTTTATGGTGTACAGGGGATCCAAATCCAGACCTGTTCGTGGTAGGCAAGCACTGTACTCCCAAGCAAATCCCTAACTCACTCTCTCTCTCTCTCTCTCTCTCTCTCTCTCTCTCTCTCTCTCTTTCTTTCTTTTCTTTCTTCCTTCCTTCTCCCCCCCCCCCCCGCCTCTCTGTTTTTCTTTCTTTCAATCTTGAGACAGGGCTCATTTAGGCCATCTGGTTGGCCTTTAACTTACCATCTTCCTACCCTTCCTGCCAATACTCCTAGTACTCGGAGGAGAGGCCTGTGCCAGCAGGCCTGGAACACCCTCTTTTCAACTCTTTTACCCTATACTCCTGGAGAGGGAGAAACAACTTTTCTTACTTAGGCTTTTTGGGGTCTCTTAAGTATTCAGTTCTTCCAACATAGCACACAATCAACCAGAGACATGTCAGTAGGGCTGTGCTCCTGTCCAATTTTATTTCTGGGTACAGAACTATTTGAATTTCTTGAAGTTTCTAAGTATGATGAAATATTATTTCACTAATCCTGTCATTAATATATATGAATGACATAATATACTATATATAATTATATATCTATATCTATTATTCTTAACCCATAGGCCAGACTGAAATAAACTGCAGGCTATACTCAACTATGGTCTGCAGGACTTGCTGGAGAGGACCTGAGTGTGCCACCACAATTTGGAAATAAAGTTTCTTCAGGCTTCCTTTCAGAGGTCAGGGTCAAATGTGGAGCAGCAGCCAAGCTCTGGGTAGAGACCAGGGCTGCATTAGCAGCCAGGCCCCGTCTCTGATTTTCCTTGGTGAAGGAAAACAGAAGACAATCGTCTTGTTAATGCGCTGAGATTTCTCCTCCATCTTGGTTTTCTTGTCCTTTCCAGGACTGTTTTTGTTTGCCTTAGCTCAGTATAGGAACAAAGCAATGATGACCAACAATTTCTTTTCTCATCCCTAGTCTGGTTTTGAGATGTTGTCTTCCTCCAATCCACATGTGCAAACAGACATACAAGTGCATACACACAGGCACCGATACACAATTTCCTATGTAAGAAGACCAAGAACTCGTCAGGACTGTCACATCAAATTACACCATGTGTGACTATATAAAATACACAGCGGAGCCTGGCAGTGGTGGCACAAGCCTTTAATCCCAACACTTGGGAGGCAGAGGCAGGGAGATCTCTGTAAATTCAAGGCCAGCCTGGGCTACAAGAGCTAGTTCCAGGATAGGCTCCAAAGCTACAGAGAAACCCTGTCTTGGAAAAAAAAAAAGTAAAATATACAGGTGATCAGAAGGACAATGCACCCTCAAGTCCTGGATCTTGTCCCTTTTGTTTGCTCTCCTTATTAATCCCAACAATGGTTTTCAGTTATACACTCGGTGCCACTTTTTAAACCAGATATACAGTGGTTGGTTCCAAATAGAAACCATAAAAACCATTCATTTATTATCTCAAAGCTGTCTGATTCCCATGTGCACCCATGGATTAAAGGAAATGGATTGCACAATGAGAGAGAGAGAGAGAGAGAGAGAGAGAGAGAGAGAGAGAGAGAAGAAAGATTTACCACTTGCTGTGCCCCTACTTAGGTGTGTGATCTCGGGCACCTCAGTGACCTTCTCTGGGACCTGACTGAACACCTCATGCTTCTCTTGTTCTGAGAAGCTAAGAATTGCATGCGAAGATAATGTGTCCAGGATAACTTGCATGAGTGTCGGGCATAATACTCGGAGGGATGTTCTAGTGGTGGCCGTGTTACCAGAGGGAAGAGTGAAAGGAGGGAATGGGATGCCATCCACGTGACAAGAGGAGAAAGCATCCCCGGGCCACCCTGGGCACGTGGTTGAATCTTTGAGTGTCTTGGTTTCCTCATTTCTTTCCAAATGGGGGTTATTTGGAATTCGTACTGTTTGGTAAGAACTTCCCAGTTTTTCAGAGTCATCTCATTTGTGTGCATGTTTCATTCTCTGTGAGAGGCCTGTGGAAAGGTCAACACATGCTAATTTGTCTAAGTCCTTTGGTAGCTGGCTGCACTGTGAACAGCCATCAGTGAGGAGTTTTGGACTAGGGCCCAAATCTATTTGGATCAACTTTCAAATTGATCGTTTGGAATCTTCTCAACACTAAGACAGCACTCTTATAGCTACACCAATGGCCTTCCTAATGATATTTGCTCATACAGAAGGATCCCATTGTAAACACAACATGAGCTGGACTTAACTTAAGAAATATATCACCGGAAAAAAAAATAGCATTGTGTTTCCTATAATGGGCACAATAAACCCTTAGAAGCATTGTGTGCGACAAGGAGACACATTGCGGTTCCACACGGCCTAAGTGGCTGGCTCCTTCATCAAGCTTGCTGCTAACCCTTCTGAATGAACTCTAGTATGAAACAGCAATTTCTTTATTCCTCATGCCCGTAGAATTTTTCAGGGTTCTTGCCGTATTGTGCATTGAAAGCCTTCATTAGCAATGCGAGCCCTTCAGAAGGTAATGAATGACTCATACAAATCTAGAAATAGCACTGTGGAAAACTGCTTTTATGTAATCTTCCTCAGAGTGTCACTCTGTGAATGCTTATCATCCCAGCAGAAACACGTGGGAAAGATCACATCTTGTGGGAGACTCTGGGGACACGCTGTTGTCTCAGAGTCACGCCATGGCCTCCCGGGCTTCTAGAAGCCACTAGAAACTTGAGAGCATTTTAAGCACAACAGGGGAGTGAGTAAGTGAGGGACCAATCTGCGAGATCCATCTCTGGTTTCAGTGTGGGCATTTAGCACATGGGCTTCAATCAGGAAAGGCATTTTGTATGTTTTTTTTTGTTTGTTTTTGGTCCAAAATTAAATCTCAAATGTTTCTAAGTTGTGCCAAAGTATACTAAACATAAAATTAAAAAGTTCAGTTAGGTAAAGCAGACATATGTTATTGCGCAACCGTCACCAGCATCCAACCATCCATCTCCAGATCTTTCTATCTTCCTAACCCAAAACTCTATACCTATTAACCCTCCCACTTCAGCTTTCCTGGAAACTACCATTCTACTTCCTGATTGTGGGATTTTGCCTCTTCCCGGCATCTCAAGTAAGCGAAGTCATCTAGTATTTGTCTTTTTGTGATTAGCTTGCTTTGCTTTGAAAACCATGTCCAAGGTTCAACTATCTTATATCATGTGGCAGAACTGAATACTGTTCTAAGGGTGGACAGCATTCTGTTGTATATAGGGGCCACATATTATTTATTCATTCATCCATTTCATGGACACTCGAGTTGCTCCTACCTTTCAGATAGTTCTGAAAAATGATGCTGAAAATATGAGTGCAATGCCTTTTTAATTGTTTCCTATTCTCATAGGTTTATGCCCAGTGGAATGGTGAACAATAAGTTCTTAATATTAAAAGGGAAGGTTCTGAAAGGAGAAAGGGCAGAGACAGGGATCACCCCCAAACCTAGGGTAGTTACCCAGGCAACGTAGGAGAGGAGAAAAGGATGGGCCTGTTATAAATGAGGGCGTACAGCTGATGAGTTAAAGTAGGCTTTTGAGGGTTACAGCCAGCTTGGAAAGGACTTTTAAAAGCTAGGGCAGGGCCTGTGGAGGTGGCTCACATGGGTAAGAGTGCTTTCTCTGAAGGCATGGGGGGCTGAGTATGGATCCCCGGTAGCCGCATGTCATGGTGGCCATGATTGTGCATGTCTGTCATTCCAGCATTGGGATGAAGACAAAAAGATCCCGAGTGTTCTCTGGCCAACCATCTTAGCCCACACCTGTGAACTGCTAGTTCATGGAAAGACCCCGTGTCAGGCAATAAGGTGGAGAACAGTAAGGGAAGACAGCTGATGTCTTGCTCTGGCCAATGTGTCAGTGCATTCGATGGGCATATATGTACTGACACACTGTGTGCTGATCCTTTTCTCTCTCTCTCCCTCCCTTCCTCCCCTCTCTCTTCCTCCCTCTCTCTCTCTCCCTCCCTCACCTCTCTCTCCCTCTGTCCCTCTCCCCCCTCACTCACACACACACACATACAAACACACACATACACACACAATTGGGCCAGGGTCAGTGCTCCTGAGGAATGTTTAAAGAGACCACGCAGAGGAAGCTATTGGCTGTTTCCCTATCTTCTCCATTGCTGGGTGAGCTCCTGCCATAACATTCTACTCCTGGCCTGGATGTGGTCCAGCTACAATGTGAGTGTAAGAATGAGAGACATTTGTGTGATCTTAGAGAGCTCTGCCTGTGAAGCTGCTACGAGGCGGTGAGGAGCAAAGCTTTTCCTTTAGCTTTCTGGATTCAGTTGGCACTTGGGAGCCAACTCAGACGCTGGACATTAACCAGTGCCTCCTATAGGATCCCAGACATGATCCCCAGAAGATTCTGTGTACAACCCTTCTGCCTGGGAGGAACTATGGGTGAGAGTTCAGGTGAAGTGGGAATGGGCCTGGAAGCCATAATCGTAGCTTAGGACGGTTACTTTACGTGTTTCGAGGTTGTCTCTGACATGGTCTTCCCTTGTTGGCACAGGTCCAGCTAACACTTCAGGGATCTGTCTCCTGCCACTGGTGCAGAGCAATGACCACAGCATGCTAGATAACGATTAGTCTTGGAACAATTAGCATCCCATGTACTTGGGTTTAAAAGGACTTATGTAACGGGTGTTCTCCATTTTCCTAGAATCTTTGCCTCTAAGGACTCGGTATTGCAAAGCGAAGAAGAAAAGGGATCCAAGATCTAATGGTACATCGCAATATTTGATTAGCACCCCTAGCCAACTGATAAACACATATTCCATGCCCTGCAATCCTACAGGAGCACACCCAAAGGATTCCAGGGGCCTTTTGCCACATAATTGTTGACCATTTGGGTCTGAATTTCAAGAGGACACATTAGTTAGCGGCAGGGGGTTGGTGTGTGGTCGGTGATGGGGCTTGGCCCCGTGACAACTTGGAAGACTTGCCACTGATTTAGAAAGAACAGCAACCCGTGTCTGAAGAGAGAGGGGGTGGGAGGACAGAGCTCTCTTCAGAACACTAATGAGAATAAGATGAAACCACTTCAAAAAGAGGCCCAGTCGGTGGCGGAGAAGGGTGGCTGTCCATGTGGCTGGCTGATGGTTGACGTCTCCACAAGGGTCATGTCTCGTATCTAGAACAGACTGACAGCGATCAATGTGGGGATCCCTTTGAGTGTCCAGGCAGCTGTCACCAAAACCCGCGTGCAAACACAGATGTGTTTTTGTTTAGTTGTCCAGGTTTCTCAGCGTTTCGATCCGAGGCTCCTTGAGGCTGGGGTGGTCGCAGAAGATGTAGATTTTTGTGTATGTGGACTGTGAGACGTAAGCAAGGAGAGCAGACATTTCCTTTAACGATTTGAAAATCTGTGGAAACAGATGACTTTAGGGATGGCATGGGGGAGCTAGCCTTGGCTATATCTGAATGATGTGGGTGACTTGAAATGAGGACCCGTTCTTGTAACTGTCGGGCTTCCTACTTCCTCGTTTCACAATGGGGTAAACGTGAGGTGGAGGCCACTGGGTTAAATGTCCTCCACTCGCGATCCAGAGAGACCTTAGGAGAGCTTGCAGAGCCACTGAAGGAGATTTCAGTATGCTGCATGCTGCATCTTCTTTAGAAAGACCCTTTCCACCTCAGGAGAGCTTTACTGATTTCATCACTTTTCCACAAATGGTCACTGGCTGCCAAAATATCAAGAGCTCCTGGATTAGATTGATAAACATCTCTGCTTCTCCGTGACTCGACTCCGTGAGACGACTCCGTGACTCGGTTATTCGGATGTGTTCTGAGGGGTAAGCTATGCTGGTGTTTGCCTAACTCTGCCCCATTTGCATTGTAACCCGAGAGCCGTGACAGGTATGTGAGCATCCCTGCCTCGCTCTCATTCTCTGAATCAGTTGGCCTCTCTTGAGCAAAACGATTGAGCACTAGGAAATTTGAGTCTTGAGTCTCTTTAGCGTCTGCCAGCCCTGACTCTGGCTGCCTGTCTACCCGTGCAGGATCTCAGCCAGGCAGGTTGTGAGGCCCAAGAAGGCTTTTTGTTCCTCATTAGTCACTCATAGGGCCTTTAAAAAATGACTGTGTGCATGCTCTGTATGTGTGTGCTTGCATGTGCATGTGTGCACGCATGGGTGTGAACATGCCAATGCAAACATGCAGAGGCCAGGGAACAACATTGGAGAGACAGGTTTTTCCCCACCAGCGGACCCAGGGAGTGAATGAAGATTGTCAGATTTGAATGGCGAGCACTTTTACCTACCGAGCCATCTTGCCATCCCAGGGAACCAGTTTTGGCTTCCACCATGACTCTCGCCCTTTATTACATGTGCCCATTCCAAAGTCCTTCCTATAAGCAACCAGTTGATGGGAAGTGGACTTTGGGGATACAACCCCCTGTTTGGGGAGCAGCTGAAGGATATATCCCCACTGCGGAGTCAGAAGGGACTAAAGCGAGAGAGTTTCTGGTGCAGATCTCCCACTGTTCCCAGTGACTGAACTTGCTGGGGACACCCACAGAAGTGGCTCATGGGACCATTCTGCCCACAAGCATTTTAAAAGCAAAACATAGCCAAATAATCCTCTGTTCAGCACACATAAAAGCCATTGTTTCAGAATTCACTTTCAGCGTGACTTTCGTTCTTTTAGGTTGCTTGTTCCGCGGATTTTGCTGGACCCAGAGAGGGAATTACTGAATCTTCTGAGAACCATGTCTTCTGCCCGATGAGTGACCTTCTTGGTGTGGCGCCATGCCTCAGGGGTGGTTAGAGACAGTCAGGAGTCTTCTCAATAGGGGAAGTATGTGTGTGTTGGGGTGCTGTGGGGTGAGCAGTCTGCCTGTATTCTCCGACTCTGTTTATTAGACATCACAGGCGGTGTGGCTTTCCTTTAATTGTGGGACATCTTTACTCTGAAGTGGCACCTGAATTGGCTGCCCAGTTCTGAGGTGCAGGGTGACGCAAGCTGACAGAGGAGTTGGCACCCTGCTGCCATTAAAGGTTAGCTTGTATGTGTTTTTTTAAAAAATTGCTAATGCCTGAGTTGAGTGGTATAATAGCAAATCCTTATGTTCACCCATAGACACTTTTCTCCCCAGTGAATAAAAGTTCAGTTGCAGCTATCTGAAATTCTGGCAGCCATGAAATCTTACCCACCCTCCCTTCCTTCTCCCCTCTCCCCGCCTCCTCTTCTCTTCCTCCTTTTTCATTTGAAGTTCTTTTGCATTCAAAGCATAGGAAATTTTTCTTTTATTAAGAAATGACTGTGTGGCTACAAATTCACGTGTTCAATTTTTTATTCTTATCCTTAATGTTCTGTTCTCATCAAGCATTGATGATTCTGTTCACCATGCAGTTTGATGCTCTCCAAAGCCGAGAAAGTTTTCCTTCCATTTTCCAACTCTCTCTCTCTCTCTCTCTCTCTCTCTCTCTCTCTCTCTCTCTCTCTCTCTCTCTCTNCTCTCTCTCTCTCTCTCTCTCTCTCTCTCTCTCTCTCTCTCTCCCTTTCTCTCTATCAGCTCTTGCTACTTTCTTCAGATTAGGTGGAAAAAAAAAACCTAGGAAACATTTCTCATCACGTTGTCAAAGCCCTCTTGTGGGATGAAGTTCAGCTCCTTCACAGTGGCCCTTTGATAGCTGAAAATCTGGTGTTCAGCAGTTACTTCTTTCTGAGAGCTCCAAGTACATCCAGGCTTGCAGTTTTTTTAAACAATTGGCTCTTTTCTCTGGGTCCGTTTCTCGTCTCACTCGGCTCCCCATAGAGATGGAAGACAGACCCTCTGATTCTGCCGGGGGACAACAAAGGACATTTATGGCCCGGCAGGAGGCAGAGGGCTGGATTGACGGAGGCAGACTTTCACATTTTCCTTCAACTGGAATTGAGACCTGGATTTGTTATATATTTGTTTAGCCTTAGTTCAGGCTCTCTTCTACAAATCCTGGTGGGAGATAGAAAGCAAAGCTGCAACAAGTGTGTTGAACTTGGAATGAGAAACTTTAATCCTTGAAAAATGGTATTGTGTAGCTTCCAGACTGCAACTAATCACGGCAGATTCAGACAGTGGCAGGAACGTTTCACTTTCCCTCTTAATATTCAGGGTGCACAGCCATGCAGTAATGCGACCTTCTGAATGCATATTTCCCCGAAATTTCCTCCGGGCCAATATTTACTTTAGTGGCTGAAACCCCAGTGGCTTAATCGAAGTGCGCCAGCTGTTTTTCATCTGCAGACAGTGCACCTGACAGTCAGAGGCCAAGCAGGTTGGCTGTGGCCAGCTGTTCACTTGTGCCCTGAGCGTCAGTATACATTTTAACTGCAGGCAGCATGTAAAAGGCTCCGTGTATTGGACACTTACGTTCTGGGTTCTTTGCTACCGGTGCCAGCTTCATTATCACATTTATGACTTCTGTGATCCAAAGAAGTCGATCCACATACTAGTTCATATCTTTATTGATAAGAAAACCAGGGATCTAAAAAGATAAATAGCTTCTCCAAGGTCACATAGATAGAAGTCAGAGAGCAAACCTGGGGTCTGGGTATCAATCATTTCTGTGTTTTATGGATGTCACTTCTGGACTAACCTTCCTGCTTCTGTTAGGGAAATCCCTGTTAAAAATGACCTCATCCTTGGGTACCTGGATCTCACCCATGCCAACTAAGCAGTTGCATCCTATATAAGAATGATCTCCATCCTTGGGATTCTGGGTCCTCTCTCGTGTCAAAAGGCTCAGCCGTTTTGATTTTGATAAAGTTGTTTTTCTTCTGCAAAAGTATCTCTATGTGTGCACATTCATGCTTGAGTTTCAGTAGGGCTTTACTAAGGATACGGGGAACTGGAGGGCGATTTCCATCGTCACATGTCATATAAACTCCGCTGAAACGGTCTGCATTTCAGAAATCCATATCGTTTATGTCAAGTTTATTGTCACCCGGCTTCCTGCTAACCTGTGGTCATGTGCTGTTTCCTGCAGATGTTTCCATAAAGACAGTGTCCTAAGGGGAATGCTGGTGCCGCCTCCTGAGGCAGTTTCTTTTCAAATTCTGCCTCTGACTTCAAAGAAGAAAAGATTCCCATCGCCACTTTTCCCTCCCTCCCTTCCTCCCTCACTCCCTCCCTCCCTCCCTTCCTCCCTCCCTCTCTGCTTCCTTCCATCTCTCCCCCCTCCCTCCCTTCCCTTTCTCCCCTCTTCTTGGAAAGTATTGAATTACTATTTTCTGATATACAAGAATATTTCTATTGCATTTTCAGAGACTCTTTCCTTTCCCCTCAAGCTACCCATTGGAACGGTTGATTTACCACCTGTACCCCCAAGTTCCACCACGAACTGACGAAGGAGTCACTGCAGGGGCATTGCCTGCAGTAAACCATTCCCCTCACAGGACACAGGTAGGGGCTCGTGGTCTGTAGATCCCGGTGCTGTAGACCCCAGCGACTGTCTCTAGACTGCCTTCTTGCCCTCAGAATGGGAGTCACCACGTTAAAGAAGAGAAGTGAAGAACAAGAAGAAAGGAGGCGCGTGCCTTAAAGAGTAGAGAAGAGAGCCTGTGAGAGTAGAGGATTGACCTGAAGCAGGACGGATGGAGTAGAAGTTTGGCCAACAGGAAGCTCTGTATATACACGAGTCATCATCGTTTTGGGAATTGAATTGCTTTTCTAATTATAAAATTGATATACATAAAATCATTTTGAAAAGAAAATTTTGGAAAATGTCTCAAAGCAATAAATAAATGAATAAATAAATAAACGTGAAATTTCATAATCCAGGAAATGTCTGTTGAAGCATATTTCATTATGGGTGTTTTTTTTTTTTCATTGCTTATTGTTGTGTGTGTCCATAGTGCTCTTGATAGTGCACCCCCCGATACACACATTCATGCATGCACCGGAAATGACTATACGCTTACCTTTTAATAGGCAAAGTAGAACACATAGGGCTTTGCGTACCTGAGGGGACCTACGTATTGTCTTTATTTTTCTCATCTTTGTTCCTTTCCCGTGAACCTGGCATTTGCTGGCTCAGCTCTGCCTTCCTGCCGCAACACTGGCATTCCTGCCCCCTCTCTCAGGATGAGCCCGGATTCCACAGTTGAGTCTACATAACCTCCCCTCTCTGCAGTCCTCTGGCTCCATCTGGCAGAAGTATGGATTGACACAGATTTTATACCTGGAGGAACTGTTGGAGAAAACTGAGGATTCTCCTGGATCTTTCCCTGTGCCTATGAGCTGCATTGTTCCCACATTCAATAGCTCAGTGGAGTAATATCAGGCAATGCATGGAGGTATATCCTTGGAAGGCTGGCAGGCCTACGTTCAGATCCATTCTTTAGCCCAAGTTTTGCCATCTATGAAATGGGATATTAATAGTGGCTGTCCTCTATTCAGGAATGAAAGTATTTGTAGCGATAACCTGGGGAAGTTCTCAGGGCAGTAAGTGGTGCGAGCCCCAAACTATGAATTCAGTAGTTCACCAGCTCAGGGTCATATAGTAAAGTCATGTGGTCTGTTTACAGACTCAGTTCCACAGGAGACCTGCACAAGACTGAATGTGTCGGTTCTAGCTATCTGCAAATGGACACCAGGATGAGTTGAAGAGGCAGGGATCATACGATTGAATCTTGGCACCGGCTACTTAAGTAATCCCTATGTTCCAAGCTCTTCACAGAATCGCAGTTTTCATTATAATCCTATAAAGGGCCATGGCCACCTTGTCAGTTACGGTATTCTCCAGAGGAAGCTGGCTTAAATGATAGGAAAGATTATTCTCTTCCACATAGAAAGCATAAAAGCAGGCAGTACGCACAGTTGGTTGATGTAGCTATCCAATATATCCAGTGCAGCCTGGAGTTTATGCCTTCTATCCCGGCATCAGATCCATTCTAAGACCAAAACCAAGACCTCCACGGTAGCTCCAGAATGGCAGCCATGCAGAGCAACGTCTAGGGTGGGTTCCTCTTATCTGAAGCTCTGTCGTAGAAGGCAGAGGATTTCTCCACATAGTTGTAGCCTGTTTCTGAACAAGTCATTGTAAAAGCACACAGAATTACCCTTGGGCTTCTCAGATCCATGCCTGTGGCTAAAAGTAGGAGTAGATGTCCTGAGGTTCATTGCTGCAGTCAGTGTGTGTGTGTGCATGTGTGTATGTGTGTGTAGATATTAGAAAAAAAAACAAATAATTTTATCTTGCTAGAATAAAGAAAGGGAACAGTTTTTGTGCCCATAGCCTCTATTCCATGGGCCAACACAGTCGAATAAATAGGCAACTAAAATTTTAATCATTTGACGTCCTGTGGCTAGCAAGGGGTGGAGACCAAGTTCAAATCTACCTGATTCCTGTGATGATGAATTTCTCAGACGGTTAAGAAGAGAGTGTGCCCCTGTCTTCCCCAACATGCAAACCACAAGAGTCCATTGCAAGGGAGATTCTTTGAAGAGATTATAAAAGTTTTCAGAGTAGTGGGAGCTTAATACTTTGCGGTGTGGCATGCTGAGAGCATTGCATGCAGCCAGCATGTGCTGGCCCGGAGCCCAAGTCCGGGTGGCGCCGCTGAAGAAGCAGCGGAGGTGAAAGACATACCACTCTACACCTAGGCTGTATAAAACACACAGTCATCTGTCAGTGGTGAGTTCTATTGAAAGGAGAGGGAGGGAGGGAGGAAGCGCTGGCCAGGCATGCGTCTAAGGACACCAATATCAGCTTTCACGTTCTTCAAATGTTTACTTCCCTGTTTATCACGAGAGCAAAGGAGGAACGTGTTCTTATTTTAAGCATGTGGATGGCCAATGTTAAGAAGTTTAGTCTGAGGTTCCAAGTTCTAGAGAAGCTCTTGCTGGGTTCCCTGTTCACATTCCTTTCCCCCAAGACTGCTTTGTCAGCTGCCCTTCCCTCCTGCCCACTGGGATTTTACTGTGAAGTATGTGTTCTCCCTGACCATGCCTTCCGAGACAATCTGCAGGACAGCCATGTTTGTGGCTGCTTGTTAGACTTCACCCTTTTGTTTAAACTCTGGGATTCGGTATCAACCACCTGTGGCCACCCTTCATTTGGTCATCGCACAGGCTCTCAACGTCAGTATGTACAAATACATTTGAATCCACCTCCTCTCCCCACCCAAACCAAAGAAGAACGCTTGTTTCTAGTTGGTATTTTTTAAAACAGTTTTAATTTTCTTGAGAGCGTCATACACAGGTACTTGATTAACATTATCATTGCCCAACTGCCTTCATGCTCTACACTGACTTCAAGCTGAGGAACCTTTTCTTTTGAATCTGACACAACCAGTTGTTCCAGATGGAGTCTTAGGATCATTTCATCTCCTAAAGGGCATCTAAGTAGCTACCACATCTGGGCAGCTCTTTTTTTTTTCCTCCCACCCAGACACCACCCTCTTCCACCCCTCTCGGCCAAGCCACAGTTCTTAGTTACATCTTTTTACTCATGTTTTAATTCAATGTCCTGGCCTTTCTCTTTGTCCATGCCCCTCCCATCCAACCCATCCCCCACACTGCCACTGACAGTACCCTTGTGAAACAGACGCAGCTCCAGCCTGTCACTAAGTGAACCACTTCAAGGATATGCTGGGGTTTGCAGTGTGGTTTTCGCCCTCTTAGCGAACTCAGCTAAGGCCTTCCACAGATGTAGCTCATTCATCAGGGAGAAGAGCAGGGTTGCTCAGAGAACTTGTTTACGTTCTTCGCCCCACTACCAACATCCCTCCTGATCCTACTGGTGGAGTAATTAAACCTTAATCGTCATGATTTCCTTTCATTTCTATCTACCATATAAGCTAATAATGGATAGCATAGAAATTCTGTTGAAAATGAAATACTTTCAACCATGGATGAAGAAAGTAAGCCACTAAATATTAACCTAACAAATGCTTGTCATTCAATTCTTCCACTATATTTTAAACTTTTTGAGGCCTTCCTGTCTCACCACACACCCTTCATAAGAACTTATTTCTGGTAGTGATCTCAATTCTCAGAAAACAGGTTGGGTACCTTTTTACACTTCCTTCTCATCCTCAGAATATCCCCTGCTCTGTCTTACTGTGGTAGAATGAGAGCGAGCTGTTCAATGTTTACGTTACTTACCAGAGCTGGTCCTACGCCGGTGTGAGTGCACAGATTCACGTATTTCAACTGATTTAAGAACTTGAGGATCTTGGCTGCACCCTCCCCCCACACACTATACTCAAAAGATTGGCAATTAAAGCACAGAGAGCTGGAGTAAGTCACCCAAGGTCACAGCGTGTGATTTGTAATGGAACAGGAACAGAAACCCAGGCTGTCTTGTCAGAGTGCCAATGAGGTCGACCACTAATAGCTTCAGAAAGCAGGAGTGAGGCTCATTTTTTTTTTTTTTTGTCTAAGAGTCACACTTAATCACTTGTTTTTATAAAAGATGTTATAACTCAGTTACATTTTTTTAAATTGGGAGCAGACAGGATCCTGCTTGATTTCTGTGCTCCTGGCTTAGTCTGGTGTGACTCAGTCCTGACGGACACATTCTTCAACTGATATTTAGAAACGGGAGATGCATCTCACACTCACTTAAGCTAACAGATGGCTCCTCCTCCCAAGAGAGAGCTGAGTCATGAATCTGCCGACAGGCTCTCCCCATTGTGCACCCGAATCTTTTTCTCCCATGCTCGTGGAATGACACACACATTTTGTCCCTAACTACCCTGATCAATCAATCACGCAGCATCTCGCTGCCAGCCAGACCTGCTGCCTGGAACTCAGAGAGATGTCAATGAAATACAGGCCTGTGCAGCAAGCAGGGTTATGGGGGGTGGAGGGAAGGCAGGGTAGGGGAACCCTCTGATGATTTGGATAGAATTCAAATCCAGATTCCAGGACATCTGAGCGGGGGAAAAAAAAAAAACGAACAAACTTGTGTATGTATGTGTGTATCAATGCATGTGTATGCCCATCTGTGAACATGTGGAGGGGCTGAGTTGTACAGAAGGCCAGGAATAAAATTAAGCAAGATTTTAAACTCAGTGTTAATCACCACTTTACTTACACTTTGAAGAGAAGAAAATGATCCCATGACTTCAAATCTAGCTCAGAGTATTTCAAAGTCATTCCTTATTTTCCTTCCTTCCATATCATCTCCTTTCTTTTTTTTTTCAATTTTTTCTTCTCCCTTCTTAAGATGACCCTTTCCCCTTTCAATCCCCCACCTTCTCTGTGTCTTTGTAGTGCATAGGATTTTCCTGCAGTGGAAGAACCCCCAGGATTTGAGAACTATAAACTAATGAACCTAGGGATGTGCTCTCAGTCTGGGCTCAGGGACAGGCTTCTTTTGAAGGATGGATGGAGCTTGTCCTGGTCAGGTGGTTGAAGAACTCTCCCTCCGTGGCACAAACTGGTTTGCGTGCCTATGCTCTTTCTTCTTTTTTTGCCTTTGATTGAGTCTGAGCTTAAGATCAGCAGCCTTACCCAAAGGCCGCTGCAAGAAGGAGAATGTGATGGGATAGAACAGGTCATGTGCTGTAAGCCTGGACCAGTCTCAGGCCTGCTGTCTTCACATGAAGTGAGGATATCCCCTGGAGCCCTTAGGAAAGCATTTGGCATGTTCAGACACAGACTAATGTTCAATCTCTGCTTTTGGCTGTTCATTTATTTTTCTCCATGAACACATAGCCTTGCCCAGGTGACCCAGGTTGTTTGGGGGTTGTGTGGGAGGAAGCGTTATAACAGAAAATGTAGGCACAAGTTCACTGTAATTTACTAATGACGGCTTGCTGATGATGGGCAGGCAAGTTCTTGCTTTTTCTACTGCGCATCGCAATTGATACAGGGATGGTAAACTTCGCGCTTTCTATGTGGGCAGTGGGAGGAACAGGAGACATGGAAATGTTCACAGATTTCTGATAATATCCTGTTCTGGGGAGCTTGATCTTTAAAAATCCCGGCCTGGTGGACATGGATTTCTTACATGCCAAGTCTCTCCAAGGTACAGGAGGCAACTATGACATTCTAAGTATTGGGAAGCATTTCGGGGGCCTCCCTGAGGCGAGAAAGAAAGCCTGTAGCAGAGTAACTCCCCGAAATTGGAAAAGGGAGCTACTCAGGATGGCCATCTAGAGCAGGGGTGATTCATATCCTGTCATTAACGCAGCAAGAAAAATGTCCTCCTTACTCGTGACGTGGCTGAGCTGGAAAAACACATTATGCTAAATTCCTAATTTCCTGACCGGCCATATGAACTCCCCTAATGATCTGTCAGTGAGAGCCTGACTTCAGAACATTCCAGAGTCTGTACTGTGGGGCGCATGCCGAATGGCTCAGGCATTGATGTGCTGTGCCAACCCAGCCCTGGGTCAACAGAGTAACCTCTGTTTGTCCCGAGCACTGGTGTACTGACATTAATCCTGAAGTTCTTATAGATTTTTTAAATAAATATTTTCAGATTAAATTTCAGGTTATAACCTGAATGTTCAGGCTTGTCGGGGAATTTTTTTTAAGGTTGTGACAAAATAAAACAAGCAAACAATCCCTGTCCCCAAACTAAATTTGACCTCCTGTTTAAAATTGCAGAGAACATTGTGTGTAGAAACCTCTTCTTTGACAGCAAAACTTTTCCCTAGACAAACAAATTTTCATCTAAAATTCATTTTTGTCATCATGGAATTATAAAACTATTGGGTTTAAATATAAAGAATATCACTCTTTAAGGAACTAGAAAAATTTATTCTTTTCAAATTATGTATAGTTCATTATGCAGAAACATTTAGAAATATGACAGTGGCCATTTTCATTCTGACAGGAGACAAATGGACTAGAATTACTGAAAGGTTAAATATGCTCTTGGGATAACTCAGCTAGAATTCAACCTGGTGTTCAAACAAAACCTCAGTTGCTGATGTAAATTGCTGGGAATAATCCCATCTAGGTGGCTAACCCTCTCTGTGTATGGGGCTCCTGAAAAGTAGACTCCAGGCTGAAGCCTGGCTCTCGGCTCTGCCCAGGCATGCATTTCCCTCTGCTCTACCTCACCATGTGAAACAAGAATTTCATTAGGTCAGCCTTGCTCGCCCCACTTCCCAGGGGAGAAAACTGAGATTCCGAGTCACAGGCATGGCGGAGGTAGCGCTAGTGCCCGAACTTAGGTTTGACTCTACTATCCCAGCTGCTTCTGGAACATCCAGGAGCAAAGGTTCAACCGCACCAGGCGGTGTTCATTGTCATCTGGGGAGTCAGTTTTCTAGAACTGTTGTGTCAACATTTCAGAGAACGTTTGATTGGCTAATTCCAGGGTACAATAAAATTGTTCGGAGGTGGTTCCTCCTGGCTAGATCACCCATTTAAAAGAAGTAAGAGTGTTGCAAATAGGGCTTAGGTACAGGAGGGACAAGGGAAGGACAGGGAGATGACACCCCTTGGTGTGGCCTTAAGCACTTCTTTGGTCTTCGGAGAGATGATTTGATGCTACATCACTAATTATATATAGAGAAAAGGGGGGGCACAAGGTTATTGTGAGTAAAATGTGCTCAGCCTTGAAGAGCCTGGTACCCTCCTCTCCTTTGCCAGGAAGGTGGTAACAGTATTTCAATGCCAAAGCCTGGAGGTGCAAACTTAGCACCTGAGACCAGTACCGACAAGTGCGTTAGATTGCTGGAGAGAGGGGAGAGCGAATTCAAACCAGCTGAGCTTTGATTTAGCAAGCTAGGAAAACTGGATTAGGACTCACAATGGATTCCGGTGCCAGAGCTTTGGGTAATCTCAGAAATCAATGTGGAGGTCTCAGAGCAGACCAAGGAAATCAGCAAGGCTGGTATGAGCTTCAGTTCTTTCAGTGTGACAAGTGCCCGAGAAAGGCCATGAGAAGCAGCCTGAAGGAGGGAAGGCGGTTTCTGATGTTCCACTCCATGGCTGCCCTTTCCATTCCAACAGTCCTGTGATAGGCAGAACAACTGGTCATGGGCACAGGTGACAATAAAATCCCTTCATTTCTGGAAGCCCTGAGAACTTAAAAATGCAGCTGAGGACAATACAATATATACTCCTCAAAATAGTCCCCTTCATGACCAGTTCCCTCCATGCAGGGGCTCACCTCCCACCTTCATTCCCCTTCCATTGGGATATCAGATTATCGATACATCAATGGATTTGATCTGTTTCCTGGCTATGGGAGATAGGTGGGGATAGTCTATTCGATGGTGCATACTTGGCTTTCGGAACTTTATCGTTGTTTATTGAAATGCGAGTTCTCTTCTAAACCATTTTGAATGTGCACATAAATACAGGGACGTGGTTTGTGGGATTCACATTCCCTTTGAGTCCCACCTCTAGGAATGAAGTAAAAGAAAGAGGAAAGCAATTCCTAGAAGTGGCTAAGCGTTTGACTTGGAGCCACGAAGAAGGGTGCCCCCCCCACAGAACCAAGATGTTGATGGGACCTGCAGTATCGGCAGCTTCCGTGGCACCTCGCTATTTTCATCTCTGTGTGTAGTGAAGAGTGGTGTAAGCTCACAAAGGAGCAGAAAGGGGCTTGGGGCTCTCCATAAAGGTGAGTGTTAGTGCTCAAGCCGTAATGTGTAAATTGAGTTTGATTTCTACAGCAGGCTGGTGCATGAAATGCTCTGTTCATACCGTTCCTTCTCTGTCTCAGTGCCATCCGTGAGATGTCTGATTATTTGAATACCCGCCGTAAGGGTAACTGTCTTCCTCTTCCCCAACTGTACGTGAAAGCTGTTGAATGGTGAGATATTTCAGATCTGAAGAAAAGGGTTTCTGGCTGGTGGGCAGTAGAATGACTCACTTCCTCTTGTTTGGGCAGTGAGAAAAAATCTCATTCATACATGTCCTCGCTCTTGGAGCAATCTTTCGTTTCTGGATCCTTCTGGATTCTGATGAAGTCTTTGGTCCAAAAAGATGTGAGCATGCTTGTTAATACACAGAGGCGTGTTCACAACATGAGTCCTTCTGAAACTAGAAGTAAGCAACCATTGTTAGAGGTCGAGAATGCACCAGGGAGGAGTATTTTACTTGTTGCAAGAGATGGATCAAACCAGGGCTTTGGCAGGCTAGGTACTGATCTACCACAAAGTTACTTCCACAGCCAAAATATACTTCTATAGGTGATGTAACTAAAATTCCAACTCCCATCAAGGTTAAACAGAGTGTCCTGCTGCCTAAATTAGTTACTGTCAAAAAAAGCCTCATTTTTTTTTCTCAACTAAATTTTCTGAAAGAAATCCCAGAGAACTGCAATTGATAGATGAATATGAAATCTTAGGAGGTGAAGAGGTTAGCCGAAGAGCAGTGGTCGTGGGGGAGGTGGTGATACCTTCTTTTGACAGAGACAGGGTTTGGTAGAGGGTGTAGTGAGAGAAAGGGCCAGACTTGGCTAGTGGAAAGGGTTGGAATGGGTTTGGAGAACTTGCAACTCATTCCACGAGCCATAAAATGTTACTCAAGGTCTCTGAGTGTGCCTGAGGGACCAGGGCAAGGATTTGTCCAGGGACTAAGCCAGGAGTGGGACAGATTGGGTACATGTGGTGGGTGTATGGAGACACATCACCTACTTAGTAATTTTGCCTTGGCATCGACACAAGTGTGGGCTCCAATGTAGGGCAGTCCTCACCCTCACACCCTGGGGGCTGTGAGAATGAGCCAAGTGCAAGGGTAATCAGGGATGGAGTACTGGGTGCCAGGAGAGAGTGAGGTGAAAAAGAGGTCAGGGGTGAGGAAATACCCAGTGCCAACCGGGGAGGGTGTGGAAGCTTCTGGAATTCTGACCACTTAGGAGCTGAGGTGCTGTGGGATGTTGAGATCCTTGTAGTATGGTTCAGTGCAGCAAGGAATGAGGGAGGGTGGATTGCAGTCTGCAGAAAGAGTCCAAACATGTAGGGTGTACGTGATAGAGATGGCATTCTGTGCCCATGGATATATTACCACAGAACTGAATTCCAGAGAGCTCTCGACTCTGTAAACATTGGCATTAAGATATGGACATGTTGGTCTAGTTAGTGGCCTTCCCATCCCTCATGGAGGGCATTTTAAGCATTATACTGGCATAATGGGACAAGGTGGTTACTACTTCTTTTAAGGGAAGTGTCTACAGGGCAAGTGTCTACAGATATGCTCATGGGAAGTACTAGCAGGTTCCACAGGGCATAGGATCATGCCTGCCTTTCTTGTATGCTGCAGTCTGGTTGGGAGTTCGATTCTGTACTGGATGAAGAGCTACTTGCTCTCTCAGTTCCTACCATTTTACTTCATGGGCGAGTTCTTTTGTCCCATAGGAAGAAAGAAAATGGGTAGAATAATGGTCAGTAGAACATCCTTCTCTGGGGGCCATTTAGACAGCTGTCCATTAAAAGATACCTCTGAAGACAGGCTGAGATTTTTTTTCCTGCTTCCATCTCTAATTGGCATACATTCTCAGGGAAGTTATTACTTCCCCATGACCCTTGGTGTAATCATCTCTAAAATAGGATTCATAGTAGCTGTCCCGTCCTTGTCCCATCCTGCATCTTGATTCAGGAAGAGACTAGTGTTTGCCATGAGACCCCTGATGCCTTAGAAGAGTGAACCTTTGTGATCAGTTGGCACAGTTAACACCACTAACCCAGGGATACCCATGTTCTCATTAGCGGAGAGGATTGCGCTGTACAGGGATGTCTTTGAGGCTGCCCTTGCAGAGGGGATCTCGAGTGGCTTCCTGGAGTAGCACATGGCCCTTGAGCAATTGCTTCAGGGGTGAGAAGGTGGACACAGTGCGAGGGCTTAGTGGAGGAAGTGAGCTGCCAGAAGAGAATGAGTGAACATTTCCTTTGCAGCAATGACCTGGGAAAGCTGCAATCCGAGGCCGTGGTGAAGAACCCGCCCAGTGAGGTGGAGGGGAGCAGGGCAGAATCGGTGGATAAGCATCAGCCAGGAGCAGAATTGAACCTCCGTCTCAAGCAGGGGGCATTTCATGAGTCAGCACAAAAGCACCTCCAAAGGCCATACATGGGGCCCAGTGGAAAGGTTTATCATGCAGATGTGACATTTTAATAGGATTAAAACAACCTTGACCAAGTGGAAACAGATGGGGTAGGGGGTAGGAGGAGGGTAGGGATGGCCTCAGAGCTCTGACTCCTTTGAGAGGTGAAGGAAATGCATATGGAGTCTCTAAACAGCCTCCCCCGGGCCAGTAATTGCAGATTGTGTGTAGTTCTAATGAGAAAGCATTTCAGCTTGGCAAGCGCATCGGCTCTGTGTGTCTCCGAAGCCCGTGGTATGTGACTGCTTAGCTTTTGAACTCTGAGAAGTGGCATAGCAATCTCCGGTAATCACAGGAGACTGCAGATCTCTGATGGGTTTAGACGAGAAACATCTTAGCACACGCCTTCTGAAAAACTCACACTTCAACTATGTGCTGGAAGAGGTCATTGGGTAGAATTTCCTTACGAAGGATTCCAGTGTTTCATACAGCGGGACAAGCGGCGTGGGGCTGCTTGGGCATCTTGCTGTAAAGCTTTTTTTTTTTTTTTTTTTCAATTTTCATGGAAAAGTGGTGAAACAATCTCTAGCCATTAAGTCCATGTGGTTCATGTGAATTTGGGATACTTCCTCAAGCTGGGGAGTTTGGGTAAAGAAGATCCCAAAGGAGTGAAAAATGTGGGAAAAGGGGGAAGATTTTGAAGATCTAAAAATAGCCACCATATTCCTGGGGTTCATGTGACCAGAATACTGCTGTGTGGTTTCTTTGAAGTGCCGTGTCCTTGGACTGAGTTTCTAAACTCATCTCACTGTGGCCTTTGGAGACAGCACTGTCCCTCTGACATGCATGTTTCCGCTAGGAAAAAGTGAAAACAGAAGATCATTTGGTCCCTGAATATTCACATGGGCTCTGGCTTCAGAGCTGGTGCTCTGGCTGGAGAGCATGAGTGGTTTCGCTTCTTCTCTAGAGATTGCACCAGGTCCTGTAGTCATATTGCACAGGATCAAGAAGACCAAGAGAAGCAGGCAACGAGAACAGGCTGTAGACGTCTGAGGTGTCTACAGTCGGCAAACCTGTATGCTCCTATTTCTAGGGCAAAGGCTAAGTGGGTGTCTATAAATCAGGGAGTGAAGTAAGTTCTACTGAACTGTTTTTAGGAGATGCTGGGGCTAAATCCACCTGTTTTACCTGGCAAGGAAATGGCTCTAGAAGGTTTGATGTGAGCAGATTATCTCCTAGAAATAAGACCTTCACTTGAGGCCGTCACCATTGGACTTGTCTCCCAAAATAACATAAAAGTTTTTCACTTTCTACACTTCAAACACCTTTAAGAATTTGTCTCTGGATAGCGGTCATGCATGCCTTTAATCCTGGCACTCTGGAGGCAGAGGTGGGCAGATCTCTGAGTTTGAGGCCAGCCTGGTCTACAGAGCGAGTTCCAGAACAGCCAGGACTACACAGAGGAACCCTGTCTGAAGAAAAAAAAAAAAACAAAAAACAAAAATAAAGCAAGCAAGTAAACAGACAAACAAACAAACAAACAGACCTTATTCCTACTAGGACAAGGTTCTTTAGGTCTAGGACCTAAAGCTCTGGCATTGGGCTCTCAGCCTTTTTTCACGTATGGCTCCTCTTTAGTCTGCCTTGTGTCTTCCCTTCTTTCCACCATTGTCAAAACAATTATCAGTGACTTCTTGGCTAGCCCTCATCATGTTCTCTGGTTGCTTTATTCTTTATTCCTGGATGCATTTTAGCTTTTCTAGGACTGTCCCTTGTACCCATGGAGGGTTTCCTCACTTTTGGACCTTGTCTGTAGTTTCCAGAGCACACTGTATAGTTTTGGGTGTTACTAATACTAGCACTTTGTCTACTTGCTACTATCATTTCCGCTTTCTCTTGCAGTTACATGTGTGGTCTGCGTATTTTAGTCCCCTTAAGTGTGAGAAAGATCATGCAAGAAAATACAGACCATGAATTCTAGCAAAGTGACATGGTTCAGTCTCAAGTTGTACTGTTTTGTGCCAGTTGAAGACCCTGTAGATTTATTTGTTCTTTCCCTCTGGGGAACACTTCAAATAGGGATTTAATTATTATAACAGAGCCATTCTATTGATCGACGATAAGGTCCAAGAATTGCTTGAGATCAGTATGATCTGGAATTGTTATTGCAGCAAAATTTAGCTAATCCAGAGCAATTTATATTAGCTTCTACGATAACTCAATCTCTCTTTGTTGTGGAACACAGTATTTTAGAAGTCTCAGGAATGCTAGCCTAGGCCAAACTATCTGCCAGATCCTCAGAGCCCCCACCCTGCCTGCTGAGCTTGCTGTCATTACCTGAAGGCACATGGCTGAAAGAAAATCCTGCCGTGTTTCTGAGCTCTTGTGAAATGAGAGGTTGGGTGAGATGCTCTACAGGGCCACGGTTGGCTTCCCCTCAGGTGTCCCAAAGGTAAGTTTGTCTCTTAGGCCAATTCTACTGTATCCTGACAGCCCGAGACGGGTTTTGCAAAGCTAATGGAACTTTGTCCATAGCCACAAATGTTTTTGTCCTCTGCCCACGCTAACATTGAGGCAATTCAATGTTTTGTGTCTTCTGCCTTCCTTGCTCTGCTTTAGAAAACTCAACTGCCAAATTCCTGGGCACCTACCTGGTGTGGCATAAGTTTCTTTCAAGCCACCCACTTTCATTTTTAATAAAGCCCTTAACAGGACTGTCAGCTGGCATGACTTGATTCTTTTTGTGTTTATTTTTTTTTGTTTATTGTCATTCTCTCTTAGGAAAGAAGCTCAACCAGAACAAGGCGTTTGTCTTTTACATTCTTGGGCTACCATCCTGACACTTATCCTGGAGCATGGGCAACGAGTTGATATGGATTACATTAATGCATCTCACAGGAGGGGCCTGACTGAGCAAAGGGAAGCAGCAGTCAAAGCCAAGGGTTAGTAGCCTTGAATGGCTAAGCAAGCTAGCCAGCCAGCCAGCCAGCCAGCCAGCCAGCAAGCAAGCAGGCAAGTAGTATCACCCCTATATCTGCCCTTCTGGAGTTGGATTGCTGTGAGCCTAAGGGAAACCACAACATTCCCTTTGGAATGTATTCCTGTGGGGTAGAGGTGAGGTTGCTTGCTGGCAGCAGATGCAGTCTATAGCCATTGGGAGATAGGGAGAGCTGCCAAATACCAGGAGCTTTCCATGCTGTCTCAGGCTGCAGAGGAGGTGAGGATGGATGCCGCCTTGCTTGGGATGATCTGGACACTTCAGATGAAGCGCTTTTTAAAGAGTTAGCTCCAATCCCAAAACTTGTGCTGCATACTCTTTGCTGCGAATTCCCAAGTAGACACGTGAATGCTAGTGCCATAAAAACTTGCAGCAGGCAGGACTTCTTTCTCTTCCTTATTTTGTTTGATGTGAAACAAGGAAGAGCATTTAAAAACTGGGTCCTTGGCTTTTTATTTTTTTAATAAAGATTATTTCTGGGAATTCGTTGTCCAATTCACGGTCTCATAGGTATCATTAGTATAGCCCCAACTCTGCATGGATAGTATGCCAAAATTACATTAAGCAGCCGAGACTATGTCACTAGGTGTGTTGACATTGCTTGGAAGCCTCTAGAGAGTACAAATGTGTGATTCAGAAGTAAGAGTTAATTTGCCCTCAAGAAAAGGCTTTAATGCAAGGTATCTTCTTCTTGAACATTGCCTGAATGACTGACCTACTGACTCCCCCTTCCACTGGCAAGCCATGTGTTAGAGGACTGCCCACCAAGCAGGCAATTGAGTTGTTGAGGCCTGGCCATCCTGTCAGGATGCTCTCACCTTGGAGCGCAGCACCGTGGTCAGCAAACTCTCAGCACAAGGCTTGGTTTCTTCTGATCCCGCTGTTGGCAGGGCAGCAAACTGCTCTTTTGTGGGAGCTGGGGAGTCACAATTGGATTTCTGTTCCTTTGACAGACTCAATAAAGAAGCAGGGTGGCCTCTTTTCCTCTGTCCAGGACAAGGATTCAGGATCTTTGCCTTCTGCCTTCAGCTCTCTCACTAAGGGACTTTCCCTAGCCGGCTAGCCAAGCCCCTATGACTCAGCACCTTCCTTTGTGAATTGAGGATGGTCTGATTTATTCAAGAGCTGTGAGGCCTGCTTGAAAAGGTCTTTGAAAATGCAGCTGGTGTAGAATGGCTGGCCATCTTCTGTGCTTTGGAAACTGGCACAGAGGTTGGGGAATTTCCCTTTCTTGTGTTGGAGGTCTGTGGTTTTCTGTGCAGAAAGTAGGGCTGGCTTGGTGTAACATTCCCCTGAACCCTCCCATTTCCTCTTGGGACCCGAGCCCTGTGATAGGAAGCCTGCGCCACTGGCTGTCAGAAGCCATATGCTCTTCCATGCTAAGGTGCTGCTTCTCATATTTTCCAGAAGAAGTCGCTTCTAACATTAAGAATTAGAACAATGGTTTAGACAGAAGGAAATGCACTAAGTGAAATATTTATTATATGGAAGAAACACCCTTGAACATAACTGAGGAATAAAAGGGAAAATCACTGAGTTAGCACAAAGATCAACACTAATGGGCTAAAGGGGACACATATCCATTACTTGATTGTTGGTCTTTCCTTGTGTTAGCCTTTCAGGCAAGATCTGCCACAATAGAACTAAGGCTACATATTTACTCTGGTGAATATACTGGGTAAAAAAAGGAAAAAAGAAAGAACACATTACTTAAAGATTGTCTGTAGTAGAAAGACAGTCACCCAACTAATGACCTGTAATGATCAGGTAAATTCCGGTTGCTCTTTAATATAGGATACCACTACTGTGCAGTCTCAGCGCAGACGCAGAAGGAGGGCCTTAGTCAATTACACCTGTGACAAGCTCAGGTTACAGGTAAGAAAACTGTCACTTCCCTGGGGTGCACTGAAGCCAAAAGACAAATAAAATCACTACTATATACAATTATTGAAATATTACAGTTACATTCATGGAAAGAGATATTCATGTTGCCGATGATATAATATTTATTGAATATATTTTGTACATAGTAAACAACTTTATAAAAGCTGTGTAGATGTCTTAAATTGTCCCCAGAGTGAGGCATAATGATATTTGTGATCATATTAAATTCTGTCAAATTTTATAATAAGATTTACAACGAAAAAGGAAACCATCACCCATAGTAATGTCCCAGTGTGTCTACAGATGGAGGCACCGCACTTTACTCTCATCTGTGCCCATCAGTGGGTAGAGTAACCTGTGTGTGGCAAGTGTTGAGTGTTCATCAGTCATTGGTGGTTGAGTCACGTCCAATTACCTTAGGAACAGGCTTGCTGCCAGTGAATCTATGCAAATGTAATGGCTAGGTAATACACAGTCATTTCTGTCCTTGGCTTTCCCACCTGATGGCCTGAGCCAGGTTAGGTTCATGCATATCTAGAAGTTTCTTAATGGAACACAGTTTGCTGGGAATTAAAAACAATATATCTGGAAGGAGGGGACTGGATGGTTTTGCTGTGAGAAAGCAAAAGAGAGAAGCAATAAGGTGGAAGAATAAGAGAAAGAGGGCTTAGCATTGACAGGTTCTCCAGCAGTGATTTTCCTAGGGCTGACTGGGATGAAACAGTGATGCACCATGGTAAGGTTAAGGCATGTGCATTCCAAGAGTTCTGATTTTAGCAGCAGGTGTCTCTGTCAAGAATGTCCTGCCATTGGGGAAGTGAACAACAGTGTTGGCAAGTCTAAGCTGTAAAATGTTGTATTACATGTGTGGGAATTTTCTTCTCTCGATCACCAATACTTACTACATGCAGAACTGAATTTTAAATGGACTTTGGTTTAGACCCGGACTAGTGAGTTTATCTTCATGTTATGCATTTTTCAACATGGAGGTTAGATTCAATCAATGAAATTTTCATTCAGAGCATCTGGCATTTTGCCAAGAATGCTGTCAGCTACATATAAGGCAGCAAGATTAAGATCTTATAAAGTCAAACGCCTTTTGTCTTGAGGTCTTGGTTTGTCTTCTGGGACTATAATGCCACCAGACTCTCTCATTCATAATCTGTTTAAGTGGCCTACTTATATGTTGGTGAAATCATAACTGTGGCTATTTGACAGGGCGCTCGAATTAAGCCAGAAAATGAATTATTGATTGATGTTGTATTGATCAGGAACCAATCAATAAAGAACACAAACATGTTTTTGTGTGTGTGGATGGAAGGGGTGCAGTGTTACTGAGAGATGAAAGAGCAGGTGTCTGGATTTGTTTGATATTTTTGCTTTCCACTCCCAGACACCACTGTTACTAATCCCTTTCGGCTCCTGTGGCATCTGTCACGCACCATATCTTGCTGAGTCTTTTGTCTTACATATTCAGTTTTTTTCACCTGGATTTTAATCTTCTTTGGGTCAGAGCCTTATTGTTCTATTCCCCATGAGGTCTTGAATTTAATAATTCATGTCTTGATTGCACAAGAAATGAAACTGATGGTAAATTCCTCAGCATTAGCAAAGGTTATACTTTAATCACGTCGGAAAGCTAAAGCTTTATTCTGACCCTTGCCTTATATCATGCTTTAATAAAGGTTATCAGAAATTACTTCCAATCAGATAGCTTTTGAAATGTCATGTGTGAGAAACTAACCCGTAGCATCAAGGTCATAGAACTTCCCAGGAACTCCAAAAACTTGCCACTAGTTTGTCTGTTCATGGAGTCCACTAAATATGTTAGCAGATGCCAGATCTATGAGAAAAATCATGACAATTAAAACAACTGTGTTCCTTGAGTGTACTCTTTTATTTTCTTGACAAAAAATTGATTTATGTGTCACTCTGAGAGCCCATCTGGGCTCTCATGGGTTCTTCTGGCTAGGTCATGAAATTCTTCCAGTTGTAGCACAGGAGTTTGTTGGTCTGTGGTGGTGGTGGTGGTGGTGGTGGTGACAGTGCCAGTAGGTCCATCAGTAACAGAGGTCTCAGCTTTTCAACTGTGGGTCCCTCTTGAGCCATTGCTAGAGCTTCTGAGGCTCGGAGGGACAGTATGAAGGAAACAGCTAAAGAAGAAACCCAGCCCACAAATCACAATCCCAGAGAACCTAGGCTACAATGAGGACCCTAAGAGAGACATACATAGATCTAATCTACATGGGAAGTAGAACAAGACAAGATCTCCTGAGTAAATTGGGAGCATGAAGACCTTGTGGGAGGGTTGAAGAGGAGGGGAGAATAGAAAAAAATGTAGAGCTCAATAAAAATCAATAGAATTTTTTTTTATAAAAAGACAAAGGGGTAAGGGTGGCTAAGCATTGTACTCCCAGACCAGCACATGTGTAGTTCACTATAGCCCGTCTGGCTTTTCATGAAGCCAATAAGAAGCATGACAAGATGTTGGGATGCCCAGCATCATTGTGAGGGATGACGGAAGTATTTAGGGACTATAAATTATCCTGCGAGAGACCTGACAGGAAAGGCCAGAGATGCTTTCGGGAGGAAAACCAGATGTTTGATTGCTCATGACACCTCTCAGCTTGAGAGGCCCCACTCTCTTTTTCATCTCGCACGTTCAGCGCCCAAGTTTCTGCTCCAAGATCAGATTTACGGGAATTGCCCATGCCAGTGGCTGTCCAGAGAGCTGAAGAGAAACTAGACTTAGATACAGACACGCTCCGGAGCCACACTGACAGTGTTGTGCAGTTCAAGCATCGCCGGGCAGCCATGTTGATGCATTCTGTTCTGTGCATGCCCATCAGTCACCAGATGTTCAGCGGAGCCTTGCAGGTGGTGGGGTTTGAACTCAAGTGAGGTAAGCTCTGCTGGCCATTGTCTCAGCTCAGTGTGGTCAAGAGAATAGAGCAAGTGCAGGGTTGCATTTTCAATAACGTGCACTCACTTGTCCCTTGGGTAGTTGTATTCTTTTTTGTCACATCTACGTTTGGCATCTGAATGTCATGTGTTTACTTCCATGCCTCCTGAGTGATGGTACAGGGGTATTTGAGCACATGGCACTGGCTTTCTTCTTTGAATCTCTCTCCCCTTCCCTCTGTGTGTGTATGTATATGTATGAATGCAGATACATGTGGACATGGGTGTATGCATGTGTATGTAGATGTGTGTGGACATGGGTGTATGTAGATGTATGCAGACACATGTGAACATGGATATAAGTAAGCAGATACGCGTGTATATGGGTGTATATAGATGTGTGCAGATATGTGCTTATATGGATGGGTGCATGTGGTTGTGGAGACTCAAGATGGATGATGGATGTCTCCCTCAATTACTTCCTATTTTCTTTTATTTAAATTGGAAATAAGGTTTTTTTCATACAATATATTCTGATTATGGGTTCCCCTCCCTCAATTCCTCCCAAATTCTCCTTACTTCCCCACCCACCCAAATCCACATCCTTTCAGTCTCTCTCTTATTAGAATACAAACAGACATCTAAAAAAATAATAAAATAAAAACAAAGTAGAATAGGACAAAACAAATGAACAAACAGAAAACAAAAGGGCCACAGAAAAACAGAAGAAACATAGATACTGAGGCACACACATAAAAACAAAATCAGAAACCATAATTTGATATGTAAATTAAAAAAGAGAGAGAGCCCAGACAAAGCACCGTGAGATAAAAACCCTCCAAAATCCTTTTTATTTTCTGAGACAAAGTCTCTCACTAACACCAGAGCTCACTAGCTCATCTCGCATGATAGCCGTGTCAGCTGCAGAGATCTTCTTGCTTCTGTACCTCCAGCACCAGGATTAGAACAACCCACTACCATGGTGGTTTTTCAATGGGGGTCTAAAAGCCATGTCCTCATCCTTGCAAGACACGAGCTCTCCCAGCCAGGCCACTTCTCCAGCCCTCTTTTTAGAATTGTGAATCTCTCACTTATACCCAGAGTGCCCTAGTGAATCAAGACTATTGCATACCACACCGTGAATCTTCTGCAGGGTGTGGGCAATGTGTCCCTAGAAGAACTGTGTAGTCCCATCTGACTTAACAGATGAAGGAAAAGTGTATCCCTGAGCTATTTCAGGGAGTACTCGAACCACCAGCCTTTGCACGGGTCTTGTTTCCTGCTTCCCTGAAGAGGAACTCGATCTTGCGGGCTGTCTCTCAATGTCTACCGGCTCCTCCTCCTTCCTACCTACCTCACGCAGGCTAGATAGGAATATGAAAAAAATCAGACTCTAATTAGGTCATAGAACAGATGCTATTAATCATAGCATTACCTTGGGAAATGAGCTATGGTATGGCATACAGCAAGAGCAGACTGAACCCATGTTTGAGTCTCCCGCTCTCATCAGTTTGTAAAGAGAGGACTAGGAAAAGGATGCAGTTCCTGCCTTCTCTCGCTAATGGGCTCTCTCGGGCCTAGACTTCAACTGGCATGGGGAGTCTTGCTTTCTTATGCCAAAGACAATTTAACAACAGCGAGTAGAAAATTGCCTTGGTACCCAGTGCCCACTGCCATTTCTTATTACTGTCAGGATATCTTAAATTGCCCAAGGGTGCTTTTCCGTTGTTGTTATAGGTTTAATTATGGCAATGCTATCCTATGGGAAAGAACTAATTAACCTTCTGTCAAGAAATCAACTCTGATATATTGCATGTGACATTAATGGCTTTAGGTACTTGGAAGCAAGTTTTTAAAGGTGCTTTTGGTTTTATTATCATGGTTGACATCTTGAGAGGAAACAGGTGTTTTTCTTTTCTATATTTTAAAAGCAAACATTATATGTAACTGAGGTGGATATGGACATTGTACTGTTGCTAATAATTATAAATAAAATGTAGATAAATTGAGGGTAATTCAGTAGTTTTAAAAAGAGCTTTTCCCAGTCCTCTTAGCCACCTGAGGCATGTGGACAGGAGATGCTGACGTGAGTAAGGGAAAAGGGGAAAAGAAAATAACATTTAGTAACTTTCAGCCCTGTCCCAGATACTTCATTTTGCCAGCTTGCAAGATTGGGTTTATTCTCTTGGTTGCATCCACTTTTCCGATTCTAAGAGTATAGAACAGGGAACCAGTGGTCATGCAGAGATGCCATGATTTTAAAGACCAGGCTTTCACAAGTATAGGTAATGGTTGTACAAATGGCTCATGTTTTAGTAGGCACAAGTCTGTCTATTTTGCGCCTTGCTGTGGACAACTTGTGACCTTGTGGGTTACTTGTAGCCAATATCTACATGTTTAGTCAATGAGCTAAACTTTTGGTTTTTCTGAAGTTGCATTGACTCTGTTTTCAGTTCCATTTTATATCTCAAGTCTTGTTCTGTGTAGGTCACGACTTCTATTCTATATCCATGTCTGTTGTCTTAGCTCCTTTCTGGTAAAGAATAAATTCAAACGAATGAAGATTATTTTTCACAGTAACCTTGTAGTAACATGTAATCACTATTCTTACTCTTCTTATTCTTCTGTATTGGAGAATTTATTTGCCTAAGTCATGCATCTACTGAGTAGATGCCCTGGGGCCACAATGTGGCCTTCAATCTCGTCTTTATTCTGCACTGTGCAGCTGTACTGATAGTGGGGCCCATGCTGGAAAAGAGTAGCTGACTCTCTGAAGAAAGGAAAAGAGTAAAAAGAATTATTCTGACATGCATGATAGCAAAAAGCTAAGTTAGACATAGTAATATTAAAACATCCTTCTGCAAACTCAAGCTCACTTATTTTTGAAGTTTAGGTCTATTGATTGTCACACGTGTAAAGATGGTTTACACGCTTGGTTTGGTGACCAAGTCTTAATTAGACTCTTGAGTCAGAATTACTGTTTCCCGTTAAGCATTGTTACTAAATAATCATTAAATATTTAACTTATGATCTTCTGAATGTAAGATGTGGGTTATCATTTTAAAGAATAGTGGAATTTAAAAAGAATGCACTTTTAAGCTTTATCTAAGGGCTAAACAATACAGTACACAAGCAGGTGTTGCTTGTTGTGTTTTAGACAATATCAGAATTTAGGTATGTGTGTACATGTGCATTTGTGTGTGTGTGTGTTCCTTTTTTCATTGCTGTGGCCATGTATCAGACAGCAACAATTTATGAGGGAAGGCTATGTTTTTTGGTTTGTGCTTTGAGAGGGTACAGTGTAGCATGAATAATTAAAAACCCAGAAACAGACATTGGGGTTCAACCTGAAGATCAGAAAAGTAAAGCAGCCAACCACTAGAGAGATCTTGTTACCGCTACTAAGTCTTCAGACTGAAAGGGTGAGATCCTGTCTCCACAAATCATCAGACTGAACACTCTAGTGAGCTCCTGTCTCTTCACCTTTTTATTTCTCTCTGGGCCCAGCCATATCACTCCTGTATCCACTTCCCTAGTGATAGAATTAAAGGTGACTCCCAAATACAGTGATTAAAGGTGTGAGACACTGCTACCTGGATCTGTTTCTGGATCAATCTTGTGTAGCTCAGGGTAGCCTTGAATTCACAGAGATCCACCTGCCTCTGTCTCCTGACTCCTGGGATTAAAGCTGTGTGCCATCACTCCCTGGCCACTAGTGGCTTAGTTTAGCCCTTTAACCCTCCGGCAAGCTTTGCTTATTAAAATGCAAATAAAATATCACTACAGTACAGCACATACTGATAAGGAAAGCGTAGTGGATTGCAGGCAGCAGGAGCGTGAGGCTGGGACTGCTCACATCTCGGCCTACCAGGAAAAGAGGAATGCCAACACTCATCTGCTTTCCCTTTTTACTCAGTTATGGTCTTTAACCTGTGGGATGAAGCCAGCCGTATTCAAGATGGTTTTTCTCTCCTTAGTTACAACACTGTAGAAACTCCCTCAAGGACACTCAGAGGGGTGTCTTCTAGGTGGTTCCATATCCAGTCAAGTTGACAATGAAGTTCTCGAAGTTCTCTCTCTCTCTCTCTCTCTCTCTCTCTCTCTCTCTCTCTCTCTCTCTCCTCCAATTTAATCTCACCAAAAAAACAGTTAGAGATGGTCAACCACAATATTGATAAAACTGAGGCAGAAGAAAGAAAAAGTTGTCTTGAGAGTTAAGTAGGTGGTAAAAACCTCTAAACACTGAGTGATTTGTGTGTGGGACCAGATTTATTTTGGAGGTATTTTTCAACAAGCATCTGGATCATAAATCAAAATGGAATGTGTTGGTTATTTTTCTGTGGAAAAATCCAACACAGTTTACTTATTGCTTAAGGTCATATTTCTCCAGAATGGTGATGTAAAGCCAAACTCCTGGACGGTTGTCATGTTTGTCCTGTCCTAGGGGTACCATAAAAAGCATCACTCATCCCACCTAAGAAAGTCAGAGAGCTCTTTTTAGGGAAAAATAGCTTTCTAGTCCTGGAAGCTAGGCTAGTCAGATTTTTGTCAGTGTGATAAATACCTAAAATAATTGAGAGGCAAATAAACTTATTCCAGAGTTTTCATTCCATAATCATTCGGTCATCTGTTTCTAGGCCACCGGCAAGGCAGTACATCATGACAGAGGGAAGAGATCCACCTCAAAACAGCCAACAAACAAAATGAGTGGAGTAGAGGTCTCCCAGAAGGCTTCTTCCATCTGACTGCGGTTCTATCTATCCAGCCTACTAGATGCTATCGCAGGCATCTACAGGGTCCATCCGTTCTTGTCCATGTGTCAACCATCACTGGGAGTATCCTCATGGACACCACAAAAGTGTGCTTCAGTAATCTCTTAGCCTTTCAAATCTGATCAAGTTGACATTGCAGATTAACCATCTGGGGGCGATCTCTCATTTCCCTTTCTGAGAGGAAATTGGGTTGAGATGGCTTGTTTAGACTTCAGGTTCCTGATGGAGATCTATTATTGTGGGAGTACCACTAATGGGCGTGGTTCTCTCTGCTGCTTCCTCTAGCTGAACAATGAGAAGAGCAAGAAGGTGGGCCTAGACCAGTTTCCTGTTTCCCTGCACCAGAGAGGCTCTCTTTCCCTACAGATGCCCGATTCTTCGAGTTCTTGTCGCTTTAGTCTGATGCTGGAAAGGAAAGATCATATTAACCGGGGTCTCCCATTTGTCTTAAGGATGTTTGTCCGATTTACTAGAGAACTCTGATTTGTGGACCACATATTCCTGGCCAGAGGTAAGATAGTGTCTTTCTTCCTATTTCCTGTTGTCCTATAATATATGCGTTTACCCACAGGGATCCATGGGTTGGAGAGAGGGGTTATGGGGGGGGGTTCCCTGAGAGATATGGGCAGTGCTTTCTGTGTGTAGACTCTGAAGTCTTCCATATTATTTTGGTCATAGTACCATCTTAGTACCTCATTTCAATTTCTTCATTTTTAAAGGTATGTGACCCCTTTATAAAAATTTATTTTTAATTTTTATTCTTTGATTACAGTTTAATTGCAGCATTTCTCCCCTCCGTTCCCTCCCTCCAAGTCCTCACATATACCCCTCCCCACTCTCATTCAGATTTGTGGTCTTTTTCTATCACTAAATGTTGTTGGATGCATGTGTGCATGCACACATACATATATATTCCTTACTAGAACTTGTTCAGTCATATAATGCTACTTGTAGCTATATTTTCAGGGCTGACCATTTAGCATTGGGCATCGAACTAGTGTGCTCTTCCCTAGAGAAGACCACCTCTCCCATTCCCAGCTTTCCTCAGTTACCTATAGATGCCTGTGTAGGGTTGAGGCCCCACAGGCCTTTCCCTGCCCAGCCAGGCACGATCATTGGTGTCAACCTTGCTCAGCTCGCATTTGGACAGTCATGTTCCTAAAGAACTTATGGGAGTAGCTTCTGATCTTACTAGGAGACATAATCTGACAGCAAACTCTCTCACAATCTTTCCTGCCCCTTCTCTGCAGCTCTCCTTTCCTGAGACTTTGGTGTGGAGATAGTTTGTAGAGGTATCTGTCAGGGCTGGACTGGACAACTTTGCATTTTCATTGGTTGTGGCTTTCTATTGTGGTCTCCGTCTCTTGCAAAGAAAAGTTTCCTTGATGAGGGGGTGGCCGCTATGTTTATCTGTGGATATAAGGACAAATGTTTAAAGATTATTGTTAAGGACTAAGCTGGTTTAGTAAAGCAGCGGCTGTAGATTCTCCTCCAATACTAAGAAGTTGGCTATGTTTCCAGTGCTACACATGGTTTCCCTCTTGTGGGGCGGGTCTTAAATCCCATTAGAGAGCCGATGGTTGCTGCTAAAGTATGCATGCCACTACTGAACCCTCAGGGTTGTCACACCGTGTTGTTGGTTGACATGGTTCATAGATGTCATAGCCAGATAGGACTGTTGGTGGCCTCACTTCACAGCAATCAATATGGTACCTTCTGGTCCCATGAAAGGTAGTCCCCAAGGAGGGGTGCTTGGGTCAGTTCCATATTAGAGGTCTCTGAGCCCTGTTTCTGAAGCTCATGGTGTCTATTGCTACAAGGACTTGCCTTCTACCTCTCTCTCTCTCTGTGGTGCACCCAAGGGAGACTGCTGTAGGCTGTATATTTTGATGATGTCTTGGATAGAACCCCCTAGCCAACATCTCAAAAGAGGGCTTTTCATACCTAGTATTGGGTATGTTAAGTGGTTTTTGACTCTTTGAGGGCACACCATCTGCCCAGATGAGAAAGGTTGATTAAGACTATATATGTATATTTATACATGGAATTATGTGCATTATAGGTTTTAAAGGTAAATTGTTAATATAAGGTTCCTTGTGGCTTTTCCAGATATCCTTTATCGCATTTTACCTTCCTTCGTCCTCCTGCATTTACCTTTGTGTCTTTTTCTTAAGAAGTTCTCTATTTCCATTTTCCCTATCAGATCTCATCTCTTGTTTTGCTATTCCTGTTTATCTTTTTCCCACCTTCTTCTGTACTGACCCCCCTTCCCCAAAGAGTGCCCATTTTTATCATCCAATAGGGGAAAGGAGAAAAGGTCAGTGACTCTTCTATGTTTGTTATTTAGATTTTATTTTAGATTTCATGTAGAAAGTAAAAAAAGTATGTGTGTGTATAAGTGTATATATGTGTGTATATATATATGCTTATGCTATATTAGATTTCATATTACCTCTCAAATGCTTTTTAATTTTAGCTGTACCTTCCTGGTTTTGCTCCCTCAATGCTCCCCAAAAGTAGTGATAAAATGATTCCTAGTGATTTTCTGCTATACTCATAGATTAATGCCTTGCTCAGACATCAACAGAGAAGCTTCCTTCTGCAACAGCTTCTTTCTGAAGCTTCCTTCTGTACTGGGAACAAATACAGAGACACCCCCCCCCCCGCAGCCAGACATTACACAGAGAGAGAAAGAGATGGGAGGGAGGGTGAGAGACCTTAGAACACTTAGTCCTAAATGGGATGTCTCCATCCAATTCGTCCCTTCAAAGCTCAAGGAGCCCAGAGAGAAGGATGGAGAACATCAGGAGAAAAAGCCCTTTCAATCCACATGAGCAAAGCTCATATGAATTCAAGGACACCTAAGCAGCAGGCACAGGGCCTGTACCAGGTTTCCGTGTATATGTTATGGATTTTAGTTTAGTCTTTTTATGGAATTCTTGGGTGTGTGAACAAATGGATCTCTGACTCTTATGCCTTCTCTTGGGCTCTTTTTTTGGTTAGTCTTGTCCAACTTTGGTGTGATGGTTTTTGTTTTTTCTTATATTTTATTTTGTTATGTTTTACTGTTACCTCTTAGACGCCTATTCTTTTCTAATTAGAGACAGAAAGAGAATGAACCTGAGTAGGCTGTGAAGTGAGGAGGAACTTGGAGGAGAAGTTCTCTAGAGGGGAAATTGTGATAAGAATATATTATGTGAGAAAATAATCTATTTTCACTAAAAAAACTAGAAAAAAGGAGATTATGTATTTATTTGTGGCTTCTATGTGATTCTTATTCATAAAATAGAATCATGCTAAATAACATATTCACTTTATTAACCACCCAGCTGTTGTTTAATGATTACAACAGTTAAATTCCCCTCTTCTCCTTTGAAATATACAGTACATTATTAGTAAATATAGTCACCATAATGTGCACTGAAAAACATTTATTTCTCCCACACTGTCAAGCTGAAATGCTGTACCATTTCAGCAAGGTTTCCTGTCTTCTTCCCACCTCCAGCCTCAGGTAGCCATTATTCTACTCTGTGCTTCTAGAAATTTGATTTGTTAAAACCATAGATAAGTAAGTTTACTTAAATTTTGTTTCACAATGCCTGACTCATTTTACTTAACACTATGTCATTAATATTGTAAATGATAGTATTTCCTACCCTCAAAAGCCTGAATAATACTTCATCATGCGTATATAATAGCTTAAAATCCATTTATTCATTGATGGGTACTGTAATGGCTTTCATGTCTTGGTTGTTTTGAACACTGCGCTATAGGACATAGGAGTATGGATGTCTCTTCACATTGAGTCTGATTCCTTTGGCTTTTGTTATGAATTTGGTTTATTCCACCACAGGCTTGTGTTTCAGAAGCTTGGTTTTTAGTGTACTAGGGTCGAGGTGGGGAAACTAAAAAGCCAAGACCAGTGAAAGGTGATGAGGTTACTGGAGTGCTCCTTTTGGAGGGAGGGAATTGTAGTCCCATCTCGTGGATGACTCAGTTCTCCCAATGCAAAGCCTGCTGCCTGGCTTCCTGCCACACTGTGTGTTTTCTGCTCCTCTGTGAACGTCCGCCATGATACCATCTTCCAACAGCAGCTCAGAAAGGCTGAAGAGATGGGGTGGCATGTTAGTCAACTTCCATCATTTGAAACTGGAAGCAGAATAAACATGTTTTGCTTAAAATTGGTTCAAAACACAAGCATTGGACATGCTATTGAAACAAAGGAACGTTGAGACAGACAGATACCAAGAAGGGGGTTGCTGAGTTGTATGGTAATTCTGGTTGAAGTATTTTGCGAGGAAACTCTGCACTGTTTTCCACAGTGGCTCTGCCCACTTACAGCACCACCCACAGTGTGCAGGTGTTCTTCTTTCTCTACAGCCTTGCCAACCCTTCCTATCTCTCATCGTTTTTATAATAATCAACCTAACATGTGGGTGACAGCTCATCATGGCTGGGCATCTGTATATCTTCCTTTGAGAGCTGTTTATTCAGCTGCTGTGCCCATTGTAAATAAATATGTTTATCTGTTTTTCTGTTGTTGAGCAACTTGAGTTCCTTGTACTTATTGAGCTCCTGGTCATAGGTGTGACTGAGTATTATCCTGGTCTCTACAGGCTGCTTTGGTGCTGTTAATAATGTCATTTGCTATGAATAAAACTTTCAGTGTTATGAAGGCTTGTGTGTGTGTATGTGTGTATGCGCATGTGTGCATACACACATGCGTGTGGGGCTTTCATGGCCTGTGCTTTGAAAGTATGTGCTTCTTCTCATACAAACGTCATGAGGCTTCGTCCTTGTTTTCTTTTAGTCTCTTTATAGTCTCAGATCTCGTGGTCAAGTCTTTTATCTGCTCTGAGTCATTCTTCTGTCTATGGGCATAAGGCTTCCACTGTCGTAGAAACCGAGAAGAGACTTAAAAGCTTTCACATGCCAGAGGCTAAGGAAAAACTGAAGGCAGTGTTCACCCTGGAGTCAGTGCTGGTGTAGGTCAAGGACATTGGCAAGGAAATGGATGTGCACCTAGAATCTAGGGCTAATAGTGTTGTCTACTGATATTGATTTGTTGACTTTTGCGGTTGTGCTGTAGCATTGCTAACAAGTTAAAAGGTAGGTGAGGAGTGTATGGAGATTCTACCTTTTGCAACTTTACCATAAATCTAACACTTTTCTAAATTAGAGGCTTATCAAAATTATATTCAGTATCTATCATCCAGTTCCACCTTGGCCCACATTCATCTAGGAAAATGATGCCTTGGCACTGCCCAGGTCCAGAATGGTGAACCAGGATTTTTTCTCAGAAGATCACAAAGAGGTCATTTGTCATGGTTAAAAACAGCCAGATTCCAGACAGGCAACTTAGCCATGGCTGCTTGGAACATCAAGATGTGCCTGCATATGTTTCAAAGAAAGCAAATAAAGCTTAGAAAAAAAGAAAGAGGAAGTACTTGCGGTATGTTTACACTTTGAAATTGCATAAAACAGGAAAATATGGAATACATAAAGCTCATGGAACAAACTTAAGAATTCTCAGAAAGAATGCAGAGGCTGCCATGCTCTGGGGAAGAGTGTCTATCTAAATGGCCTCCCAAGCAGGCATACTGTATACATTGAACAACTGTGGCTCCAAATTAAATGATTTGTAAGTCTATGCTATCACCTGAAATCATAGGATTTCAGAGGAAACATAGGAAGTTTATAGATGATTTATTTTCATAAACATTTTGGGTTATGATGGGAGAGTAGTAGACATGTCTTGTCATGTACCACAGGCTTTATCTGTGCAAAGGTCTAGGGAAGAAAAGTACATAGGGTCTTATTGTATAAACTTAGAGCTTTGCTTTTCCCAGTACCCCACTCCCCCTGCTCTTTTTAGACATTGTCTCATGTAGCTTGAGTAGTTGTCAAACTTTCTATGTACCTAGAACTTCTGATCTTGTTCCTGTGTTCTCTGACGTTCTGGGATTACACTTACCACATCCAGTTTTACACAGTGCCGGGGACTGAACATAGGGCTTTTTGCGCGTAGTCTACCGCCTGAGCTGATTCCCAGTCACAACTTAGAGATCTTGATTGTGAAAAAAAATTAAGTGTTTTCTCTAGTTATGTTATTTATCTTGGCAAAAATAATGATTTGTGTTCTATTTAACAATTATTTATAATATATGTAATTTAGGATGATTGCTCTAACAAATATCTATCTACTATCTCTCATCTATCTCTATCTATCTATCTCTATCTATCTCTATCTATCTATCTATCTATCTATCTATCTATCTATCTATCTATCATCTATCTATCTATTATCTATCTAT
>NW_026067997.1:6983329-7161980 GCF_014885135.2 Alexandromys fortis
ATCTATCTATCTATCTATCTATCTATCAATCATCTATCTATCATCTATCTATCTATCTATCTATCTATCTATCTATCTATCTATCCTATCATCCATCTCTCTCTCTATCTATCATCTATCTCTATAGAATTAATTTGGTTCACCATGTTTTAGGAAAGAGAATTATGTAAAAGGACTTGTACCATTCCTGCCCCAAAAGAAAAGCAAGGAGGAGAACCACTAGCACCACTTTCAATAGCCATTGTGTTCTCTCTCAGTAGAACTCTTTCTATTCAACAGTATTTGGTAGCAGTTTAGAAGAACCATTTGTGTAGCATCCTAGTTTGCTTTTTATTGCTGTGATAAAATACCATAACCAAAATAACTTGGGGATGAAAGAGGATATTTCTGGTACAGCTTACAGTCCATCAAGAAGGGAATCAGGGCAGGAACCAAAGCAGAGGCCCTGGAAGAATGTTGCTTACTGACTTGCTCCAAAGGCTTGCTCAGCCTTCTTGGACAAGCACCTGTCCAGGGGTGGCCCTACTCACAAGGAACTGGGCCCTTCCATATCAATCACTAATCAAGAAAATGATCCATAGATTTTCCTGCAGGCCAATCTGATGGAGGAAATTTCTAACTTGGGATTCCTTCTTCTCAGATATATCTAGGTTTGTGTCAAGTTAACAAAAGGTAAAAACCATACATAATATAGAAGTGTTGAATAACAATGACTATTGAGAGTAGAGAGGGCAGTTCAGGGCCAGAGCCTGGGGTTGGTTGTACTAGATGCCATGTTCTGATGCCATATTCTGGGGCAAATTTCAGCTTCCAAAAATGAGAATGACTATTTGTTAATATGGCAAAAGAAAACATATGGTCTGTGGGTTTCCATTTATACTCTTGTCTTAGGCCCTGAAAATGTTCAAATTACACTTTTTTTTTTTTTTTTTTTTTTTTTTTTTTTTTTTTACAAAGCAAATCAGCTATCAGTGATCTGTCCCCACCTGCAGCACTCCGGGATAAAATATCCTTAAGACAGCAGCTATCACTGCCCTGTGGGGACTTGACACGTCCCTGTCATCACTTCTTGAGGGCTGAGTGAAGGACATTGCTACTGGTTTCTGGAAGATTTGTCTTTGCTTTTGACTGAGCAACATCCCTTTCACACTTGAAAAACCATTTTAATCACTCCCACCTGTCTAGCCCTCTATCATGTGTTGTTCTACGTCTTCTGCGCCGGTCTTCTTGATGCTACACATCATTTCTACGCAAGCACCGCAGAGTTATTCATAGTTGCGGTTTTCCACAGGTGGCAGCCTCTTTCCGGGAAGGATTTTGAGTAATGTTCTGGTATGAAGCCACGAGTTTATAGCAGCTCCGGAGCTAGGTGGTTGAGTGACTCTGACCTTCAGGGGATTCCTCAGGTATCGAGGAAATAGAATTGGGGGAACACATATTTATAAATGCTTATAAATTAAAAAAATATTTTAATCTTGGGCATGTGTCTGTGTGTGCATGTCAGGAGTGTGTGGATGCCTGTAGAAGCTAGAGGAAGGAATAAGGTTATTTAACGAGTTGCAGGCTGTTGTGAGCCACCTAACAATAGTGCTGGATAGTGTATTCAGGTCCTCTGGAAGAGCAACAAGTGCTCTTAGCCATTGAACTATCTCCTCAGTCTCAGAAAAGACATTGAAATAAGACATAGGATAGGGCAGGACTGGAAGATACATATGCTTAAGACAATTAAATAGGGGCAGGCTACGCTGGCAGACAGCTGTAGCTCTAGGCCTTGGGAAGCAGAACTAGGAATATTGCTGCAACTTTCAGGCCAGCCAGGTCTACGTAAAAGTTCCAGGCTATGTAGAGATATAGAACAATGTCGTGTCTCCAATCGACTTATTAATCAATCAATCAACCAATCAACTGGCCTAGGTTATTGACTACTGGTTGTTGATTTATGACTCAGAGCATAATTTTCTGTCAGGCTTAGAGAATTCCCTTCTGTAGGTCATTTACAATCACTTGTATGAGTCAAAAGCTTGTTTGAGGGGGAATGTGAGGCCCTATTTTTAACAATAGAATGTTAAAAACTGCCAGGAGGAGCCAAAACCTTATGGTTGTATCCTAATAAAAGAGACTCACGGGCTCTGTAGGGTCATTTTTCTTTTCCAGTCTTGCAAGAAACCTCAACTCTCTTCGTTTCTAATTCTGGGTTTTGTCTTCTCATTCTGAGAGAGCAGGAGTCCACAGAGAGCAATGCTCAGCTTGGATGAAGTGTCTCCTCTTCCTTGCTCCGCCCAGCGAAGTCTTCCTTCACACAGCAAAGTGCTAAAGAGATACTGGTTTTCCTATTGTTTCCACAGCTCTGCCTCTGTAAAGCCAACATCTTTCCCTTTACCTTTCATATCACAGTGATATAACTGCTTAACAACGAGCTGCACACATTCAGTGTGTGCCCTTTAATGAGCTTGAAGATGTACAAATGCCTGCGTTACTCTCACCAAAATTCAGGCAAATCACTTTCCAAGCCTCTCTGGGTGAGACACACGAACAGATGTCCCTTTACGTGACCTCTCAGCATGAGATCTTCCTTCTTCACTTAGAAGTTCCCTATGTCATCTGTGACTGTAGGTGACAGTGTGTACAGCGGTTGCCTAGCACTCACTGCTCCATCATAATGAGATGTTCTACCCTACACTTGAGAGTATCCAGTACATTCCTCTTCTGTACTTACAAACAATGACAATAAAAGAGCATCTCTAACGGGCCAGCCGTGGAGCCGTTTCAGTGAGAACAGCCTTGATCCTCAGGGTGGCACTGTTTGGGGGATTTTAGAAGGTGTGTTCTTGCTGAAGGAGATACGTCACTGGAGGGAGGCTCTGAGTATTGATTGTCCTGCCCCGCTTCCTGTTTACTTCCTCCACGTCATGGCTACTGATCTAGATGTGAGCTCTTCGCTTTCGGTCCCTGCCGTCATACCTGCTGCTTGCTGCTATGCTGCCGGGCCACGATGGACTCTTAGGCCTCTGCTACCATAAACCCAAACAAACAGTCTGCTCTATAGGTTGCCTTGTTCATGGTGTTTCAGCGCGGGAACAGAAATAAAGGCAGTAACATGTATCCAGGTTTTATAATTTTTAAAATTATTTTTAATTTTGTGTTTGTATATGTGCGTGAGAGAGTGGGTTTGGGCCCATGAGTGTGGGAGTCCACAGAGGAAAGCAGAAGGTTTCAAACTCTCTGAAACTGGAGACACAGGTTTTTGCTAGCAATAGAACCCAGGTCCTCTGCAAAAGCAGTGTGAGTTCATAACCACTGAGCCATCTCACCAGCCCGGTATCAATATCAGAAACTCATTCTTTATAAATCTTTAATTGTGTATATTTTTTCACTTGATATAACTTAACTTTCAATTATAATCTATATTGCTCTTTTCCTTGATGGATTGATTCGTCCAAGAATATGTACAAAACATCTAGAATATTGGGCTGTGCTGTAGGAGCTAAAGATTAGCAGTGGATGGACAGATAAAAAAAAGTACTGTTTTCATGAAGGAGTCATTTTAGTGAACCCGCAAAACAAAAAGAATTAAGTAAAATACACACTCTGCTGTCAGAAGGTCCTGGGTGTTATGAAGAAAAATTAAATAGAAAACAAGGCTAGGGAGGATGGAGGTCCAACACAGGGTTACATTTCACAGAAGAAGGTTACAGAAGGCCCACCAGAAAGGATGCTATTTGACCAAATCCTGACTGAGTATGAAGGTGCAAAGCACTTGACTCTGAGAGAAAAGCGTGGGAAAGAGTAGGCTAAAAGGGCATGAGGAAGTAGACCTGATGTGTGTGAGAAGCCAGGAGGAAGCCGGAGCAGAGAGTAGGAGAATGGGGGGGGGGGGTGAGGCTGGAGTGTGCAGGCTCATGTAGAATTTCAAACATTATTTCTGACTCTAATCTCCCAAATGCCAGAAGTAACTCCCACTAGTTCTGCAAACCAAAATGTGCCCTGGGGGAAAGTTGCCACACTAGAAAATGGCTGCCTGAGAGAAAATATGGTAATTGAACGGTGTATGTTTCCTGTCTGCAGTCGTTTGTCTGGGCTCCTGCTTCAAGCCGTCTGTCACTCCTGTATCAGCGTGACCCTTAACTCTCTTCTAGACCAGGAGAACCACAAGGCTTGCAGTCATGTGCAACTTCCCTCTTCCCCGCCCCCCTCTGTAAACGTGTCTCATTTATTTTTCTTCTCTCTTCTTATTACCTGCGAGCCACAGAACGATTGTATCTGTGGAAAGCAACTGTAGGAATTAAAATATTCCTGCGTGTCTTTTAGGATAAAAGGAAACTAGAAGTCTTAATTAGAAAAATCACTCCGAAGAAATAAAGGCACTCACCTTTAAAGTTCTTTAGAGGATGCACAACTCAGAATGTGTATTTTCAATTATTCGATTCAAACCCTTCCCCGAGCACCAGCTTAGGTTAATGAAAAACCCATTTGGATTCATTGAGCCAGAGTTACTTAGTGGTCTGGTAAGAAAATAACTTCCCATTCTTGGGGTCTAGCTTGGGAACCACTGAAGGCATCGTTTTGTACTTGATACATCCAAAGTTCAAATAAGCGTCTTTGGAACAAATTCTAAACATGACTTCTGAGCTGGTGATAGCACAGCGTCGGCTGCTTGTGCCTGGATTACAATATAGGATGAGTATAGCAGGAAGACATGTGCTCTCTCTGTAACTGAGGAGAGTCCAACACAGCTAGAACAATTTTGTTTTTAGGTCACGAGATAGTCAATTGAGATGAACAGTGCTAGCAATGGCTCAAGACAAAATTCATCTGTTAAGTGTGCTTTTGCCTGGCATTGTGAGGAACAGTCATACCCTGTCTGGGGTAAGAAAACTAGGAAACAGGAAAGCATGAACAAAGTGCAGATATGCACAGCAACATCCATGTTTTATCCATCACTAAATAATCATCACCAGCGGGAACAAAATGAAGCACCAGGAGTGAAGTTGGGTCAGTCAATACCTATCTACCCAGAATAAATTGCTAATCAGAAGCCGAGCTAGCCCAGGCTGATAAATAACAAGCTTACTTGACCTGCAGAAAGGAGCTGCTTTCCCTCATGTTGGTAATTATATCAATTCAGAGGAAGACAAGTTGGCTTTCATCAGGTTAGTGCCAGATGATGCTGTAAATCAATTCCGTGTTCTCAGACCCCTCTCCTACAGTCACAGGGCCAGAGAACATCCAGCAATTGATTCCATTTTGTGTTTCCTGAGTTGCTTGGTGATTACCTCTGTGTTCAGTGTGTATTTGTCCAGAAGGCTTTGGCTCTGTGTGGAGCTGGGCTTCTGGGCTTCATCTTACATACTAACTACCTGAGGATCTTGCTGAAATACGAATTCTTATTCAATAACTGTGTGTGTGTGTGCATGTGTGTGTGTGCGCGTGCGTGTGTGTGTATATGTGTGAAAGAGAGCGAGAAAGAGAAATAGAGAGAGATAGGTATGTAGGTAGATAGATAGACAGACAGACAGACAGACAGACAGACAGACAGAGATTCTTGTTGCAGGGGAAAGAGCTGCTTGTTCGTCCTGACCACCCAGAACTGAAATAATCACACAGAAACTGAATTAATTAAATCACTGCTTGACCCATTAGTTCAAGCTTCTTATTGGCTAATTCTTACACCTTAATTTAACCAGTTTCTATTAAACTGTATATCACCACAAGGTTGTGGCTTACCAGCAAAGTTTCAACATGCCTATCTCTGGTGGCGGAGGATCCATAGCATCCCCTGACTCCACCCTTCTTTCTCCCAGAACTCAGTTCTGTCTTCCCTGCCTACTTAAGTTCTGCCCTATCAACAGGCCAAGACAGTTTCTTTATTCATTAATGATAATTACAGCACACAAAAGGGATTCCTACATCAGATACTGAGTTGTTAATAAGTTTCCAGGTAACATCACTGCCACTGAACATGTTTGCTTAGAAGAATGCTGGCAAAAGGGGCCACAGGAATGTGAAAGGACTGGGATCTGTATGACATGGGGAGGGAAGAACCCCGTGGACTTAGGAATGATGGTCATCAGGAGGTGTCTAATCCCCGACATAGAAAAAAATCCCAAGCAACAAGAGAACAGTTACATTTTGACCGCAATGACTGAAGGAAAGAGAAACTGGGTGGGACACAGAAGGCCAGACTGACCACAGAAAGAAAGAACACATTTGCTTTGGCTTCCCCACTTCTAAGTGGGCTCAGCTCAAACCAAGGGAGACTTCTGAATGGAATAAAGGAAGTAAGAAATCACCATCACTGCCACAGATACCTAAAGTCACCACTACCGATCATCTCATTGCTCTCGGTGACACTAGGCCAAGCTTAGGAAGCTGCTTAGAGTTCCCCAGGTGACACTTCTTTAGAAGAAGAGCCTCCATTGTGCCCTGATCCCTGTGAGGCTTCTATTTTATTGCCTTGTTCCAAATGGGAATCACAGTAGACCATGGTCTGCTATTGAGGCCACTGGCTACTCCACTCTTTATTACGGAGACTTCACTGTCTCGTTTACACACACGGTAGGTAATACATCATTTCTTGACTAAGCAAACCTCGGAGGCATACTGTTTCTATCCCAGTTGCTTCCATCACTGAGTGTTCTAGGTCTGGATCACGGTGGAGATGCCATCTGTGGCAGCCAGAACCGATTTATGGCCTTGTTTCTAGGGAGCAGAGCTGCAGATCGGGAAGCACCCCTGAAGCTTGCACCCTAGCACACATAGCAAACTATCTTCTGCGGTTCAGGGACACTATGAAGCACTTGTGCCTGTGCAGGGAGAGCAGTGTGGCATCCTGTGTGTGAGCACACACCCATGGCCCATACTCCTGGGAACTGGAGCCCTGGGTAGGAGGTAGCAATCGGAAACTGGCTCATGCTATATCTTGTCTTCTGTATGTAAGTAGTGCCTAAGCTGTTGCTCTACTGATTCTGGGGCCCAGATCCTAACTACATTGCTCTTTCCTGAACCTCATGCCTTTGAAGCACTCCAGTTTTGCTCAGTCCATGTCATTGGTTGTCTTAATCCCCAGAATTAAAGTTTATAGAGAGACTGGGGTACTTCTGCCCCCAGATGGGTTTACTGGGGAATTCTTCAGCGCCATAGTCCTTGCCCAGTGAGAGAGCTGCATTACAGATGAACATGAACTCCCCTTAGGGATGCCACAGTAGTTCAACAAATTACTGAGCCTAGGACCCCAGATCCACAGCCACTCTGACCACCTGTCCCTTGGAGCACAGTGCCACTATGGCTGCATATAAGCTGTGTCAGGCCTAATATCAAAAAGTGCCCCCTCCACAAGACCCCTGTTAGAACTTTACATTGTGGGGAAAAAAGAGAACAGAGGGACAACAAAAGCCCTTGCCACTGAAAGTCCTAAACTGCCAGAAATACTGCCAGGAACCTCTGCAGCCTAGGCCACCAAGGGTCTTGAATACAACACGGATACTGATCATCACTGAAGAACCTTCCTGGGAACCATACTGCTGAGCCCATTCAGGACCGGAAACAATGTCCCCTGCCAATAATGCCTTATGCCCCATCAATTTATGGAAGCTTTCTATATAAAAGATACTATGTAAGTCTAAGTAAGTCAAGTATTGTAGATAACAAAGTACATGGGGAGAAAAAAAGAAAAACAGTGTACATGAATTCCCTTGTTACTAACCCCTCACGGACATTTATGAATTACCTTAAAGAAATTTTAAATAATAATCATAAGGGAACTCAAAAATACAAAATAAAGCAGATAATGTAATGTAACCAAGAAAATAATTCATGACCAGAATGAGACATTCAATGGAGGTGTACATAAAAATAACCAAGCCAAAAATCTTAGCTAGGACAGACCATATGTTTGAGAGCAAGGTGAATTTTAGAGATGGAAGATTAAAATACATGTAATAGGCTTTCCAACCATGGTGGGGGCGCTGCTGCAAGGGGGAGGCACAGCTAAGTGGTAGATAAAACTCCTTGACAGGGAGGGATAGGGTTTGGTCATTAGCACTGAGAGGAAAAGTTCTCATCATAACCACATAGTATAAAACAAGGACTCAAAAGCAAAAAGGAACCGTGGAAAATACACAAATAATTTAAAATTATAAAGTATGTTCCCAAAGTACCAAGGCTCTAAAGAAAAATCAAAAGAGAAGTAAAAAGAAGTTATCCTGAGACAAATGGCAATAGAAATAGAGCATATCAAAAAGTATGAAATACAGCAAAAGCAATTATGAGGTTCCTTTAAAATAATAAAGGGCTCAATATATAGTCTATCATTTAATCTGAAAGGCATAGAAAAAGAAAACTTATTAAGTCCAAAATTAGCAAAAAGGAGGAACTAAAAAATTTCAGAACAAATATAATGTATTTTTTTAAAAGTAAGATCAATAGTTTTATTTTCCCCCTAGAGAATGAGACTAGCAAACCCCAAGCTGGATAAACTAAGAAATAAAGAAAAGACTTAGAAAAACCAGAAAGGCAAGGAAAGACATCACAGCAGATGCTTCCAAACTCAAAGGAGTCATAAGGAATATTACAAATAATTATATGCCAACAAATTGGATAAGTTAGAGGAAATGGATGGAGTCCCAGAAATCATAGCCTACCTAGATTGAATTAGGAAGAAGCAGAAAGCTTGAGTGAAATAATAACAATAAAGAGTTTGGAAAAGTAATTAAATATCTCCCAACAAAGAAAAGCCCAGGACCAGCTGCCATCGCGGCTGACTTCTACCAGCTCTTTCAAAGAATCACCAATACTTAGAAAACAATTAAATAAAGTAAAGCTAGAGGGAATGCTTCCAACTGTATCATACAAGGCCAGTGTTAACTGTGGATGCTCAGGTCAGAAAATGACATCACAAGAAAAGAACACTACAAATTAAGAAGCATTGATGTCAAAATCCTCAATAAAACACATCAAAAATAGCATGTACCATGACCTATGAGAATTATCTGTGACATGAAAGGCTGGTTTAAATTTATACAAATCAATCAATGCAATGCATTTTATTAGCAGGATAAAACCCAAAAGTCAGACAATCATCTCAGATGATACAGGAAAAAAAATTGATCATGCTCGGAATATTTTCTTGCTAATATTTCTAACAAATTAGGGGCATAAGGAACATAATAAGGTCCATTTATGAAAATCCCATAGCTAGCAGCATCATCAATGAACAACTAAACATTTATTTACACATTTTTCACATTAAGTATATGAAAATATGCTAGAGCAGTGGTTCTCAACCAGTGGGTCACAACCCCCTTTGGAGGTCACATATCAGATAACATGTATATCAGATATTTGCACTATGACTCATAGCAATAGCGAAATTACAGTTATGAAGTAGCAACTAACTTTATGGATGGGGGTCTCCACAACATGAGGAACTGTATTAAAGAGTCATAGCAGTAGGAAAGTTGAGAACCACTAAAGCAAGGAACAGTTTAGCATACTCCCTATGATAATTCCAATAACATCTTTCATAGAAATAGAAAAAGCAATCTAAAAATTTGTATGGACAAGACTGGCTTTCCACATGCAAAGGCATGAAATTAATTCTTATTGCACAATATGCAAAAATCAACTAAAAATGGAAAATCTTGACAAAAGAAACAAAAACAAATTCCTAGAAAAGACCATTGTAGAAAATCTCCACATTAGTTCTAGCAATGACTTTTTTTTTTAATTGCACCAATAGCTCATGCTACAAAAGCGAGAGAAGAAGAAATACATCAAACTAAACGTATTCCTCCTGACAAACCAACAAAATGAAAAGAGAATTGTGCACTGGGAAAAACGCAGTTCATGGAGCTAATGAAGACCAAACGTCATGAGTAAAGGACTCTTACAATCCGGTGCCCCAAACACCCCAAATACCTGATTCAAACCTGGGAACACCGGCATTTCTTCAACACTGATAGACATAAAAATGGCTAGGATGTGCAAGTTCTTGAACAGCACAGAACAACGGTGCATGTACATTGAGTTATGATGCTTCTTTCTTGTACATGGACTAAACAGATGTTGACCATGTTGAGAAGAAAAGAAGAGGAACCCTTGTGCACACTTGATGGGGATGTAAATTGAGCCATTTTTTGAAAACTGTATGGCAATCAAATGAAATTAAAAATACAATTCCTACATGACCCAGGAATTACTCTTATGGTATATAGCAAAGGAAATTAAAGTATCAACTATTAGTGAGACTTTGACTCTTGCGTTAATAGTTTTTACAACAGCCAAGTTATGGAACAAACTTGAGAGACTGCTAACAAAATAATATAAATAAAATTGACAGTAATAAACTGTCCCCAAGACCATACCCATGTACTCATTGATTAGGGTACATTACAACCCTCATTAACGAAGCTTATTTTTTTTCAGTAGCTGGTGATTAACACAGAATCATAAAAGATCAATGTGAAAAGAGTCCATGGAAAACTCATCTATAAATGGGACACCTATATCAATCCCTCAACACACACACACACAGAGACACACACACACACATTCACAGCTCAGTGACTATTGCTAAGAAAATGGAGGATGTGAAAGAATCCAGAGGTATTAGAGATCTGTAACAAGACAGTATTTCCCAGACAAGGCAGGAATAATGCATGTATAAACTCGTAGTAGCTGTGACTCTCTGCTAAGTACCAATGTGAGACCAAATCAGCTAAAACCCCAGCATGGAAGAGGGAGGGGTTGGTGAATTCCCAGCCTTGCTCGAGGAGCTATGGACAATTGGTGGCTGCTGGGGTTGAAGAATCAATTTTATTCAGGGTTGTTTTTTTCCCCAAAGTGAGTACTCATACTCCAGTATATGTTCCTAAATTCATGACCATACAGGTAGCACTAAGTGAATTCATTGGCTAAGTTGGGAGGGAAAAGTAACGGGAGGGTAGGAAAGGAATTGGAGAGAAGGGAATTGGGAAGTTGTTTGATTAAAATAATATACGTGTTTGAAATTCCCAAACAAGAAAATAAAGTATGTTGATGAAAAAGAAAAGGCGATATACATGTAAATATATATTCGTATACTAGAATATATTTATTTATTTATTATGTATACAATATTTTGTCTGTGTGTATGCCTGAAGGCCAGAAGAGGGCACCAGACCTCATCACAGATGGTTGTGAGTCACCATGTGGTTGCTGGAAATTGAACTCAGGACATTTGGAAGAGCGGGCAATGCTCTTAACCGCTGGGCCATCTCTCCAGCCCCCCATATACTAGAATATTATTCATCCTTAAAAAGCAAGAGATCCCGCCACTTAATTCCAATGTGGTAGACCTGAATGGATCAGTCCAAGATGCTCTGAAGTACCAATAGCCAGATACTAGACCAGGATAGAAGCTTTTACTTATTCAAGGAATCAGGAAATAAAATATAAAGTATGCAGATATAAAGAATGGAACTGGCTTTGGTGAAAGGGTTAGAAAATAAGAGGACGTAAGTGTCAAAGGTTCCAGAGTGGCGGGTATGTGAGATGAATCCATGCAGTGATCTCAGGTACTAAACAAAGGCAGTGGGGTACAGAATTGTGGGGTACTGAGAGGTCTTTATTAAGTAGGAGTGTTTTACACTTTGTGACGATAAACAGCATTTAACACACAGCATAGCTTGTCTCTGGCTGTCATCTAATAGTCCACAGAAGCAGAGGGCTCTTGTCTAGTATTGCTTGTGACTCAGGCTCCTGGGCACTGAGTCTTCCTGTGCAGGAATACCCCTATCTCTGGTCCTCCTCTTTTCTGTCTTCTAGAACTTGTGATACCCGTCTCATCTATGAGTTTTTTTTTTCCCCCAGAATCTGCATTTTGACAAGGGACCTGCTTCCATGCATAGGATGAGGTTTAAAAACAAATGTTGCTGGGCTCTTCTCAGAGTACCACTTCATCTGTTTCCCCTAGCCCTGAGGCACGTATATCCACTGAGGACAAGGTGTGTGTGTGTGGGGGGATCCCCTGCCCTATGCGCTCTTCAGTCTTGTACAGCTTTCCGTCTGTCAGAAGATGGGGTATCCTCCTTCATCTTGTGTGAGATTGCCTTGTTGGGTGGAAAATTTTCACTTTAGAAGGCAAGACCTTGTGGTGAAATCACTGACACCTGCCTGTCTGGATGGGTGGCGGCAGGAGGGGCCCTCAAATCCGCTGTGTCTGGCTGTTCCCCAGGGAATCTTGGATTCGTCCTCAGAGACCACCTCAGCATTACAACTCAGAAGCCACAGCAAACCTCGGCCGCGCTTTTCCAGCACAGCCTCCTGGCTGCCCGGATTTCATCAACGTCGTCGTTGACGAATGGAAGTATCTGTATTCACAAGGAACATGCCACAGGCAGCCGGGACTGTTTTCCCCTCGCAGCTTCCTGTCATTTGTGGTGTTCTCTTGGAAAACCGCAGGGCTCGGCAGTAACAAGCGGCTGTTTACAGAGCTCCAGCTGTAATTAAGTCAGATTGGATCTGCTCTCTAGTACGGGTGAGGAAACACACCACCATCCATCACGCCCAAACGGGATGGGGGTGGGGTAGGGGATAAAAGCATTCTTCAGTTTGTGCATGTTCAAGCTGGGGAACATGTGAAGGAAAAGATACTTTTGGGGATTAGAACGGGGTTGCGGGGTGGTGGGGGCAGGGGCGGGAGTGAGCTTCAAGAAGCCCATGGTGTGGAAGGAGAAGGGGAGACAAGGCCTTGTCTCAGAATTGACGGTCTCCGAGGTAGGGCTTGGTTTAAGGGAGAGTTAGGGGCAGTTTGACGACTGCCTATGAGAGGTGACAGTGCTCCACCTGCAATGTTCACGGAATTCTGGTTTTCCTCTCCTGCTCATTGAATTGATCGGATTCTGAAGAAGATGTTTATTTTGCTATGCCTCCATCTTCTCCGTGGGAACAGCTAGCTACTGGAACAAGAGCTCTTGCTCATTTGCACCGTTACACTGGAAGCTCTGACTGGAGAAGATGAGGAATTGTGTAAGCATCCTGTGGCCACCAAACCAGATCAGCACAAACTGGGTGGCTCCAGCCGGCAGAAATTCTACTCTAATTTTTCAGGGGCTCAAAGACCAGACGCTGGGCTGTGAGCAAGGCTTGCTTCCTTTCACAGACTTGTGTCCAGGCTGCCCCATCTCTTTGCTCTGTGTCCTGGCCATCTCTGACAGTGAGAGCTTGAATTCTGTGGCTTGTAACTGTGTCGCTCTAATCACTATCTCCACTGAAAACGCCCCCTCCCCTTATCTTCCTCTTTTTTATGTAATGACATCAGTTATCGGATTTAGGACCCAGCTAACTTCAATATGGCCTCATTTTAACTAATTACATCAGCAGAGATCATATTTTTAAGAAAGGTCACATTCTGAAGTTTTTAGGGGGACTTGAATTTTAGGGGTACACTGCTCAACCCGCAATAGATGCTCAGTGCTTCTGGATAAATGAGTGAGGTGAGATTTCCTTTTGCCTCTGGTTTTAATCATGGGAGAAAAAGCACACAGAAGAAGGAAGGAGCTGGAATTTGTTCTAAAGTAATCAAGATGGAGCAAAATCTTGATCGCTGAGTGAAAACACAAAAACAAGAGAGTCCATTGCCTTCAGGAAGGTTCCAGTGGGACTGTGTTAGGATATAGACATTGTCCCTGGATATGAGAACATTAGCAGGTCTCTAAACAGAGTCAGTCTTAATGTTTGCTAGGCTCATAGACTTAGCCACCTGTGAGGCATTGGGGCTTCTGACAAGAATCAGTATGGGGCTTCTCTGTAAGCTGAATGTGCTTGGAAACACAGTGGAGAAGGAAGCCTGAAAATGCACGCATTTTATGAAAGTAATTGAGTTGAAAATTTGTTAAGAAAAGAACCTAAATCCTCATCAAGAAAAAAAAAAAAGATAACTTAGTTGAAATCTTCGATGCTGTACTTACATGTTGAGATTGTTTCAATTGTGAATTCCATGAGAGGAGAGAACACTGTTAATGATCAACTCCAGTGATCTTCTTTGAAGTTTTACTCCTTCCCAGTATTTCTGAAACTTTAATCAGAATCAAAGGGAAGGGGATTGTGGGAGATAGTCACTTTTCCGAAACTGCATATAGCTTCTATTTAGATCAGGCTTTGATTAATAATTCTATATATTACTGTGCACAAGCTAAAGCCTACTCAGGTGTAGGACAATGAGGCAAATTTCCTGACAACATGGACACAGCCCTTCTTTGAGGCCAAAGTTGTATCTCTAAGTGATGTGGACCAGGATATCCAACAAACGATAACTGAAAAAGAGGAAGTTGTATTCTATGGGGATGCTCAAGGATCCTGAACTCCCAAAATCTAGTTAGAGCAAAAGAAGATCTAGTTTCTTTCATCTACAGTAACTTGGTGGTCTGGCTGTCTGAGGCATACGCTGTTCTTATCCTTTGAGGAATGGCCTGGTCTGGGGCCCCTTGGGTGACTAATGAGCAGTCCCTGGTTGATTCTCTTCGTGTCTGTTCCTGTAGCTATCCCCTCACATGCCAGCGTTAGTCCTTGGAAACCTGTGCCCGTTCTTGAGGATGAGAAGTAGACAGGCAAAAAGACAACATTGTCATCCCTAGGAAACTAGCTGGGAGGGGACCAGAAGTAAACCCACTGGAGAGAAGCAGTTGCTAAGGACTAGAACGATGGTAGATGAAGGTGGCTGGGAGGGGGGATAGCCAGGATGGACTTGTTTGATGTAAGCATCTTCAGATTAATTAGAAGTTAGCGAGAAGGGAAAAGGCATGAAAATACCAGATTAGGTTTCTTGAAGGTCTACAGAACGAGCTCTCTGGCTGATGCTTCTCACAAGAATGGGGCTGGAGATATAGAGCTGGTAGAGTGTTTGACTACAATGCATGGAGCCCTGTATAAATGGAGCAGTGGTATATTCAAGCAATCCCAGCACTTGGGTATAAAAACACTTATGACAACTGAAGCGATGGGAAATTGGATCAAATATTTGAACTCATTCTTCCGAAGCTGCTGGCTTTTAACTTTCGGTATGCTCTGATTCAAATGGTCCGCTGTCTCCCTTTTCCCTCACTTACGAGCATTCCCTGACCATGGCTAATTTGCTCCCCCATTGATCTGTGTGTCACTTCTAAAATGCCACATCAACAGCTATTGCACCAGGAAAGTGCGGTTTAGCTGTGGAGGTCTGACAGACAGCCCAAGAGCGCTGTGTGTGGGACTCCTGTGGGACTGGGGCTCTGCCAAGCCCTGGAAGGCAGGCAGTGGTGTTTACTCACAGAAGAGCTGGCTGGGGGAAGGTATTGCATGGAGCAGTAATTAGCATATGGGTTTCTTAATTCCGAGGCTCTGTATTTGTTTTTATGTAAATACCAGGCAATGTCCTGCTCAGAAGAAGCAGGAAGTGAATGCGTCAAAGGATGAATCCTCTCAGAAGATACTGGAAATGGTCACATGTTTGCAGTGTATGGTTTGCTCTTCTTGTTAGGGAAGTGGAGTGTGGAAGCTACAATGACTAGCCAGGGAAGGTTCCATCTTCTTCATGGGAAGAGGCTGAGTCTTATCCAGGCCTAACAAAGGTTTTCACATGTGCAGAGGCCCCTAGTGGACCAGTGATTAATCCTAAGAACCTTTCACTTTTGAGTGAAGGACATCCTTTGCTCCTTGGAGGAGGCTGAGCTGGAACCTTTTATGGACTCTGATAACAGCTGAGGATTCCTCCTGCCTTCTCTGTTTCTGTCCCCCACAGCCTCTGGAGAGGCAGGATGAAAGAGAATGACCATATGCTTCCTTGCTTCCCAGGCTTTGATTCCTTCCTCTTCCTTTGTGTTTCCGAACACTTTGAAACAAGGAAACATAAACTCCGACATCTTCCCTTGCTATCATGGCTGGTGGGTGGCTTCCCCAGGCTTATTCTGATTTCTTGATGTTTCTCCCATTCCTAAGTTCTCTTCACTCCCTTTGTGCGAGTGAGGATTTGGGCATGACTGCTTCCGAGGAGAATGAGTGAGACGGGCTCAAACTAGCTGAAAATTGAATTCCTTCTAATGTGAAAACGTGTGATGGTGGCCAACTAGAGAGGGGCTGAAGACCGGGATGGAGGTTCAAGAACTGGGGCACCCTTGTAGCTTGTCTTGTTATCCTTTTGGGTAGGGTGCCTCTTCGTTGTCAGTGTGCTATGGCCCCTCCTCCCTCTGAAGGTTATCCAAGAGCAAGGCAGAAGGAAGGTATGAGATAATCACAACCTGCCAATTCCCGGGAATTCCACCCAGTACTTCCACTCCCTTTGTTAGCCATATAGGAGCAAGAGAGACTACAGGAAGATATTTCTAGGTGGAAGTGGCCAAAGGCTCAGCTAAATCTCAGGGGGCTCAGTGTTCAAGCGAGGGCATGGAGGGTGACTACATGATGGCTTAGAGGCCGACCTATGACATACAACTTATGCTATTAAATTATCTATTGAAAATGGTAGGATTGGGGCCAAGCAGGGACAGACAGTGCAGTTGCTGATGGGAAGCAAGAATAAGAAAGCATAGCCATGTCCTAAGTATAAGAACGGTGGCTGCCTGGTGTATGGCCTGTGACGTCTTGTCCCCCGCGCTTTATCTGGGCAGCAGAAGAACTTGAGCTCCATCGGTACCATTGTCAAACATAGATGGGAATCAGAGCAAATGGACCGCACATCTAGCTGCCTTCCACACGTGTTCTTCCACACGTGGCGCTGGTGTGGGGGTTAACGGGCCTTGAGCTCAGGCTTCCATGTTTGTTATTGGGTAGATGGTGATGATACCTACTTTATTGTGATGGGGAGGGTCCTGGGGTGCGTGTTGAAAGTGAGAACTCAAAAAATGGTGGCAAGAGCTATTCTCCCCAGAAGAGAGGCCACTTTGGAATCTGTATAACAATTTCCCAACAGAAAATCTACCAAGGGACATGTGATAACTGTTATAATGCCTGCAAAAGTAAAGCAACGTTGTTGGGGGTAAGGATAGGACTTTTGTGTGATGAGGATGTGGGCACTCCTTGTGGCACAGGAAGCAAGGGACATTTGGGGGGGTCTGTGAGCATTTCGAGCAGGTGATCTAGTACACCCTTCTCTCCAAGGCTTAGAGATCCTTCGGAAGAGAGGGTGAAAAGAGTGTATGAACTAGAAGCGATGGACAACTTCAAGGAAGCAGTCATTTATGGACACAGCGGGCTAGTTACACATATGAATTCATAACAGTTGTGACAGTGCGTGCAAGACCTGCACCAACACATGCCAATCAACATCCCACAGCGGAGGGGATAAGGCAGGACAAAATCCTGTCACTCTTGGAGGAGCTACTGGCATTTGGTAGCTGAGAGGAGAGTCGTTTTCTTTAAAGTTGTGACCCCTAGTAGTTTGACTATATTCCAGGGCATGCTCCACTCCCCAAAGTAGTTGGACAATAGAAACTGGACTCTATGAAGGGGAGGGGGAGAAGAAAACTTCAATTTGATGGACAATGAGGTAAGCGAGTCGAGGGGTGGTTATGGGAGGGGTTGGGGAAAGGGGGGTCGTTAAATACTACCAACTTTCATTGTAATTCCGCCTTAAATTTCTCAGAAGCAAAGATGCCGTTCCCCCGCATGGAGACCTCCGTGCCATTACGCTAACCATCTGATTGGAACCATCACCTCATTCTTTCTCTATGTTTCTCTTATGCCTCTCAGATCTTTTAGATCTAGAAGAAGAACATCGCTGGAAGTTAGCTCGTCAAAGCACTTATTTCTGTGATGGGAATGAATATGAGAAGGAACACTAGGGGTAAAAACAAAACAAAACAAAAAAAAAACCAAAAAAACAAACAAAAAAAAACCAAAAAAACCCACCAATCTCAGCATTGTCTGATGGCAGCTCCTATAGTTTATGCTGGGAGGGTTCAGAGGGGAAGACCGGCTTACCAGTTTCCTTTCAGAATATTCGATGCTCTACACACTTTGCTGCTCCGTGAAGTCAGAGGTCATGGGTTAGTCTGCCCCAACTGAGCCCGAGCAGGCCACACCTAAGGATGTACCCAAATAAGGACAAGTCAGAAATTCTCACCTTCCTTCCTGCGGTGCTGCGCTGAGTGACCGTGGGAGAGCACATCCAGGTACATGCTTCCGATTTGTCAGCTCAATATTTAACTCCCGACCGACAGCTAGCTCTTAGGTGGAAGTGAATTACAATTGCAGCCAAGGAGGATTAAGGCTACAGATTCCGTAAACTAGATGTGTAAAGGCCAGATAGTGCTGTACCTGGCAACTCCGGTGAGTGCATTGGTAGAGCCTGCTGCCATTCCCAGAGATGCTTGTTAGCAACTGCCTGCTAAATTCTTTAAATTGTCTCTCTTATGGCTGTACACAGCACACTGGCATGAGGAGTGTAACTGCTTTTTTTTTGAGGTGTGAACATTCATTAAGAAGTGCTATTATTTTAAAGTTTGCCTAACATCAAGGCTTGTAATGTGAAAATAAATACCCATGGGTGGTTCTTCATTGTCGAGAGCTTTGTACCGCCAATCTCTCCCCTGTAAACTGCTGCACCCAGGATTTGAAGAATAAAATTAAAAGTTGATATTTGCATGTGTATGTTTAAAATATTAGCTGAATTAGTAGAATTTGTAAGGCCTGTGACCAAAGCATGTGGTATCTTCAACTATGGGATCTTACCATCAAGTTTTGGTGGGCAACTAAGAACAATGGAAAAAACAGTCGACATTGTTTGGGGGTCTCTAGGGCAAGTTGGAACCCAAGATGCTTTCTCCTAGCTTGTTTTCATACTACCAGAAAGTCCTATAGGGAAAAAGGTCATGAACAATAAACAATGTTCTGTGAACCACAATAATAACTGTTAGCTAGTGTGATATGCTATGCCCACGGATGCATTAGTGGCATGAATGTCAGGATGTTGTGAGGATGACAAACCCCTTCCCCTTTCTGATTGGATTAAAGGCCAAGTGCACAAGAGAAAACACACTTCTGGTCTGTAAATCTGTCCAGCAATAAGCAGCCGGGGAGCTCAGAAGCTTCTGGTGTGACCCTCCTACCACTATTCTGCTAAACTGACGCAGTTTGAAGCTTCTTTCTCCATGTGTATCTCTAGATCCACTGACCAGTGTGCGCTCAGACTCATCAGGGAAGTTTCTTTTGTAGTGTGTGGTGGTCAACATAAAATCTTGCAACTGATCAAAGCACAGAGGAGAAATGTTAACGGAGGGCTCGGCCACAAGTGGGACCCCTGCATTATAACCCTTTCCCACCAGGCTTAGGGGATGTCTTAGAAGAAGAGGCAGAAGGATTGGAAGAGCCAGAGGTAGGAAGAACAAATTGAAGCAGTGTCTTCTAGACACAATTGAATCTGTAGGAGAACACGCCAGTCAACACTGTGGCCTGGAGCAGGAAGGGGCTCATGAGGTCCCACCCCTAACTCAGGATCTACTAACAGTTGACAGCCTCTGAAGGAGAATCAGTTCCTTTAAGGACACCGCCTCTACTGTGTTGACCATGTTTCTGTGGATGGCTCCATTCCTAGAAGAATATGGATAGTATTATTTGAATTTGGTAGATTAGTTTTTAAAAAAAGGCCTAAAAGGTGGGGGTATTGGGTAAGAAGGGGATCAGGAAAAAGTTGTGGGATGGCTAGGATGTCAATGTGATCAAAATATGTCATATGAAATTATCAAAGAAATAATGAACTGTTATATTAAAATGGCACCTCTCTTAAAGTGGTATTGAGAATTTCAGAGAACATTTATTTTACAATATGTGCTTAATTTAAAAAACGAAAGAGGACATGAAGTTGTGAAGGGCGTATCTGGGAGGAACTGAGGGAGTAGAGAGAGTACACATCAAAATACACAGTAAGAAAGTCTAAAAGAATAAAATTATTTAATATTTGATAAATGAATATGCTTATTTAGTTTTAATTAAAAAAATTTTAAAGATAGTGAGTGGTGGTGTGTGCCTTAAATCCCAGAACTTGGGAGGCAGAGGCAGGTGGATATCTGTGAGTTTCAGGCCAGCCTGGTTTACACAGCTAGTTCTGGGACAGCCAGGGTTACAAAGAGAAACCCTGCCTCTCTCTCTCTCTCTCTCTCTCTCTCTCTCTCTCTCTCTATATATATATATATATATATATATATATATATGTATGTATATATATGTGTGTGTGTATACATATATATATATGCATACAGAAATATATGTCCAAATGAAGCATCGTCTCTTTTTTAAGCATCACCTAAGCCCTGAGTGTATACTGAGTCATGTAAAAACAAGATATAAACCCTGCTCTTAAGAAACTCATAACATTGCCAGTAAGATTAATTGAGGTAACTATTCTGCATGCCTTCTTGGGTATAATAAAAAGAAAGTAAAATTCACACATCTCTCCAGAGATGAAGCATCCCTCTTTCAAAAACACTGATCGTACACAAGATCTTTATAGCCATACATATTTATTTCCTTTGCATGAAGAAGATAGTGAAAAAATATGCTTTCTTTTTTTTTTTTTTTTGAATCATGGGGATCAGTTTCTAAACTCTGACTTGTTCCAGGCCTGCAACACAGAATGGGATTCGATTTTCATTGCCCAAAGGGACATTCAGAAGCCTAAGTTCCTTCCCAGGGATATGGACCACCTTCATCACCTTTAGTCTTTCCTTCCTTTCATGTTCTCTTTGCAGGCTGAGAAGTATTTCCCCCCCTCTCACAGCTTATCCTTATTTTCACTTTACTGCCTTCCTTCCAGCTCCTCCAAGATGTCTGTTGCAAATCCTTGCTTTCTTGCCCATTACACAGAGGCTGTCTTTGTGAAGGGTTGGCGTCTATTCAGACGGGAATGTTCTGAGAACTCTCCATAATGGCAAGTCCCCCTCCTCAAAGCCAGGCATCCTTGGAACTGCCCCATTTTCTACCTCAGCAAATAGTTTTGGCTTCTCCCCTATTATTGTTTTATTTCATTGTAACTTCCCACAAGTTCAGCCCTGCCACTCCACTGAGACAACTTGCAGCAGCTCATAGATGACGTCACTAGTGCAAAGCTAATGAATTTGTTTCATTCTTACTTGACTTCATTGCCTTGCATCATTGACAACTTTGATAACTCTCCTTCTTAATGAACTTAAAATATACAAATGTCATACCCACTCCATGAAAAATATCTATTAATACCAGAGGTGTACTGAATGATACTTTGTAGTCTCCTCCTTCTCCAGAGACCTGTCCAGTCTCACCTTCTCTAAGACTTCTTTTTGACAGCTTCTTTTCTATTTTCTTGCAGAAAGAGCCCTTTTAACTGGGCATGGTAGAACATGCCTCAGTGCTTTGATGGCTGAGGCTCCAGTTATTTAGAGTTTGAGGTTAGCCTTGGCTACAAAGCAAGACTCGGTCTCAAAAAAGAAAAACAAAACAACAACGGCATTGAAAAGTCAAAACTGCGTTTGGCAGATACCATCCATCCTGTTTCGGCTAACGTGGCGGCGAGACCACAGCTCATGTATCAGCCTCCAGCCCGCTCTTTTCACCGGTGTTCTTTGAACACCTGTGTGTGTCCACACACACAGAGTCTGCTTTGGATAACTTGGCACATTATGAGTTATGACGTCTTCTTTCTGGGAAGATTCTGCATTCCAGACCACAGCAGTTCCTGTCCTGTGAGGACGAGTTCTTCTGTCTGCATTGCAAGCCTCAGCCCTTTAACTCCCATTTTCTCCGTGGTGGACACCACCCACTCCCGTGGTCAGAGTCACCATTATTACATGGACTGTCACTTTTCCCTCCTTTCTCTCTAACTGGCTAACGCTCATTCCCTCTTGGATAGATTTCTAAGTCTAGACTCCAACACTCCAGGATCCCAGCACACTCTTCTGTTCCCATTCCCCAAGCGTGTGTCTCTCTGAATTCCAATCACAATGAATACTAGACTTGTCCAACAAATTTCTAACTTCATGCCCCCTCTTATTCATGTCTGGTTTCAACCATCATGTCCTTCGGCAAGATCATCTTTACTTTTCCCTAAGCCATATAAGCACTTGGTCACTCTCCCTTGTCATACTCTCTGGTGAAGTTGCTTTGCAATTCTTTCTCATTGTCCTCGCCTTCCTCCGTGACCTAATATTTCTGAAGATAACAGCATGGTAGGCTTGTTTGTCCATACTGCATAGGCACAGTAGATTGTTATCTAAACTAATGCATTTACTACCACAAATGGTGTTTAATATCATGAGAACTGCCAACATTTCTTGGTTGCTGGGCATGGTGGGGTAGACGTAGGCCACATCCTTCCTCTTGTCCATCCCTTATTTGATTAGACTTCAAGATCCTTAAAAATAATCGGAAATGACCAATGATTCCTGATTTTGCTCTACTTGATACCATTTATCAATTTAATATCATTTTAAAATCAGGGCACAGGACAATTGATGCTTAAATATTTCTACAACTGGTAATCCAGGCAACAGTCTCCCATTCCATCCTGCTAAAAACTCTGAAACATTCATATATTTCTTATTTACCTGTTGGTCTTAGGGACTTGCTCCCAAGTAATAGGAGAAATAGACATCAGGTTTATCTCTTAAGGAAGGGGATCAGGGGTAGCGTTAAGGCCGCCATGGAAGGCAGGTCAAGGTCAGCAATGTCCACTTGCCATATCATTTAAAAATCCTTTAGAAAGTCATTTTTTCATTTTGACCGGAGCTCCTTTGATGAAACTGTGTCCTAATATAGTCGCCAAATAATTAACAAAGATAAGATACTTCATTTGGGTCCAAGCAATCTCGAGTACATTTTCCTTCCAGGTTGGAGAGTCTCTGGGAGGTGGGGCCGGCATGGAACAGGTACCATAGAGTGTGGAACAGTCCTTTGAGCTACTCATGTCTGTTTTCCTTTGAAGAGCAATTGAGAGACAGGTACTGCTGCGTGTCAGTATTGCGCTGGTGCTCCCACACACATATTGTTGTGGAGATAGAATGACACCCCACCACCACCCACACACACACTGTTGAGTAGGTAGAATGTTTTCCATTTTGCCCAGGAGGGAACTAAGGATCAGCGAGATAAACCTGTCCAAGGCCACACTGTGTAGCTTACAAACATTCATGACTCACACGTGTCCCCACTGCAGGGAGATTTCTTAAGAAAAAGATGAGGCATACACTTGATTTGGGGAACACAATGCTTTTATCATGCTGTTATTTCTGTTGTCGTGCCAATGACCACAATATTTTTCCAGTGGAATACTGCTGTTTTGTCTTTTTTTTTTTTCTCTCTCTCACTTGCTGGAATGAGTCACAGACTTTTCAAAGCTTAAGGAGGCAATTGAATAAAGTGTCCCTGTCAAAGCACTCTGGGCTGAAGGAGGTTTGACTGTTCCAGGTTGTGTTAAAGAAAGAGTTATATTTTAAAGATAATTACATGTCCTTTTTGATAGAGCAAAAATGCTAAACACACACACACACACACACACACACCACCACCACCACCACCACCACCACCACCACAGAGCAAAATAAAACAAATAAAACACAGACATAATTTGAGATTGCCCAGCCCAGCCATGGGGTGGCTGTGGATAGTTTAGGGTAAACTACTCTGTGAGAGAAGAGGGTGCTGCAGGGTCTTGGTGCGTGATAAGAAAACAGAGTATCTCAGGGGAGCACCCTTCACATGAAGCTCAATGTTGTTTTGGAATTTTGTACCTTGACAGAGAAGGCCAGGAGTGTGGGCACCATGCCAGGAGTTGACAGTTGAGAAAGGACATATAAGAGGCAGCAGGAGGGTCAGCAAGATGGCTCAGTGGGCAAAAGCACTTGATACCAGGCCTGAAGATATGAGTGCATTCCCCATTCACACATACGCACAAAATGTAATGCAATTTCTCTAAAGCAGGGCTCAGGAGACAACAACGCTTCTAAAGTATGGGCGGTTGTGCAAGGCATCGTTTCATCTCTCGAGTGCCTTTGTCGTGTAGGTGATCTCATAGTCCTTCACTGCTTCCCTTTCAGGGCCCTTCACATTTTTTTTTTAAATTTTATATTAGTTCTATGCAAATTCATATGGTGTATTTTGATCATATTCCCCCATCACCTCACTCCTCCCTGATTCTGTCCCTCTCTAATTCCCTACGTATTGAACTTGGTGCACTTTTTTTTTTAACCCATCAATTGTAGCTGGTGCTGCGCATATATTCTTGGATATGTGACCTTGCATGGGAGTGTAGTCAACACAATGGCGAATACACCCTTAAAGAACACCGACCCTTTCTTTTCTAGCAGCTATTGTTCCTCCTCTACGGTGAGAACTTCGTAAACCACATCCCGTCTCCATGTTGGGATTTTGTCTAAGCTCCCATAGGTCTCATGCACGCTGTCTGAAACTGCTGTGAATTCAGAGTTGCAGCTCCTGTGCCAGGTCTAGAAAACACTATTTACACATTTTCCTTGTAGTCCTCTGCCACCTCCGGCTCTTCCCAATCTCTCCACTCCACCTTCTGAAATGACCCTTGAGCCTTGGGAAGAGGAGTCCTTTAGAGCTGAGTATTCCAAAATGTCTTAGTCCCAGCACCTTGATCAGTTGTGGAGGTCTCTGTGTTGATTGCCATCTACGGCAAAGACACCTTCTCTGATGAGGCCAGAGAGATGCACTAATCTATGGGTAAAATGCTAAGTCATTAGGAGCAAGTTTAATTCTGTGTCCATTTAATAGAATAATAGTAGTTGGTTCTTCCCTAGGGCCTATAATGTGTCTAGCCACAGATTCTTGCCTCCGATATCAGTGCCAGATTTAAGTTTCAACTTGTGGAGCAGGCCTTAAGTCTCATCAGAAAGTGGTTGGTTACTCCCATGGCTTTCATGCTATTACCGCACCAGCGGGTATGTCTCGCCAGGCTGCTCATTGCCGAAGCTTGCTGTGCTGACTTTGCTGGCTTCTGGATGTCTACACTTCTGAGAACCGGAACCTGTTGCTCTCTAGTTTTCTTCACTTACTCAGCTGTCTTATTCCTATTCACCAAGTGCCAGCGGGCCACTGGTGACTTCCACATGAAATCTCCAGCCCGGCCTCTTCCCAAAATTGCAAGCTCATATTCAGTGTCCCAGGGAACATTTATTCATGTCTGATATATCACTCAAATTCACAATGTCCCGAGTGGTGCAATTGTCTAAGCACCAACCATTCACCTCTTAGCCCATTTCCGCCATTATAGCTTAATAAAAATCTGCCTTTCTTTTTATGTTCTCAGGGAATGATTCATCTCAGATTCTCCTCCTCCTCCTCCTCCTCCTCCACATGTGAACCTTGAGTAGATCACATGAACAGTCTTTGAATTGTACCGTGACTCCAGCGACTTCTCCCCAGTGCATCTCCATCCCCCGGTTCGGGGCACTCTTTATCTACTCGACACACCAATGAGCTCCTTGTCCAGAGATTTAAATGACATTGTCTACCCTTCTCACTCTGAATACAAGGCAAAATTCCTACATCCTTTTGCAGTGGTCCCTGCACCCTTCTTCCAGCACCCACCCCATCACCCCTGTGATTGTATCCCTTCGCACACTCCCCCTGCCTCACTTCACTTCAAACATTAATCTCCTTACTAATCGTAAAACAGACCAACCATACTCTCCTTTAACGGGGTTCATTAAAATACTGCTTTTTGGGTTCCTTTCTCAGACTTTCTGATCCAACAGGCCCTGGGCATGACTAGCTAGCTTGTATCTTTGAAAGCCCGGAAGGGCTGTTCTTGTTGTTTTTGGGATGACACTAAGACCCACTTGGCATGCTGATAAACATACTTGCATTGTGGCCTATCTCAAGCTACCAATGCAACAGCAGCAGACTCACCTAACTCTTGAAAGTCTAATAATTGCCTCTTCAGAGCACATCATTATAAACAGCAGTCTAGAATGAGGGTTGGAGCAAAGAATGGGGAAAGCATTTATTGCACACTTACTATAGGCTAGTAGTTCTAGTGTATCAAATAAAATGTTTCATTTGCTCCTAATACAAAATATAATGTACAAGACTGTGTCATACATCAGTGAAATTACTTTTCTGACTCATAGAACCGAGACTTGCATCTAGGGCCTGAAGTGACCTTGAAGATACCCCCCTCTCAAAAAAAGAAAAAAAAAAAGCTCAAAACTAACCGAAGAAAACCAAACAGCAGTAAGACAAAGTAATTCGTCCTCTTTGGATTGCATTACTTGTTGCTCAGCCCATCACTGCAGGGTTGGCAGATGAAAGACAGGAACAACTGAAGGTGACATGTGGCATAGGTACAGTCTGACATTAGAGGCGACTAACTTCTGTCTAGTGGAGGTTGAAAGGAGCCCTGATGAGCAAACCTGTACACAAAGTAGGCTAGCCTTGTGGGGGAATACAGCCTTGGAGCGGAGCAGAGTGGAGCGAATCACGCCCTGTGGGCCGAGCGCAGCGGAGAATATGTTCATTGCCCTGGTTACCACCTGATAATCCAGAAACCAGTAAACGCAGATCAAAGACGACTGAAAAGCTCATAGACTGAGATTTCGGGTGCCAGGTGCTGAAATAGCTTTCCTTTGAGGGCGAGTAAATTCCCTCAATTGATGGAACAGAAGTGGCTCCAGGCGAAGGCCCCGCTTGCTCCCTCGTTTAATTGCCTTGCTACCCTCCTGCTGGATGAAGCTTCAATCGCTGTACTTTCTAAGCTTGGAACCTCTGGGACAGGTTTCCACTGGCAAGCTTCGGGAACTGCAGGGGTGATTATCCAGGCATCAAAATTGCTTTCCTCAGGGCTTTTGAGCGCCAACCTCAGAATTGCCTGGAATGCTGCCCTTTGTCTTACTATCCTCTGCCAGTGCAGAGAGCTGAGCTACCTGGCTGCGAGGAGAACTCTCTAAGTCCCAAACGTCCAGACCTTTCAGTGGGTCTCAACCTTTTTATAGCTGTAGGGACCCTCAATGATGAAATTATTTTGCTACTACTTCATAACTGCAGTTTTGATGCTGTTATGAACTGTATTATAAATGCCCGATATTAGGATAGCCAGTGTGATGCTCAGGGGTCACGACCCACAGGTTGAGAACCACTGCTTCATGCAGACCCCCCCAAATCGGCAGCAACGTAAAGAAATTCCCAGGGCAATGGAGGTCAAGGTGCATGCTCTGAGCTTCTTTGCTCTTCACATTTTCGACTGGGACCTTCGACGGAGACTTCTGGACATAGCCAGCCTGAGAAGCACTTGGACTAAAATTGGCAGAGGAAAAATGACCCTGAGTTGGTGGCCTTTTCTTTCTTCTACAGATGAGCAAGTACAGGAGCTTCTGTTTCTTCTATTACGTGCACAGATTGTTTTAATTCCCTGAGAGTGAGTACTGGAGAAGAACCAATGTGGGAGACGTCGCTCTGTAGTGAGGGGACGCTGCTGCTGCTGCCTCTCCTTCTCTCCCTCCTCCTCCTCCTCCTCCTCCTCCTCCTCCTCCTCCTCCTCCTCCTCCTTCTCCTCCTCCTTCTTTTTTTTTTGGCTGTTGCTTGCAGATGCCTGAGATGAACAAGCTTTACCACATGCCCACCATGATGTACTGTGACTACATTGGTCCCAAGCGATGTGGCCAAGTGACCATGGGCTTAAACCTCAGAAAGAGGAAACAAGCCTTTCTTTTGGATCAGGTATTTTGTTATAACATCAGGGAGCTGACTGACAAAGGCCCTGGTGCAAAACAAGCAAGGTCCTGGGCTCATCAGCCAGTTGATTCCTCCCATGACCATTTCCCTGTGGGAAAAGAATTGCTAGTCCACCCCATAAGGCTCTCTAATGAGAAGGTAAGAAGCATTTATTCCTAAAAAAGAAAGGTGTCCTCCTCAAAAGAGGTGTGCGAATTTCTGCAAAGCAGGCACTTACTTCCAGAAGCGCTTTTGTTTTTCCTCTTCTATGAGGTGTAGGTATATCACAGAACATTTAGACACGGGAGGCAGATTCCGAGTGTCTTCCATTGACTGTCGTTCCAAATCAGGGAAAGAAGAGGTTAGTAGACAGGACCTGACTCAGCAAGAGACGGCCCATTGAACTCATGAAACTAAGGGAATAAAGTGAATTTAATTTGACTCCACCTCTTGTACCTCATTAAAAGAATAAAAGATACGGGGAATTTTGTAAGGCAAGAATATAAACCTCACGGTTTGTTCTCTTCTGCAGTCAAACGAGAGGGAAGGAGAGGCCCAAATATGGAATTGGACTTCACTTCTAAGTGTGAGCCTTCATCACTTTCATCAGTGGCCATCTGGCATTCAGTGCTCCATGGCATTTCTCTCAAATGACTGGCAACTCCCAATAGTTTCCTTGGCACCGCCACTAAGAAGGCTCTGTCCTTAGCAATGTTCTAGAAACGGTCGAAGCGCAACAGAAGCAGGTAATGATAGTTACGCAAGCACCGCCTCAACCGCTTCACCCTGAAGGCATCCCCTTCTCTCCACACGAACGGCAAAGGCAGAGACATCTCTGCCATGATTACTTGTCGCGAAGCATGTTGACAGGGATGGCAGCAAGAAGAAGAATAACAACACACATAGGCTCAGGAAAATTCCTCCCCTTGGAGTCTCCACATCAGTGTGTTCACATGTCTGTATGGCACTCCTCACACGGCGCTATAATTATCTGTTTATATGTCTGCTGCTTCCAGGAGATTTTCACACTTAGCGGTGAGAAGACACACCCATTTCATATGCATCCTACACCACTGAGCACAGAACTCAGGGAGGGTTTGGAAGGAACATTTTCATATATATATATATATGTATATATACACACACACACACACACACACACATATATATAGACTATCACAATTGTTTGCAACAGGTAAACTGATGATCCAACTTTATAATATAGACAATTCGTTTTTTAAATGAAGCAGTTTATCCAAATAGTACATTACTATGGAATGATACCATCCATTTTTTCTTTTTTTTATTAAAAATTTCCACCTCCTCCCCTCCTCCCATTTCCCCCCTCTCCCTCCCCCCCTCTCTCCAGTCCTAAGAGTAGTGAGGGTGCCTGCCCTGTGGTAAGTCCAAGGTCCTCCCCCCTCCATCCAGGTCTAGGTAGGTGAGCATCCAAACAGACTAGGCTCCCACAAAGCCAGTCCATACCGTAGAATCAAAACCCAGTGCCATTGTCCTTGGCTTATCAGTCAGCCCTCATTGTCAGCTACATTCAGAGAGTCCAGTTTGATCACATGCTCTATCAGTCCCAGTCCAGCTGGCCTTGGTGAGCTCCCATTAGATCAGTCCCATCGTCTCCATGGGTGGACGTACCCCAATATAGACAATTCTTAACTTCTTCAGAAATTGATGAATCTGAAGGGGATTGGCCCCTAAGAAGTAGGGCCTTTCTCAAAAAGTTGTCAGGAGAAAGCTAATGTCTGAAGCAGATCTGACCAATAGCCCCAGCAGCTTTTCAAAGGACAGAAATATTTGCTATGGCAATTCAACCAACATTTAGAATTGGCAATTGATTTGACCATCTGAATCCAAAAATTGATGCAGACTTTTAAGACACCAAGTTACATCTCTCAGCATTTGGGGAAAGAAAAATTAATATAGTCATGAACAAAATCACATAGAGATAGAGATAGATAGATACATACATAGATACATACATAGATACATAGATAGATACATAGATAGATAGATAGAGGAGGCTTCAATTGAGATTGAAGAAAATAAAGCACACAGATCCAAATAAGATAGTGATAAGTTCTTTGATGAATAAAACACATAGATTTTTATGTCCCTGAACATATTACAAAAGAAATTTGATGGAGAAAATACTCACCACCCACCATTCATTTTGCATGTTCAAAAAAACTCTAGCCTGGCATATTAAAAATACATGCCTTTGATCCCAGAACTTGAAAGGAAAGTAGATTTCTGTGAGTTCAAGGGCAGCCTGGGCTACATAGTGAGTTTCAGTACAGCTGGGGCCACATAAAGAGACACACAAAAGGAGATGAGGAAGAGATAGGAGGAGAAGGAAGAGAAGGAGAAGTAAAAGAAATGAGAGAAGAATGACAGAGAGGGAAGATGAAAGAAAGGAAGGAAGGACGAAAGGAAGAGAAAGAAAGAAAGAAAATAAAGGGGAAAAGAAGGAAAACAAGCTTCTTTCTTCCCTGTAAGCTGCATGAACAGGTGGTCTTGCTCTCCTGTGTTTACCTTAGAGTGCACATGTGTTACCACCCACTTGCTAATATCCAGTGCTATGGCTGCTTAACAAATGGGTACACCTCTAAGCCTCTGTTAATGGCTAAATTATGTGGAATAATGTTTGGTGGAACAACGGTGCTGGGCAAGGGTAGTACTTAGGAGTTGGGAATGTATTTAAAATCAACATACAATGAAGTACAAATGGCTAATAAACATATGAAAAATGCTCCATATCCCTAGTCCTCAGATGTGCTAATTAGAACAACGATGACATTGCATCCCACTCCAGTCAGAAGGTTAATCACTAGGAAACAACTTCTAAATGCTGGGGAGAGTATAGGCAAAAGGAACTCTTATCCATTGCTTGTCTTTTTCACAGTGCTCTACAGGAACAGAACTAATGCAATGAATCTATATTACAAAAGGAACTTATTAGATTGGCTTATGTGAATATAACTGGGTAGTTCAATAATGGCTATCAGCATGCTGTCGAGATTAAGAACATGGTATCCACTCAGACCACATGGTTCAGCAGTCCCAAACTGGTTATAATGGCCTATAGAATTTTTGAAGGACCACTGATGGAAGGCTGAAGTTGTGTTCTGGTGTTAGTAAGGAATAGCAGCAATGGCAGCAACAAAGCAGATGCACTGACAAGCGGTCAGTGGACGAGGAAAGGCGAAAGCAGTATCTTTTCTTCAGGACCCCTGTATAGCTGGCCCAACACCAGAAGGTGCCACCAACTCAGAAGATGTCTTCCTGGAAAATAGCTTTAGGAACCTGTCCAGCTGTGTGATTTTAGGCTAAATTACAGAGAAGAACAGGTCAACAACAAAGATTAGCCGTTATACTGCTGTTTGAACTGCTAACTGCTGTGGGCTACTGCTTTTGTATACTGTAAAGATTTGTCACTTGTATTGGTTTAATAAAATGCTGATTGGCCAGGAGCCAGCAGGAAGTATAGCTGGGGCAACTAGACTGAGAGAATTCTGGGAAGATAAAAGGCAGAGAGTCAGTCGCCACCCAGACACAGAGGAAGCCTTACTGACACATGAGAATGCCTTACTGAAGAAAGGTACCAAACAACATGGCTAAACATAGATAAGAATTATGGGTTAATTTAAGTTGTAAGAGCTAGTTAGTAATAAGCCCGAGCTAGTAGGCCAACCAGTTTATAATTAATATAAGCCTCTGTGTGTTTCTTTGGGACTGAATTACTGTGAGACAGGGCGGACAGAAATTTTCGTCTAAACTTTCATCTACAGTAAACTGTTCCAGTCACAATGGAAATCATTCTTAATGTTTCTCACAAAATTTAAACTTAGATTTACCATATGAGCCACATAATTATTCATGGGCATTTATGCAGAAATTTCTAGGTCAACAATCCACAGACATTAGCCCATCACTATTTCTTGTAGCACTTTTAATAATAGCTACATTATGGCACCATTATAGGTGTCCATCAACACAGGAATAAATGGAGAACATATGATCTACATAAATAATGAAATTATTTTTTCAACCATAGAAAAGAATAAAGTTATATCATTTTTAGGAGATTGAATGCAACTTGAGATAATTATTAATGAATTAAAAGTTTCAAAATGACACATAGATATTGTATTTTCTCTCATTTATGACTCCTAAATGTTATATGAATACATAAAGTCATGTAAGTATATATGATACGAGAGTAGTAGCAAAACTGTTTAGGGCAGTGGTTCTCAACCTTCCTAATGCTGTGATCCATCAACACAGTCCTTCATGTTGTGGTGACCCCCACCATAAAATTATTTCATTGCTACTTCATAACTTTAATGTTGCTACTGTTATTAACCATAATGTAAATATCTGATAGGCAGAATAACTGCTATGCAACCCTGTGAAATGTTTATTTGACCCCAGAGGGGTCGTGATTCACAGGTTGAGAACTATTGGTTTAGGAGAACAAAGGGGAGTAGCAGGAGGGGGCAAGGGCAAGAAGAGGGAGAACATGGGGTATGCAGGAGCTCAATGTGCACCATTTCTATGAAAATGTTGTTTGGAAGTCCAGCATTATGTCCATTGAATATATGCTAACACAAAAAGAAAAGATTGTTGTCATAGTTTTGGACTTGCAATATAATTTTAATGAATGTTTTCTGATGCATTAGGTCTGCTGTGCGGATCTGGTCTAGATGACAGCAGTTCCTGAAACTATGCTCTATATTTATGTTGTCATTTGGATAGCTTTCTCCAAGATGTATCCTGCAGAAAAGACACCATTAAAATATACATGTAAACATGATGGACATTTGGAATTGTTGTGCAAGGCATGGCTTTCCATTTTACTGCTCCCCTTCCTAGTCCAACAATAAATACAATTTGTTCTTTAAACTCACCTCAGGAAAGCAATCTCTCTCAAGGTTAGAAAGCATTTATGTTCCTTTTAGAGGCAAAAGAAAATTTCTTCATGAATCCCTGGTGCCCATTAGGTTGACATTGACTTAAGAGATTATGTTATAAATTATCAAGATATTTTGAAAAGGGACTATGAAGATTCATAGTCCCTCCAATAGCCAACAATTTGTTGGATTTTTACATTCATAAATAAAACAATGAACAAAATGTGCTCCTAAAATTGAGTCCTGTAGAACTGTGGGTATTTTCAATTTTCATTAAGTCAACAATGAAAAATAATAGGTGCCTTCTCACCTTGAAAATCTGAAGTCTAAGGAGAAGCAAGCCTTTGAAAGGTATAAGGTAGCAAATTTAAACTTTATTTCAAAAGGTTTAGAGAAATAAAAATAATATATACTACAGTTCATAAATATCTAGAAAATAGTTAAGATATTATTAATGTCTGCAATAACTATTTTCTCTTTTTGGACTTATTTCAACTCAGAAACTCTTACCTTTACGGTATTTCCAGATGCTAAGGCAAAGAGAAAGATAGTTTAACAAGGCAAATGAATGAATGAATGAATGAATGTCATAAGAAACTAAAGTCAATTTAATTCTTGAATCTTATGAAATTCTTGAGCTTATGAAAGAAGGCCTCAGCACCCCCCCCCCCGTGTGTGTGTGTGTGTGTGTGTGTGTGTGTGTCTCCTTTCCTGACAATCAGGTCATTCTATTCATCAAACTCTGGTGTTAAGGAACTGGGGGCCTTTACTCTCTAAATGAGCATGACATCTATATCCCCATGCCTCTGAAATTAATCTCGGCACTATTGGAAATGTTAGTTATAGCTCTTCTGGTTGTCTGAGAGAGAAGAGGATGTAAGAGAGAGGAAGAGATGGTTAGAAGATACAGGGGAGGTAGAGAGAGAGAGAGAGAAAGAGAGAGAGAGAGAGAGAGAGAGAGAGAGAGAGAGAGAGAGAGAGAGAGAGAGAGAGAGAGAGAGCATTACTCTTAAAAATAATCAACAATCGGCCGGGCGGTGGTGGCACACGCCTTTAATCCCAGCACTCGGGAGGCAGAGGCAGGCAGATCTCTGTGAGTTCGAGGCCAGCCTGGACTACAAGAGCTAATTCCAGGACAGGAACCAAAAGCTACGGAGAAACCCTGTCTCGAAAATCAAAAAAAAAAAAAAAATCAACAATCACAAATATTTTTCCACTAAGAGAGACATTATAGATGGCAGTACACCTAGAAAATGGATGGATTAGAGTCAGAGGGTTATAGCATTATAACTTACGACTCCTGAATCTTGGCTCATTTTATATGGTGACTTGTCTTTGGCATGTAATTTTATTCAGCAACTGTCATTTCATGAGAATTTTCCTGGGGAGATGCAACAAGTATATCTACTCACCGTAGATAATGATCCCATGACAAACCAAAGTACTGATACCACTAAAGCCGAAACTAGTGAACCAATGGGTTTTACTAATATTGATTTCAGGAATAGGGGGTCAGGGGTTACTTGCAATAACAGAAATGACTCAAAAACTGCTGCATCACTAAAGCCCAGATCCACATGGGTGACAACTCCCAAAAGCTAGAAACTTGCAGCCTACTACACAGCCTGCAGGAAGCTCAACAGGTTGGAGAGTGTCCTTTCCAAGTGACTCAGTTCTTCCAAACCTCTTCCGGGCAGCTCAGCTGGTTTCTGCTTCTTCAGGGCAGCTGGTCTAGTCTCCATTTTCTTCTTTGCAATTTGATTTGTCTGAGGATGGCTCTCCGCAGTCTTTATTTATCATTGGGAAGGAGGGGCCTGGTGGATCCGGCCAGTTTTAGGGACTTCCTGAAGCTACTTTTGAGTTCTTTACTTCCTGTCTTAGGGAACTTCCTTACTGGATAGAATGTTTCAATCTTGAGGAAACTGCCTAACAAGAACAACTAATCTGGAACTTCATGTCCATTTGGTCAAGTCGTATTCTGAATATTTCTTGAGAGTGTGTCTGGAGAGGTTTACATTTGGAGAGTGGACTTTGAATAAAGCAGAAAGCCATCATGAGGTGAGTGAACATCTTCCAATAAAATGAAGGCTTGCATGATAAAAGGGGATTGCCTCATCACCAGTGGATGGTCTAGCAGATGGCCTCCTGGCTTCATCCATTGAACTGGTTCTGCCTTGTTCGACAGCAGCCTGCCCTTGTATTTAACTAAGCCTCTTTCCAGAGCAGCCGAGTCTCCAGTCTGCTGGCAAATTCCCTCGAATTTTGTATTTAGCAGTCTCCACAATCATCTAATTGATTTTGTTTATCTGGAGAACTCTAACTAATACAATATCCTTTACGAACTATAATTATGCAAATTGATGATCATTAAGTTGCTTTTGCTTGCGTTGTATAGAGAAAATGCAGTTCACCTTTTTGCTGTGATTCCCAGAGTGTCTCCCAAGGAGTCTTAGACCACTGAGTTTGGTATTTACCCAAAGACAAAAGTGCATCTGAGTCAAGGCTGGCCAAAGCCTGTATTTCCAGGCTCCAGATAGGAGTTAGAGTCTCTCCAGTGTGGTTTGGTGATCTACGTTTCTGACATGCCATTCTCTGGGTTTTGTGATCACAAAATTTTGAGAACTTCTATTCTCTATGGTCCTTGTCTCATTCCTGTGACCAAATGCCCGCTAAAAGCAATTTAAAGAAACAACTCAAGGGTATTTATTGTCCACTGTGTCAGCGATGTAATGGTGGCAGGGTCTTGAGGTAGCTGGTCACATTGTGTCTGCAGAAGGGAAGTAGAAGGTAATAAACTGTCATGCTCAGCTCCCAGTCTCCTTCTGATGGACACCAGACTACAGAATGGCATCACCGTAGCTACGGTGTGTACTCCACGTAGATTAGCCCAATGTAATCCTGCAGGCATGCTCAAAGTCTGGCCTTGTAGGCAAGTCTTGATCCTCTCAAATTGACTATCGATAATGTCCCTTTTAGTATGTGTCTGGTTTTGTAGGGACAGTAAAATTATTTGAAGAGATCATTGCAATTAAGACCAAAGTAGTAGGTGAGGAGACATTTAGACAAAAAATTCTATGTGATTTAGGTACTTTCGTCCACATAGGGGATATAGATGAATTATGAATTTCATTTGATTGGGGGAGGGGGAGGGAAATGGGAGACGGTGGCAGGGAAGAGACAGAAATCTTTAATAAATAAATAAATATAAAAAAATGGGATGTAGTTACTGTTCCTGGCTGGGATTATATGACAGATTTAAATTTGAAATATTATGGAGATTGCCTAGGGTATTCTCTTTTATTTAGAAGAAAATGATGGAAAAAAATCATAAGAATGTATAAATGAGAATGGCTATGAAGTCCCCCAAGAAGAAACAGGTGGTTGAGTAGAATGCAGAATGACAGGGCCTGGGGCCTCGTTTAGCAATGAACCTATGGGAACTGATGAGGCTCACAGAGCATCCAGCTGCTGACTGCAGCCAGCCCTTCATTCCCTACCAGATCATGGGGGAGGAGAGGAGAGGAAGGACCCTGTCTCCATTGTGTGGATGCCAAGTGTGTAATATACAACATATGGTGTATGTTTTTCATCAACATTATACTAAAGAGATTTTGACCCACCTGGTAAGAGGAACGAGTGGGTTTGCAGAAGCAATTAGCACATGGAATCAATTATGAGGAAGTTCATATCAGCATCTGGCTTAGTGAAAACCCACATTTCCTATAACTCCGGGATAGAAGAACAGCAATCCTCACAATAGACTGAGGCCAACAGCGTATGAGGAATGACTTATGTCTACCCAGGCCCACCCCGTGTTTAGGAGCATGGTATTGATTTCCTGTTTGCTTTTTCCGAATTGACATAGAAAATGTTCTTTAACCCCTAAAAAGCTCGTGAAGACTCTATGGCCTCACAAGTGAACGTTGACAGAAGAACTCAATTCTTCGCCCTCGCTTTTTTTCCACCCCGGTGTGTTGATTAATTTTTCAGAGACTTGCTGGTTAAGTTAAAGGTGATGACAAGAAATACAGTTCTCCTTTAAGCAGCACAGAGGGCCCATTTCCTTCCCAACATACACACAGAAAATTTAGGAAATAAGAACACCATGGAAAATCCTTAGCTATTAAAGCTACACAAGACATTTTTTTTTCAGTTAAAAGGATTAGGCTGATATTTTTCCCTCGCATAAATATAATAAAAGTGATTCACCATTTTAGCAAGGGCTGCTAGTTTGCAGACAGATGACTTCTATGTTTATTTTAAAAACTGTTGGGAAGAGAATTAAGTATGAAAGTAAGAATCCAAGGATCCTGAAATTGCTACAAAACAACCCAAAGAGTACACACTATAAAGACAAACAATCTAGTTATAAAACGTGGAGGCATCTTGAATGTTATGTGGCCATGGGACAGGGTGAGAACGAGATGCAAGCAGTATATGTCAGCAGGGATGCTGAATGCAGAATCTGGTGTATCATGGCTTACTGTCCATCTCAGCTCATCCCCGGTTTGTAGTACGGCCCGAAAGCCAAGACTTATTTTTAAATCATTAAGGGTTCATGATAATAAAGCATTGGCAGGAGCAGACACACGGGGCTGGCAAAGCTCCAAGCCATTCACCACCGTTCTCTTTCCAGAGAGCATTTGCGGCCCTCAGTCTAATCTAAATGAGGAGGGGTTTAGAATCTTTCTGTCCTTTCTCTGATGGCTGCTGGACTGCATGCCTGCTAGGAGCCTACTTCCTTATCTGTCCCTCTAAGCTGTGTAAACTTGACCAGCCACACACAGCCAGCAGTACCTTCCTCGTCCACAGCTTCGTATACAGTGGTCTCCGTGCCCTGCAGTGAATAATGCTCTAAAGGTACTATGTGAAAAATTGCGGGAGCAAAAACTTCTTACGTTTTAACCATTTATCATCACATATCATAATTGTTGTTACTCTCTTACTATGTTTAATGTGGTTTCATTACAGGGATAAGCCATAGAAGGTAGAGGTTACATGGCACTGGTGTTCAGTGAGATGTCAAGGAGCCGCAGAGCATCTTGGAACCATCTCCCTAGGGATAAAGGAAGACTGTTAGAAAACAGGGAGTTTGGTAGGGACTGGGAATTTTCTCGGCAGTGCATTATTTATTTCACTCTAATAATAACTCTATGCGGAATGTTTCTTATTACAGATGAAGAAACGAGGGAACCAAAGCTCAGAGAACTTAAGCAATTGCACAAAGTCACAGATGTGGCGGAAAACAAAGCTGTAATTCAGAACCACGATTTGCTCAACTTCTGAGTTGAGATTTCCTACTTCGAGGAGCCTCTGAGAGAGATGTGAAGCTGTCAGTGTCCACTCAAATTTACTGAGACAGGGTTTTTTCTGTAGCTTTGGAGCCTGTCCTGGAACTGCCTCTGGAAGTTTCAACTAGTGGATTTGACATTACTTGCCTCCAGCATTGCGACCATACAGTGCCGCCTGTCTTGATAATGAATGTAGCAAGTCTGGCATCATCTGCCGGTGCCGTCACAGGGAATCTTAACTTTGCCTGCAATGATTCAATGGGACATTGTTATTGATCTTAATTTTTTAAATATGGTGCTGGGGATGAGATCCAAAGCCTGTGAATGCTAAGGCAGTACTCTGCTATTGACGTTTACACACAGCCCCTGGGACTGCTTTTAAATTAGCATGGGGAGATTGTATCGTAAGCTGATTTCAGTGACAATTTTCACCAGATAACAGGCTTTGAGCGCATATAGAGCATTGACCCCCTTTCCTTAATCAGACTTCAGTAATTTGAGTAAAATTCAAAATTCATCTTACCTCTATCAAGCAAAGTCTCTTCATAGTGTATGACATTTGTCATACAAAAGGGACATGTGTGTCTGTGTGCAGGAAGGAGAGAATAGTGAACATTTTTGACATGAGAACTCTTTCAAGCATCCTGACTTTGGAGTTAGACAGATGACCCAGGGGCCCATATGGACGATAACAGAAGCAGAGATGTGGATCAAATGGCTCCTTCTGGAATAATGTCACAATGAACCATTAGCTAACTGTTCAAACTGGAGATACATAGGCTACCCAAAGCCTAGGGAAATGAATCTGGCTGTTTACTGGGCTAGAGGAAACAGAGAAAGACAATAAAACAATTAACAAATAGGAGAATGAAGAGACCATAGGGTGAGCCCCCTGGTCACTAGGCCACCTGGTTTGTACATCATCTCCTTTAGTCTTCCGAGCCACATTGTGAGGTAGGTGCAATTGTCTTCATTTTATGGTAATGAAACAGAAGCCACAGAGAAAGTACACCACAGCGGTTACCATGGTGCTGTTTAGATTCCTCACCAGTTTCTGGAGAGCCTCTGCCATCTCCACCTCTCTTGCTTTCCCCCTTGTCAGTATAGCCCCCATTCTTAGAAGCCAGCTTCTGTCAGGGTTTTTACACTTCACACCCACCAAGTCTTCAGTCAGGATTTTCGGAGCTCTTCCTCAGTATATTTCCCACTTTCCCCCCACAGACTGGACACCCCTGAGGGCTCTTTCGTTTCTCCTGGTTTTTAATCACCTGCTCAGATTTCATGTCCAAATCTTTGAGTTCAAGTCTTTCCCTACAAGCGTATAAGCTACCATTAGCCTTATTGCTCTTGGAAAACTTCTCTAGGACTTTGATTCTTTGCCAATTCTGAATGAGGAGCTTCCCGCCCTAAAGAAGACCCAACTGGCCACGGTCTCTAGTGACCCTCATTGCTTGAACACCATAAGTTTTGAATTAATATCGTCAATACTTTTGTGAGTTCTGTGTTGTTGCTGTTCCCTTTTACACGTCATGAAAACTGAGGCAGAGGACACGCGTGATTGACCCACGAACATGAAGCAAGCGGAAAGCTGGATGGGAGCCAAGGGGATGTAAGGAAGAGAGAAATGGGATGAACAAAGGAGAAGGATAAGCTATAGGAGGTCTTTCTTTCTCTGTGAAGACACTGGAGACTGTCCATCACCCCTCTCCACCCCCCCCAGTTCAGTACCCACTTTAATTAACTCTTTTATTTTTGTGTATGTATTCATGGTGTGAGGGTATGTGTGCATGTTTGTGCAGGTGCATGGGTGTGTGTATCTGGGGGGAAAAGGTCAGCCTTAAGTGTTATTTCTCAGGCATTTTCCCCTCACCCCTCTCTTTTGAGACAAGGTCTCTCATCGGCCAGAATCCCGACTAGGCTAGTCTAGGCTGGCTGGCCGCTGAGTCTCATGGACTCAGATTACAAGCACATGGTGTCATATCTGCCTTTTTAAAAACCTGGGTTCTGGGAATTGAACTCATGGCCTCATGCTTGCAGGACAATCACTTCATTGAATGAGCCATTTCCCCCAAGCCCTCAGCTTTGTTTGGATTCGTCAAAATGAGTGTGCTGGAGAAAATGATTTTCCACTTTTGCTTTGTTGACGGTCCACTGAGCTGTAGAATGCTCCATGGCAATCAGTCTCTTGCCTCCACTGCTCTGGGCTTGTTTTGTATTAACACCGGAAGCACCGTGGCTGCTGGACAGTCTCATTTTGCAGGTGTCCCAGCCCCAATCACTGAGCCCCAATCAAGCAGGGCTCTGATTAGTGTTTTTTTTTTTTTTCTTTTTGCTCTTAACAAAAGTCCACACTGTGCTTAATACAAAGCTGCAGCAGATGGGTGCTGTTCTTTCACGAGCTTCTGAACACTATACCTGACCTCGGGCAGTGCCACTGTGTGCACAGCAGGGATGGAGACAGAACATTCTATGTCCCTGTGTGTCACCAGCCTGGGGCCCTCCTGAGACTCAGCACATTAGAGCAGAGTTCTTGGAGACCCCGAGCAGCTGTGCAGGTGGAGAGGAACAAAAGGCCAGAAGCAGCTGATCAGCTTTAAATGTCTAGGCGGCTAAATCAGGATTAACCTTTCTGGCTTTTGTGCTGATGAGATTTGGAGAGCTCCGCACGGTTCCCAGTTTAAAAGCAGACATTTCGCTAAATAAGATTTGCTCTGTTTCATGAATAGTAGCATAAATTTACACCACAAGATAAAAATCCAGTAATGTCACTGAATCAAAATCCACATGTTAGCTTCCTATTCTGTTTAAATTAATTGGATTAATGTGAGGATGTAAATCTTTATCAGTTTATGTTTCGAGCTGTGCGTTATGGGGAAGATAAATCAACACAGATGTTTTCTGTAGCTTCGTTCTTCAATATGTCTGTGGATGATGTCATTTCTCTTCTGACAGGATAATTCTTGACGGCTCTTATTTCTTCATTGCCTAGCACGAAGCAAGTACTTAAAACTGTGTCTGTAACTAGGTACCTGAAGGATAAGGGAGGAAGATGGGAGACTTTTCATCAGAAAAATTATAGTGATATTGTTGTAATTAATTAATTAAAAATAAATAAAATAAGAAATTTTAAAATTTTGTCAAGAACTGTGAAAGTGATAATATACCTTTGTAATCCCAGTGTTTGGGAGGTAGCCATAGCAGGACCCTAAGGGAGAGTTTGAAGCCAGTGTGAGCTAGACAGTGAGTTGCTATCTTAGAAATAACAACAACAACAAACTTTGTGTGCACGTGTGTGTGTATGTGTTGCATCATTTCAACCCTCAATGTGTTGTAGGGAGGCTACTTGTTTGTTCCCAGCAGCCCAGACTCCCGAAATAATCTCACAGAAACTGTATTAATTAAATCACCACTTGGCCCATTAGCTCTAGCTTCTTATTGGCTAACTCTTATATATTAATTTAACCCATTTCTACTAATCTGTGTATCACCACGTAGCTGTGGATTACCAGCTAAAGTTCCGGGGTCTGTCTCTGGTGTGGTTACATGGCTTCTCTCTTACTCCGCACTCCCTCTCCCAGCATTCAGCTTAGTTTTCCTCACCTAGCTCTGTTCCCCTACAGCTCTGCTATAGGCCAAAGCAGTTTCTTTATTTATAAATGGTAAACACAACATCCAGAGGGAAATCCCACATCACCAGTGGCTGGAAATGAAGATCCTATCACAGGAGATAATACCAGAAATTCTGAATCCCTGAGATACGCATCATTTTCAAGCACCTGCTTGGATTCTTCAGGTTCTGTGTGTTACAATGAAGACTTGAAGTTTCAAAGACTTGGCTAAAGTCATTTGCCTGCAGGAGGCTGCAGAGCCAGCTTTAGAGTCATTTGCTCTGCTTCTGTATCTAAAGCTTTGTAACTATCACCTCTTCAAACCCCAGCAGAGAGAGCCATGGAAACCTGTAGAAGTCCATGACCTCCCTCCAGAGGCAGAAATGCCCGTGATGAAAAGACAGTCTGCTACTGTAGCAGTTGAGTGACCCTTAGAAGTCAGGAGTGTCTGTGAGCTGCTGTTCCCTTTTCTCTAATACAGAGAGAATTTGATTGTGTCCATTTTTTATTAAACAAAAAAATCTATTCGTTTTGACCTGAAGAAAAGGATCATGGGAAAAAGAAATCCCTTTCTCACGGTAGCCACAAAATGGTCCACTGGGAGGTTGTAGGTCACACATGTGTTATTTTTAAGGTACATTGATCTTAAACAAGAATGATTTACTAAATTGAAAAATAGGAAAATTTCATAGAAAAATTCTGATTTTTTTTTTATTAACAAGAGTTACTAGCAATACTCAATTTTCATTCTTAAGGGCAGACAGCCAGAGTCAGTAGTTCCTGCCTCTCAGGCTGAGGTCGGGAACCTGGGCTCCTTTCAGACCTTCTTTTTGTCCACGACATTTTAGATTTTAGTCATCTTTTTTACCTCCATCATTTTTGGAGGTGGTCTTATTTGTAACTTGTCTCATGGCAATCCGGTCCATAAACACCAACACTGCTCTTCTTCCTCACCACGCCCTCCATCCATCCTGAGTTTCTAGGTTGAAATGCTCTTTCCTCCCTGCACAGCCATCCCTTCTGTAAGCAGCTGACAGGGAGGCGACCTTGAGCACACAAATGATTTTAGCTGCTAGCCAAGGAACACAGGTAAACATTTAGCCCGCCTGGTGATATAACACGGGCTCACGTTCAACGACGCCGATTTCCAGCTCTTTGTTTATTTAAACCACTAGCAGGAAATCATCTTTTATCTTGAATATTAGAAAAGCAGCTTTTAATTTTTTTTGGAATGTGTTTCGAAACTCTCAGATGTCATACTTTGCCATATCATGTCTTCTGAAGGAGCTCTATTATACACAAGCAAGTTCTTACAAAATTGGTAGTGAGTTATTTGCCTCTTGAGGTTGATATTCAAAAATTATCAGACACAGGGACTTGTCTATGGCCTCTTATTGTACTGCCAGCAAAGGAAGTGGGCCTGGGAGGGGGGGTGTTGTCTAACTATTGCACATTGAATTTTATTTTTTCGCTAATGGGGCTTGAATCTAGGGCCTCATACACGGTAGAGAAATGTATTTGTCTTTTTACTTTTAATTCAGAGACACGATCTCATTTGAGAGTCTAGGCTGGCGTAAGGTCATTTTTCAGTCCAGGAAGTACTCTCACTTTCAACCCCCCTTCCATGGCCTCTAGAGGAGCTGGGCTATAGGGCCTATACCGCCAGGCCCAGCTTCTGTATAGGGAACTTTGTGTTTCAGCTTTCTCCGTAGATTCAGCCAGAAGGCATAGAACAGAGCTAAAACTCCATATTGTTGGGCTTTGGAGAGTTGAAGAGCTAGGCTGGGAGAGGAGAGTGCCACTGGCATTGAAAGCTGCTGAATTTACATTCAGACTCAGGGACCTATGCTGGGGGACTGTGCCAACAAGAAGGACATTGGATCTCTTGACTGATCGATACTTTGGAAGGTACCTGTTGACCCCATCAGATCCTTGTCTGTAGGAGGGTACAGCCAGTTCTCGGGCGTTCACAAACACTACCCAAGCTGATCTGGGTGTAGTCTGGAAAGACAGACATATTGCAGCAGTTCTTCAGTAAGTGTTGACCCACATGAAGGAAGCCGTCTACCAGGCAAGGCAGCAAGTATATTAATTATTATATCCCTCTCCTTTTGTTACTAATGTCAATCATTTTATCACATTTTATTTTGGTTATTTTAATTACCCTTTGATTTAGCACAAATCATTATCTTTTTACTTCCTTAAGAAATAGTCATTCTTTTGTAATTTATATCATCTCCTGAAAATGCATAAGCAATGTTCAAGGAAACATGACACACCTGCTTATGATAGCTATTTTCTGTTTTCATGACACTGGCCCTTGCCTTTCGTGTCGGTTATCTGTATAACATCTTCGGTCCTGTGAAAATCAAGCCCTAATTTCCATCACCATGAATGTGGCCCAACTGTAAGGAGTGAAAGAGATTACTACGATGTGCTGATGCGATCATGCAAATATTTGGCTCTACTCATATAGCATTCATATTGCCATACTGTTACAAGGCCAGAGCCCTCATAATCGGAGGATTTAGTCTGCACCTTTATTCATCATTATCTTATTACTTGGTGCTTGGCATGTGCGCACAGACTGCAATGAAAATGTCCATTAGCACCGGGAGAAGACCAGAAAAGGTTTGGCCAGACGTAGGCAGCTGGTGGTAAGTTGAGCTAAAAACTTCTCTATATCAACATCCGCATTCTGGAGTGTTCTGTGATGATCTTACTGGGGAAATGAGAACAAATGTCTTCTTACCTGAGACAGAGACCCAGCAACAGACCAAAGAAAGGATGCTGTCGAAGTTCATCTTGGTGACCCAATGCGCTCTGTTGGAGCGGCTTACTGGAGTATAGGTGAGGGGTTACTTGGAAATCTGAAATGTCGCAAAAATAGTTGTATCACCAAATTCCACCCCAACATGACTGACAGATCATGAAAGCTGGAAACCTGGAGAACACTGCACAGCCTGGAGGTAGACCATCAGATTGGGAAGTGTCCTTTTTAGGAGTCGATTGGCCTGAGCCTCTACCAGGCAGGTTGACTCAGCTTTGTTTCTTCCTGGCAGCTGTTTGTTTCTGTGCGTCTTTCAACAGTCCTTTCTGCATCTATGCGGCTGGGAACGGAGGAGCCTGGTAAACCTGGCCCATTTCAGGGGCGTCTTGAAGAGATTTTGAGCTGTTTCCTTTGGTGCTGCAGGATGGAGTGCTCCCCTTCCTAGGAGAGCCTCCTGTTGTCTCACCCCACTGTAAGTAAGCATCCTGGGTCTTAACCAGCTTCTCTCCACGATGACACATTTTAATCTTGGAGGGAACTGCTGCACAATATGGAGCTGACTAAAATAAGATGGATGGACCACCCAGAACTTATCAGCTATGTGGATATGTATTCTGTGTGTGTGTGTGTGTGTGTATAAACATATGAATGCAAAAAAACCCAAAATATACAGTCAACATTAATCATTTGTTATGGTAAGTAGCTAGAAAGGGTGACTGCTAAAATATATACTTTTATATTCTTTGAATTGTTACCTTAGACACACTGTTTGTAAAATATATATATTTACTTTAAAATGAATATTTCTATGCATATGAATGTGTAATTATAAGACAGGGTAATTGTGTATTTATCATTTCTTTGTGTTGGCAATATTCATATTTCTCCTTAATAGCTCCCTTGAAAGCTTTATCTTTGATCAGTGATGATTATCTTCCTGTGTTAAGTCATACAATATTAGGTATTTCTTCTAAGCATCACACTCCTGTACCCATTAACTGTTCTTTTTCTTTTCTTCCTCCCTCATAACCATGCTTCAGCAGCTATGATTTTCCACCTCCTTGCAATCAACTGTTTAGCTTCCATGCATAAATGAGAACAGGGGTGTTTGTCTTTACACACCTGACTCGCATCATTTCACAATGTTCTTCGGTCGCATCCGTGTTGATATAAATGGAAGAAATCACTAATTTTATGGGAGAATGATATCCATTACATATGCATGCCACATTTTCTTTATTCATTCATCCCTCAGATGTCACCTAGACTGCTCCTGATTCCGAACACTTTGAATAAGCATGAGAGCAGATGTCTCCTCTGCATCCAGACCTACATTTCTTAGGATATATGCCGAGCAGTGGAAGCTGTATTTCTAGTCTGTGAGGCACAGCCATACGATTTCCATATGTGCAGTAATTTGCATTCCCACTAGCAATGTATGAGAATTTTATTTTCTTTAATCCTTACCAGCATTATGCATGTGGTACTTTAAAAAGTCCAACGCAATGTTTAAAATGACCAAGCATAATGCCACGAAGAAGAAACTCAAGAGTGAAATCAGTGTTCCCCAGCATGTGAAAACATCTCTGAACTAGTAGTGGCGAGCCATGTCCCAAGGCCTTTCCCACATGATCTCAGCTAGGTTAGTGCCATAGTCTACTCCAGGGGCCGTATTCTCCATGGCGAGGAATTGAACCCAGGATGAGATAATAAGACTTGGTTCTCACTGAAAACAAGGAACAGCACTGTCAGTATTTTCTTATTTCTGTATCTGTTCCTCTTTCAAAAACATTTTCTTTCCTGTATCCTATTGAGTGAGGCAATCCAGACTAAAAAAGACAAACATCGCATGCCCTCTTTTACCTGTGGTGGTAGTTCCTAGTCTTCAGGCATGAATATGTAGCCTGAAATAAACACACGAATCAGGAAGGTGGAAAAAATGGGACCATGAGCCGGGCGATGGTGGCACATGCCTTTAATCTCAGCACTCAGGAGGCAGAGGCAGGCGGATCATTGTGAGTTCGAGGCCAGCCTGGTCTACAAGAGCTAGTTCCAGGACAGGCTCCAAAGCTACAGAGAAACCTTGTCTCAAAAAACAAACAAACAAACACAAAAAAATGGGAGCATGAAGGACATTAGAGATGGAAATAAAAAACATGAGTGATTTTTAAGGGGAACTGGGTTAAATTGGGGGGGTAGCTGAAGTGGGGAGAGGGAGGGCAATTTAGAAGAACAGGGGGGAGGATAAATAAAATAAGTAAAACTAAGGAGGTTTGAAAATGCCAGAGAAAATCACATTATTTATTTACCTAAATTATATGCAGTGCATATAATTCTAAACACACATGCACACACACATGTTCACACACACACGTGTACACACACAGTTTCCAATGAAATACCACACTTGTGCAGATGACACCTACCCACCCCTCAAAAGCCATAGACTATTTAAGAAAACCCACAAAATGAGGCATGAGAGAGACATCCCGCTTTAAGTTGCTGGTCATGGGAGGCCATTGCTGCTGCCCTAGGTGTTCTCTGAGGGACTGAAGGTCAGTCCCTATTCCTGAAGGCACTAGACATGGAGGATCTGAGCTGGATCTGACCCGAAAGCCTCCTCCTGGGGACTACCTTTATACTATGGTATGGAACCAGATGTGGTGCCTATGAACCACAGCGACAACCAGCATGGCAGGATCAGCCAATGGGTTCAACAGTGGCGTTCCTATACTGACAGCAACCAGAAGCTCTCTATTTGTGCTCAAGACCCATTCACAAGGAGAGAAACCTTAATTAGTTCTGAGAAACCAGCTAACCACCGGGGCCTAGTAAAGTCGTGGATCTTAGAGGAGACCTAAGACTGCAACTTGACTAAACCAGCATAATTCTTAACCACACTACAAACATTTATGTATATGCCCACAGATAAGGGCAGCGCCCTCCTCACTGAAGAACCTTCTCTTTGCAACAGACAAGTGATAAAAAGCAGAACAAAACAAGGAACCACTGGTCAAAATACAGAGAACAAGTACTCATAGTGTGTCCAGCCCCAGCTGATAAATCTACAAAACGACTTCTGGGCTTAAGCTCAGCGAACATAAAGATGCAGACTGTGAGAGTTAGAGGACCAGGACGTCTGCTGTGAGGTTTTAGCTCTTAGAAATGGCAGGGGGGTTTTACCCATGAAACCCCAACAATATTGCTGCCTCAAAGAAGCCTCAAAGAAGTACAATACCAATAAACATACTAAACCGGAAGAAGGAAATCTCCTGGAGCTCCACCCCATCATTAAAAACAAAACAAAACAACAATAGGTAATTAGGGAATGCTGAGGGCAGGAGAAATTGTCCTCAGGAACTATCCCCTAATAGACTGTCCAACAGCAAATGGCAAATGGTGATACTTAAAATCATATAATTACAAGTAACACTAAAGGGATTGAGCAGGTGGTAGTGTGTGTGTGTGTGTGTGTGTGTGTATGTGTCTGTGTGTGTCTGTGTATGTGTGTGTATGTGTGTGTGTGGTGCCTATGAACCACAGCGACAACCAGCATGGCAGGATCAGCCATGCATGTATATCTAAAGAAAGAAGCTATGAATTCAATAGGATGCTGGCGGGGGTGGGGGGGTACATGAGAGAGGTTAGAGGGAGGAATCCCCATTCTGTACATTACAATAATATAATTATATTTTAATTTAAAAAAATTTAATATTTTAGTATTTTTTCACATTTAAAATAAATTTGAAGCACTTCTATAGATGAGACTATAAAATGGCTCAACAGGTAGCTGATTTCTACAATACTTCAGTAGAGGAAGTACACCACATAAATAGTTATTGATAAATTATCAGAAATCAGGTACTGCCAATGTAATAAGCCAAACGAACAGCATTATTAAATATAGGCTTAAAGAACAGAACAAAGCAACTCCTGGGTACCCTCAGGAGGGCAGGAGAGGAATCACATGGCAAACATGGCTATGTAGCCTATAGGCATGATTTTGGATTTAGGAATGCTTTCTCAAGGGCAGAGTTTGAAGAGGGCAACTCCAGGTTATGGACCACTGCTTGGCCCACTGAGGGTGGTGTTTGGAATGGGAGAAGTGAGACCTGAGCCTGGAATAGGACCTTAAGCTGGAGAACCCAAACAGTTACATTGAAAGTCTGCATTCAATGTAAGAACATTACACTGAAATAAATTAGATGTAGACCGTTCTTTCCCCACCCCACCCCAAGAATATTTATGCTTTCACCACAAAAGTAAGATTTAGAATTCATTCTTGCCCACTCAGAAACAGTCTTGTTTATTGAAAGATTGGAGCTAGGACAGCTGGACATCAATATGAGGTGAGTGCAAGGGACACCCAAATCTAATTTGGGGGGGGTGGAGGGTGGAGTTGGGGACCTCAGACTGCCCTCCAGGCCCAGGAGGATGATGGGAGTGCTGAGCTCAGTCTTCCACCTCAGATAAAGTCATTGTTTCTGGATGGGGGCTCCTGGGTTCCTGAGAAAGCTTAGAGGTTGTTTTTCTCTTTTTCCCCTCCTAGCTTCAGGCTTCCTGCAGCTGAAGTGGGATTAGCTGCTGATTAACCAGCAATCGCTGACTTGGATCAACCCTGTTGAGCACAGTGCCCCTCTTTCTCCATCACATCCCCGGATTCGATTACTCTGGCTGCAACACGCGCTCTGGTTGGGTCTGCAGGATGGCCAGCTTGCTCTTCTCTAAAGAGTTGTTCATTAGAGAAGATTAGTGAGGGAAAAGAAAAAACTCGGTAGGAATTGTATAAATAAATGCATTACTTATTTTATCTGTGGGCTATTACTTGAAGATCCCACAAGCAAACAGAAAAGCCCAGGAACCCTGTGGAGCCTGAATCCCTGCTATCCTCAGAGCAGGTCAGGCAGGAGCCTGCCAGAAGATTGTATCCCTGTATCCTCTGATGCCAAATTGCAAGCCTGGCTTAACTAACTTGCTGGATGGAGTTGTTTCCGATGTTGTATCCATTGCCATTCAAATATTTTGCTTTCAAAAATGTATTATTATCTTTATTTGATTTGTGAGTGTGTGCTTTGCTTATATACCACATCATTTTAGTTAGAAACCTCATTTTTCCCCCAGCATGAAACAAAATGAAACTGTGTGAAATCCAAAGGAAAAAAAACCAGAGCGCTGACAGAATTCAGATTTGATTCATCTTCTCTGAAGTGTGCCTATGGAATTGGGTGGTGGCTGCTGGCAACCCTGCTTACAGTTAAAGCGTAGGTGCTTGTCCAGCCTAGAAAGATGGGTTTCCTTTATTTCCCAATAGACCAGATATAATTGTGTTAATTACATTTAATGATCCAGTCATTTCTGTGATCTTGACAGTGTGTAACTCAATATACGAGCATGTTCAAATTAATTCCCATCTTGTAGGAGCAGCAAGTTTGAAGTTGCTTGTCTTTCCTTTCCATAAATAATTTGACTGGTTGTCTTTATCGATTCTGCTTTCAGATGGCCAGAGCCTTTCAAATTAAATGAAGGTGAAAGGGTTGGAAATGAGACAAGGGTTGGGAATCCCTGGAGGGATGAGCCCCAACTGGAAGTAGAATTGTCCAGAAAGTAGGGCAGGATCTCTGAAGATGAGAAGGGTTGATTCTGTATTCTTCACCTTTCTGTTGCTGGGATAAAACACCACTAGCAAAACAGCTTATAGGAGAGAGTGTTTACTTGAGCGTACAGCTCCAGAGTGGTTAAGAGCTCATGACGGCTGTGGCAAGGACAAGTGGCACGGCATGGCACCATGGCTAGTGACATGCACAGTGGCAGGAGCAAGAAGCTGCGAATTCATATCTCAGCCATGAGCATGAAACAGAGAGAGCAAGCTGGAAATGCCATGGGTTTTTCTCAAAGCACATTCCCAGTGAAGTACTTCCTCCAGCAATAAAATACTGTATCGCCTAAACCTCCCCAAACAGCAGTGCCAGCTGGGGACCAAATCTGAGACTATGGGAGACATTTCTCACTCAAACTTCCACATTCTACTTCTTGGCCCTTAGGGCTCTTGGCCATATCATAAGGCAAGATGCATTTAGTCCAACTTAAAAGTCCTCAACACAAACTTTGCAGCCTCAACACTGCTTAAAAGTTCAAAGTCCAAAGTCCTTCTGAGATGCAAGGCAATTTCTTAATTGTGACCTGTAAAATCTAAAGGTAAATTATATACTTTGAACATACTATGGTACAGAATATTCATTACCATTTCAAAAGGGGGGGGAAAGGGGAAGAGTGAGAGAATTCTGGCCCAAAGCAGAACCAAATCCTGCATCTGCAGCTGGATCATGACAGGATTCTCCCAGAATTCTCCTGTTCTCATTGCCCAGCCTCTACTTCCTGCCTGGTCGCCCTGCCTATACTTCCTGCCTGGCTACTGGCCAATCAGCATTTTATTAAAAATAATACAGGTGACAGGATAAATAGTCATTGTCCCACAACAGGTTGTGGTGGCACATATCTTCAATCCCAGTACTCAGAAAGCAGACTCAGTGGATCTCTGTGAGTTCAAGGGCAGCCTGCTCTACAGAGCGAGTTCCAAGACAGCTGGAACTGTTACACAGAAAAACCCTGTCTCAAAAGACAAACAAAAGCTCTTTAAAAAAAAAAAAAAGATTTATTTATTATGTACACAACATTCCTTCCATGTATGCTTGCATGCCAGAAGAGGGCACCAGATCTCACCATAGATGGCCACGAGCCACTATGTGGTTGCTGGGAATTGAATTCAGCCTCTCTGGAAGAGCAGTCAGTGCTCTTAACCTCTGAGCCATCTCCCTAGCCCCCCAAGCAAACGCTCTTTTACCAGAGCCCTTTCACAATTTGTGTGTGTGTGTGTGTTTATACTGCAGTCACCTTAGAAAGACGTTTATATTTAACTTTACAAATAGTTTCTTGTTTCATTTATGCTTATTCTGTCTTCTGTTCAAAGTTCTGCTAGTAGGATCTGTTTGCAACTACTTTTCAGTGTAAGGCTGTGGTATCATATGTATTCTCACCTGTATGAAAACAACAAACCCACACTTCTGTGACAAGGGATCCCCTTGCCCCGTGGCCATCACCTTTAGAAGGATAACCAATGTGCCAATTCTGCTGTTTCTGGATGAAATTTCTCTCGAACGTGAGTTTTTGCTCTCCTTCTTCCAGATGCCTTGGTAGCTCTACCTTCACTCCACCGTGGGAGGCTGGAAACTAATCTCAGTCATTTTTTCTTAACATTCTGTTCTGCTCTAGGTTTCCATGCTTTTATTGAACATGTCCTCAACCTCACAGTAACTCACAATTTGGATTTTTATGCTATGACATTTTTCTTTCTTTTCTACTGATAACCAAGTTATCTGTCAGAGATTATCGCAAAGATTACTTGAATGGAGTTCCCACTGTTAATCCCGAAAAAGCCAGAAAATCCACCATTTTGATGGATTTAAGCAAGCTTTTATTGAAATTTTAAATACTGACCAAGATAGAAGTTACTCAAGACTACCGCCTGGAAACTTTCCAGTTTGTGTGGCCTGGTGTCACATGGCAGGGCTCATATGGAAAAAAACCATAGGCCCATGTACTTTCCTGGTGTGGGAGAATTGTCTGTATTCTGTCAGTCATGTTATAAATAAACTCTGATTGGCCAGGTAGGAAATATAGGTGGGAAAACAAGACAGGAAGTAGAAATGATGTAATGAGAACAGGAGAATTCTAGGAAGGAGGAAGTTGATTCCTCCTATTCCTGCCCAGACCACCGAAGCAGCAGGATGTGATCTGCCTCACTGAAAAAAGGTACTGAGCCACATGACTAACATAGATCAGAAAAAATGGGTTAATCAAGATGTGAGAGTTAACCAGTGAGAGGCTAGAGCTAATGGGCCAATCAGCTTATAATTTAGGGAGACCTATGTGTGATTTTCTTTGGGGCTAATCAGTTGTGGGGTACCGGGCATGACAGAAAATCACAAACAAACAGGCCCCTTCATGTTACACTTTCCTATAAGGCTTTGTTGCTATTTTCCAAGAACTTCAATTCCCAATATCCCAAGAAATTACCTGGTCCTTGGGCAGGTGAGGTTTACAGGTTAATTTAGGGTATAAAATAGAACTACAACTCCCAGGATTCCAGGAAGTTACTTGGTCTTTGGGCAGGTAGGGATTACAGGTTAATTTAGGTTTAACTACTTGTTCTTGTCCTCCTTTCCTTCCTCATTTCCTATCTGCTTACATTATTAAGGATGGCACTGTGCCTTAGAACTCTTATATTTCCAGAATCGACAATACCATGGAATTTAAATCTTGTTTTTTTCAAAAGGACAAGAGGTCATTCCCAGCATCCACCATATAGCTCTCATTAGAAATTTGAAACAGAATGGTATGGACTTCAAAAATAGTGGTGTGCAGATCAGTTGCTTTCTGTCATTAACACTTGAGATTCATGAGACTTACTTTTTATCCCTCAATTTCTCATTTGCTTAATTCTGAACTTCCATGCTTAGTGGTAGTGAAAGCATGCTCTGTGTGTGTGTGTGTGTGTGTGTGTGTGTGTGAGTAGCACAATGTAGAAAAACATTGTCTCATCTTCTAGTGTGTATTTTTCTTTGAAAAATCTTTTAAAGGACATCTTGTTGTTTCACGTTGCTATTGTCAAGAGTTTTATATATAGCTGTTGATCAACCTGTCCAGAGAGAAGTCCAGCCTATGAAGTGTTTAAGCTCTTTTCTTCAGGGAGAAGATTGTACGGAGAAGGCTTGCCAAACTCTTGAGATGGCCTAGACCTGTGGCACCTACACTTTGGATGCAAACACTGCACCTTTGCCCAGCCACCTATGTATTTACTTAGTTTAAAATTAATTTTATTTATTAGTAAAAACTGCCAACAAAAAAAGCAGTATCCTTGTCTCAAGCCCCAGGGACAAGAAATTGTGTGGTGACCTTTTTGATACAGATCTCATGATCTCTAGTGCAGCTGGACAGGGAAAGTCAGGACTTTTTTTTCTCTTTCCAGTACCAAATCATAGGTACACAGGCCATTTGCTGTGGACCGAGCTGGGTGATGCTGGCTGGATTGGTATTTTCAGTGATCATTCATCCTTTGTTTTCATGCCATATGGAAGTTATAATTGCACCTCATTGCCAACATGCGTGACTCTCCTGAGCCTGCACTCCCTGCAAGAAGGAGGGAGTTCCGGGGTGACGGTAGGTATCGTGCACAGTCTGTTGGGTCACCAGCAGAGAAATCCCTGTGAAATTCAGACCGCTGCAGTAGTTTGAATTTATAGTCCAAAGCAGAGGACTCAGATGCTACTGTTATTCTTGCAAGCCACTGCTGCCTGGGATAGAACTTCTGCCCCAAATCACAAACCGTTTTCACTCATTATCAATAGGTTTCAAAACCAAAATCAATTCCTGTTTTCATCATCAGTACTGCTTTTCAGGGGTTTGACTGTTCTTCTCTGTTTTTGACATTTTTTTTCTTTTAATTTCATCCCCTCCACTTTAAAATCCTTTCCTTTTTCTTACACTTATTCCATGCAGTGTCCTCCTCTCCCAGACCTCAATTTTTGGAGCTATAGGCTCAATCTTGGGTCCTTGGTTCATGGTACCCTATATCGATTCTCTCCACATTCTCATCTGGATTGGCATCTCAACTGTAATATTTATAGACAAACCTTATATACACACAGACAAAATAAGCCCGACAGTGTGCTTTGGCTAAACACGTTGGTGAGAAAGGATCATCTAGGATCCAGTTTTACGGTGCTGACAATCCAAATATGAGAAATCAACTCTTTGATTCAAGACTGGCTGAGGAGTTGGAGCCCTTGATGCAGAGAAGAGAATGGCTGAGAACCTCAGCGCACACTCACGCTTGAAAAGCGTAAACACCTTTGCTTAATGAGGCCAATTACAAAACAAGTGGGAGGGGGGGGAGAAAGCAAGCTTCTCCCCTCTCCAGTGTGGCAACTTGAATTTCACTCTAAGGATTAGTTCTACGTGAAAAACCAGGCAAATGATGGAATAGTGGTTTTTGTCTATAATAGAGAGTCACAAAAGGAGAAGAGAAAAATTCTATAGGTAGTCAGGGGTCTTGATCCCAAGTATAAGAGAGATGCCTCCAACTAACAACATTCACAGAAGTATTTAAACATGTAAGCTCAAGGTGTTATATTTGGGATAGTTCTCTTGGATGTACCAATGCAAATGCCCAGGCCTCGCTAGCTGGGAAGCCCCCTAGGTCTTCCTCTTGCTCTGTCCATTCCCTCCAGCTCGTCCTTTCCTGTTCTCTCTGAAAATCTGCCAAGATTTTCTTGACCAACCAGAGTGCAATATGAACTCATATGCAGTGGCGGCTCTGTTTGCTGGTTGAAACCTGTGAGAATGCTGGTATGAGTTTTCTTATGCTGACCCACAAAAAGCCTGTTGTTAAAGAGGCTTTATTTTTTTTAATGCTATTGATTGCAAAAAATGAGTGGCACTTTAGGCTACAACGCCTACCTTCTGTCTGCAGGCTTTTGAATTTCGGAGTTTTAACACTGTAGAACATCTGCCATCGTGACTACTGGCTGCGTTTAGTTTTCAAAGACACTCTTTGTAGTCAGAGACTGTGAGATTCCCAATTCATCCTTACAACCTGTTATTAGAATGACGTTTCTATTGCTGTTTATGGTAAAGCAAACTTACATTAGCTGTCTTATTTGTTAAATAGTCATTTGTGATCTACCCTGGAGCAGACCGAACTACTACTTCAGACACTATATGAAGAAAAAAAGAAAAAAAAAACTGGCTTAAGTCCAAGGTTATGAATAAAATTTTGGAGCCTGAATCCTTTTAAAACTGGATTGTAGAGGAAAAGGAGGGAGAAAGAGTAGAACTCTGTAGTCACTCTAAACTGAACACCTAGGGAAGGCAAGTTACGTCAAGAGGAAATGAAATACCTACCTCACGGCAACATACACTCTGTCAAAGGCTAATAATTTAGTGAAACCTTTAATAAGACACAACAATGTATGTCTGAGTGCTAAATGGGTAGCATTGAATATACATGTTATTAAAGGTCAAAACCCATAAAACTTTTCAGTTGAAAGAATATACTCCACTCTGCTTAGACGTGCCTGTGCTTCGACCACTGGCCAGGCCCTCTCATTAGTGAGGAGGAGCCATATGTGGGAAGTGCATACAGCAAATAGCTCCGATTCAAATGATGGCAAGCTTCTGCGGAGGTTCAATATTGAGTTACAACTCTTGGTTGCTTGTGGAATTAGAGTTTTATATGTTCTTTATTACATGCCACGGGCACCACGAATGCATGTGGTGTACAAGCATGCATGCAGGCAAAACATTCACCTGATGCAGGAGGAAGAAATGTATCTTTGGAAAAACCCTTCATGTCTTTTTCCTTTGACATGTTGAATGTGTTTTGCTTGGCATAGCCACAGGCTGATGCTCTGATGATTCTGACGAGCCTAGATGTCCTCACAGCAGATCAACTACAGAAGCTTTACCCCCTCATCGGTGTCTCCGGGGTTCATTGTGGGGCCTTTGAGTTGGTTACTGTAAAAGCTCTTCAGAAGTGCTGAAAGATGCTTCTGTGGAAGGCCTCTAGTGATTCCTCCTGAGAGGCATCAAGATGCTCTGTGTGACTAAGTCCTTTCCGACTTGGTGACTTCTTGTCTCTGGTGTCGGTGTAAATTTTCATGATGTAACTATGAAGTTTGTAATTAAATTCGTGTGACCTCTTTGGAGTCTACTAGGAATAGTTTAATTACTTTTAACGGGTTATTGTTACACTTCCTTGATGGGGGGAGGGGTTGCCTCTTTGGAGTCATTCCGTTCTCCTGAATTGCCTGCTGTGATTCCTAAAATAGCAGTTATTCTAGCCTTAAACTTCTCTGTCTCCTTGCATTTCTAACTGAGTGCAGAATCCCTTTGAGGAGCGTTGCACAGGAGGTCCGAGCACTGTGAATGCCTTGGAAGTGGATGAAAGCTTGCAGTAAGGCAAGGGAATCCATAAGAAAGCTACTCAACACGAGAGACAATAAAAATAAAAACCACCAGAGCTTTCAAAACTCAAAAGGAAGCCTGCCTCATCAAGGGTCTGAGGAGCACACTATTTTAAGTGGCTGGCGCATCTTCAGTTTCTCAGATCCTTCACTCATCACCTCTGTCCTCTGGGGAACACACACCTATCAATTTTCCTCTGATCTTTTATTCTACCTCTCTCCCTGGGCTATGCCGTTAAATTGTTTTCTTGGTGTTAGTCTATCCCCAAACAATTAGAGATGAAGTAGATGGTACTAGTGTCTGCTTCTACCGCTTCCCAAGCAAGCAATCCATTTCTTATGAGAACGGAGAGCCTATCATGGCCTCTTTTCTCTTGTGAGCTGTAAAATCACAGACGGCAGCCCGTGTAATCAGGAGAGGATGAGGAGGGATTCCCAGAGTCAAGAGCCTATCTTCCTGTGGCCGAGCAAAGCAGTGGGAGTGTGCCCCCCCCCTAAAAAAAAACACCCACCACTGGTTTTCTATTTCTACTATCTGAAGCCTTGTGGTCTTTTCTTCTTATCCCACCCTGGGATGACATACCTGTCTGAATTAACGGCTTTATGCGGGGCGTGACTGAATTAAAAAGGCTCCAGATGCTTGACTCAGGAGAGCATCCAGCTGATACAGGTACACCCACTCAGCTTCATCTGAAATGGCTTCCCATCATGCCTGGTTGTTGTGATTCCTCCCCAGTGTATGTTTTGCTCTCCCTTTTGTCTTTCATCTCAAAAGCTCAGTGTCTTGTCTATGAAATGTCACGGGCACAGCGAGGGTGTGCAAGTGGGCCTCTGCTTCTTCAGTACTTGAAAATCTGGAATAAAGGCTGAAATCTAAACAGACGTCACAAATTCTGTCATTACTCTTCTTTCTGGTTGTTATCGGCTCATTTTTCTCCTCATTGCAGACTGTCTTTGTCCTGTTGTCCCGAAACCTAGGACTTCTCCCCCAGACAGACTTGAGGCAACTGCCTGTTGTCAATCTCTGAAAAACTTGACTCCTGTATTTTATCTAGATTGTTTTCTAAAGTTGTTTCTGGTAGAAAGTTAGATCTGGTTCCTGTTATTCCATATGTGGTCAAAGTTGAACTTTCTTTATAATCCATTTTTGTACCATTGTCTGAATATTGGCTATAGTTTTTCAATCTTTTAAAAATCTTTGGTGATAACTATTTACTCTCACTCTAGTCTTCAGGCAAATTGTGAGGCCCTTTACAATAATCCTTGTTCCCTCCCAGGGCCCTCCCCACCCTACCCCACCTCCTACACACAGAACTGTCGGGATAAAGCAACAGATTGACAGCAAACTCTGAGATCCACCTTCCTACTGTCTGAACAGAGGTTTTGTTTCCTTTCTTTATCCCACTTTGTCTTTTGAGACAGATGAAGTCTAACCAACCCCATGAATCCTTGATCAGATATAACCCCTTATGTTGTATCGCCTCCACTGTCCTGACCCAATCATTTCTTTATAGAACTAGGATATACGGGACTTATTCTAAACAAACAATCAAACAAAGCAAAACAAAAACCTAGTAAGTGCAAAATGTAGATTTTGCATACCTTTACCAGTTTTCGTTTTTCTTTAAAATCCTTCTAAAACATAAGTTATTATTAATTTGGGGCCTGTGCTGATTAGGCTTATGTCCACTTGGCACAAGCTAAAATCGTCTGAGAAAAAAGATTCAATCAAGAAAATGTCTCCATAAGATTGGGCTGTAGGCAGGCCTGTAGGGCGTTTCTTGACTACTAATTGATGGGGAGGGGCAAGCCCGTTGTGGGTAGTGATGTTCCTGGACTGATGGTCCTGGGTTCTATAAGAACACACTCAGAAGGCCATGCAGAACAAGCTGGTAAGCAACACCCCTTTATGGCCTCTGCTTCAGCTCCTGCCTCTGGGACCCTGCCCTGGATGAGTTCCTGTCCTGACTTCCTTTAGCTGATGAACTGTGATATGAAACTCTAAGTTAAGTCAGTCCTTTCCCTCCCCAACGTTCCTTTTAGGTCATGGTACATCATGGCAATGATAGACCCTAACTAAGACAGGCCCAAGCAGACAAAAGCAAAGCCAAACCATGCAGCACCAAAGAGCAGTGTGCTGACCTCAGCATTAGAGGGTAGGTGTGGTGTTTGATCCTTACCCAGCCAGGTGTCTGGTCCTGTGGAGATGTTAGGTAAGGGTGCACACTCTATGGAAAATGCTCTGAGATAGTGTATGCCAGAGGCTCTCAGTCTTCCTAGTGCTGCAACCCTTTAACACAGTTCCTCATGGTGTGGTGACCCCCAAACATAAAATTATTTTCATTGCTACTTCATAACTGTAATTTTACTACTGTTATGAATTGTAATGCAAATACCTGTGCTTTCCATTAGTCTTAGGAAAGACTTTCCGACGGCTCCACAACACTGTGAAAGGGTGGGTTGAGACACTGGCCTACACTGTTTGTAAGCCTGATACATGAGGATGTCTCTTCTAAACCCTTAAAGTAGGTTTTCACAAGATCAGGTTATATTGTCACATAATTCCATGGATGTGGCAGATGTTTGGAGTGGAATTATGGGGCTTTCCAAAGGTCATGCAGCTGGACCCCCTTAAGAAGAAAGGGGAGTAGGGCTAGGACAGAGGCAATGCCAGATATTCGTGTTCTGTTGGGAATTGGCTCCCAAAGAGGATAGAGCATCTCTAAGATCACTGTGTTCAGCGGCATCCCTGTCTCAGAGACAAACACATGTTCATCAGCAAGTACCTGCATCCTGCCACCTACACACTGGGTGAGGTTGAAGACTGAGCATCTATATCTGACCATTTCACATTGGTTGTGTGTTCTGCACTTCTAAGAGGGGCCAGTTCCTCCTCAAGTTGTGGTATGTCTGGGATATATCATTTTAGGTTTTGTTCTTTAAAACCTGCAGAACCCCTGTTCTTCTTTAAACACAAAATTATGCTTCAGATAAAATATGTTGCCTAAATAAGTTGTTTCCAAAGAATATCTGGTTTTGAGCAAGAAGAGGAATAATCTTTTTTGTTTTAATTTCTGATTTTTACTTATAACATTTTGTGCATATTTAATTTTTAATTTTTTATTGTTTTTATTGAGCTATATATTTTCTCAACTTCCCTCCCTTTCTTTTCCCTCCCCTTCTACCCTCTCCCAGGATCCCCATGCTCCCAGTTTACTCAGGAGTTCTTGTCTTTTTCTACTTCTCATGTAGATTAGATCCATGAATGTTTCTCTTAGGGTCCTCTTTGTTGTCTAGGTTCTCTGGGGTTGTAAATTGCAGGCTGTTTTTTAATTTTTTATTTATGTCTAAAAACCACTTAAGAGGACATATATAGTATATTTGTCTTTCTATTTTTGGGTTACCTCATTCAATATGATCCATCCATTTGCCTCCAAATTTCAAGTTGTCATTATTTTTTTCTGCTGTGTAGTACTCCATTGTGTAAATGCACCACATCTTCTTTATCCATTCTTCAGTAGAGGGGTATTTAGTTTGTTTCCAGATTATAGCTATTACAAATAATGTTGATATGAACACAATTGAGTAGCCTACAGAATAGGAAAAGATCTTCAATAACCCTACATCGGACAGAGGGCTGATCTCCAAAATACTCAAAGAACTCAAGAACTTGGTCATGAAAAGAAAAAAATAATCCAATAAACAATGGGGTACAGACCTAAACAGAGAACTCTCAATAGATGATTCTAAAATGGCTGAAAGACACTTAAGAAAATGCTCAACATCCTTAGCCATAAGGAACATACAAATCAAAATAACTCTAAGATTCCATCTCACACCTGTCAGAATGGCCAAGAACAAAAACACTGATGACAGCTTATGATGGAGAGCATGTAGGGTAGAGGGAGCACTCCTCCATTTCTGGTGGGAATGAAAACTTGTACAGACTTTTTGGAAATCAGTACGGTGATTTCTCAGAAAATTAGGAAGCAACCTACTTCAAGACCCCAAATACCAATTTTGAGAATATATCCAAAGGATGCTCAATAATACCATAAGGACAGGTGCTCAAGTACGTTCATAGAAGTGTAGAAATCTTACTAAAGCCATGCAGAATTGCCTTGTTTAGATCTATATATTTTTTAACCTCTAAAATGTTCCTATGGTAGCCAGTTCATGACAGAAAGAGCTAATGTGAGTTAATACTAAAGATTTTGATGGTGTCTTTTTCAAATCCCCGTGGACGAGAATCCTCAACAAAGTGCCATGGGAACTCCAATAATCAATCAAGCCATTGTCATGAAAGAATATGCATCCCAAGCAGCTGCTACTCACAATTAACTGATAATGATCTTTACCGGAAAACATCCAGTGGCACGAAAATCACCTGCTGTCAAGATTAGCTTTTCAAAATGCAGAAGCTGTTTCATTGCCATAATTTTAGGAGCAATAATTATTGGGCCAATTTAAAACAAATTAGTAGATATTTAGAATTACACATACAATACATTTACTTGAAGAGCAGTATTGTGAAGATAGCTTATTTTCTCTGCTAGGAATTAAAAGTGTCCCATCAAAGGACAGCAATGTTCTTTGCTGTACAGAACTTCACTAGCTGGAACATCGGTGTGAGAGAGCTAGAGAACAGGGCAAGTAACTCAGGGAAGGCTGCTGCTAGGGCAACGGTGTGTATTTTGAAATTTACATGGCTAACATTTATTTCAGTTTCTAGAAATGGATACCATTGAATCTCAATCCCTTGGTGCATTTCTCTTTTGGTGCATCATTCCTGTGGCTTTGGTCATTGCTAGGTAGTAACAAAATGCAATAAAATAAATGAGAAAGGAAATGGAGGAACGACTGTGCAAATACTGATGTGTTGTTCCACAGTGGAAATGCTTATTTCTGCAAGTCTTAGCTCTGGGAAGTAGGGGAGGTTAGAGAGGAAGATAAGCCCCAGACCCCTCTCCTTAGGTGGGGATGTGGTAATTTTGTGGGGACGTGGTCCTTCTGCGGGAATGTGGTCCTTCTGCGGGGATGTGGTCCTTCTGCGGGGATGTGGCATTTCTGCGGGGATGGGGTATTCCTTGTCATTGGTTCTGCTTAAGCTGGCCTTATGCTACCCAGGGAAAGAGGAAGGTCTGTGAGCCAGTTTGACCGGCTGAGAGAAACTGAGGAGAGATTTCTATGAACATCTTTGGCATATGTGGGATAAAGATAAGAAAGCCTCATCCCTTCCCATACAGTGGGACAAAATTAGCCATCACACAGTAGGGCTAGGTGAGAATGCTTCCCCAGCAGAACTCAACACAAGGACTCCTCACTCAGGCCGGGGAGGGAGGGCCAATGCTCTCCGCGCGGTGGAGCTCACCATTTACCACTGACTACCTGAAGACGTGGGCACAGGCTCCGGGTAAGCATGGCTGTTCATTTTAATCAGTTATGTATCCTATTTATCCAGAGTATCTGCCAGTTTTATTTTTGCTGTGATGAAACACCTGCAACAGCTAAAGGGAAGGAGAATTCATTTTTGCTCATGGTTTCAGTGGGTTCTGCCCTTGGCTCTGTGTTTCTGGGACTGTGCATGGTGGGGGCTTTATATGCAAGGGGCTTCTTTACCCAAGAGCTGACAGGAAGCACAGGAAGGGGAGTTTAGAAAGGGTTCAGGGAAAGATAAAAATCCTCATATTTGCATCCCAGTGACTTTCCCCTCCAAAAGGTCCAGCACCTCCCCCTCTTTCATTTCTTAAAAACATTAAATTTTTGATTTGGAAGCAGGGTTTCTCTGTGTAGCCCTGACTGTCCTGGAACTCACTTTGTAGACCAGACCAGCATTGAACTCACAGAGATCCACCTGCTTCTGCCTCCCACATGCTGGGATTAAAGGTGTATGTCACCTGCCTGGTGCCTCTCATCTCACCTGTCAAACAGGCCATTATACTGCTAATCTTTCAATGAGTCAATCTGTTCATTACATCACAGCCCCCACAATCAATTGTTTTTAGAAACGACTTCCCGGTGACACCATAGGTGAGGCTTGCTAAGCTCCCAGACAACTTGGAATCCAGGAAAGTGAACAATTAGGCTGGATGATCAAATGCATTGAAAATGTTCCTAATTCTGATACAAGTTGTGGTTCTCAGAGGGTCACCAATCAGCAGGCCTGTGATATCAATCTCATTTTTGCAGAGAAACCATGCTCCAGAATACATCAGCACTGAACACAGGAAGTCTTTCAAAATCTTTCTTTGCCTCTGTTTTTCTATATGTAAAACCAAAGTCATAAAACTTCCCTTCTTGGGTTATTTGTGAAATTTAAGTGAGCTAGTCACATCTTCTCAGTACAGAACAAACATGCCATAGATGTTAGTAGATATTATAATTATTACCTCTTCTACATTGTGCCTATAATAGTACCGGGCTAGGTTCTTGTTAGTTCTTGGTGGGTCTTGGAAGCAATTCTAATTCTCCTCCTTATTCCTGGCATCTTCTTTGCTCAATATACCTGACATCCCACTAATCCTTAATCAGGAAGATGACTGGATTTTGTTTTCCTTTAAAAAAGCATAGGATATAAATAATAAAACTCTCAACTCTTTTGTCTACCACCACTTCCTCCCAGGATCTGTGAGCGCATCCCAAACAAGCCTTTCTTTGTCTTCCGTTATGTGCGTTCCAACCTCTGAGCTTTGCTGATGTGGGCCATCCTGCATCTCCTCCTTAGTGCTCATTCTCTCCCGTCTCCAATCATGGCCTCCTTCTGAAGGTCAGCTCATATGCTTTGACGAGTCGAGACTACTCAGACTTCCTCTGTGGTCCTACAAGAAGTAACATGCCTTCCTTACAGTCGACAGAAGTTTATCCGGATAACTTTTAGGATCATTGTCACTTGGTGCCCTATATTTAACTTAAGCACTATCATTATTCAGAACTGTAGAACAGTCTCATGCTTGATGGATACAGCTTTAAATAACCCTCTTTTCCTTGTCAGGGCTTGGCATGTAAACCCCGAGTGAATGGATGCCTGTCTTTGGATCTCTGGCGCTAACAAAAACTTTCAGGTACCAGGAGGCAAACAAGTCCTAAAATCTTTCTCATTATTTGGACAAAAAGAAACAAAGGAAAGATTTATTCTTTGTTTCCTACCAGCGTTGCTGTTGTTAGGTGTATAGGAGGCTGTTCATTTGTTTCTCAGATGCCCAGACGCCTGAAATAATCACACAGAAATCTGTATTAACTGCAAAACTGTTTGGACAATAGCTTAAGTGTCTTTCTATACAGTCTTTATATCTTAAATTAACCCATTTCTGTTAATCTGTGGCTTACCAGCAAGGTTCCAATGCTTATCTCTCTGGCAGCTACATGGCTTCTCCCTGACTCTGCCTACCCTCTCTCTATATTTCTTTCAGCCTGGCTTTACTCTATTAAGCCATTGGCCAAAAGAAACTTCTGTATTAGCCAATGGCAATAAAACATATTCACAGCATACATCACCCCCCATATCAGTTAGGCTTAGTATAGCAAAGCCTTCTTGACTTTTTTTTAAAGACTTATTAATTTATGATGTATACAACATTCTGCCTCCAAGTATGCCCGCATGTCAGAAGAGGGCGCCAGATCTCATTACAGATTGTTGTGAGCCACCATGTGGTTGCTGGGAACTCAGGACCTCTGGAAGAACAGCCAGTGCTCTTAACCCCTGAGCCATCTCTCCAGCCCCACCTTTTTGACTTTTTCTATTGAGGGTAGGTTTTGAACTTGGAGAAGTTGCAGCATTTGTGAGTACAACTTTCTGTGGTGGAAACAGAGGTCCAGAGGGAAGCAAGACTAAACCAAGATGCAGGCCCAGGTACTGACAGAGCTGGTAATGAGTTCTGTCCTGCTGGGAGAGCATGCGTTCTTCTCTGGTGCTCTAAAATAGCCTCTTATTCCAGGAAGGGCAATGAGAGAATTTGTGAAAACTGTATTTCAAATTTTCTAATAATGTGCAAAGGGAAAGATTTATTTAAAAGTGCATCTTGAAGGAAGAAAATTGAGAATCCCGAATGTACATCACATCCTAGAATGAAGAGCAATGGGAATACTGGACGCAGTGGGATGTGAGGCCACTGAATGCCCAGGTCCTTCTTGAGTAACAAGCACCAACCCACACACTTTTCTTGTATGTAAATGGTCAGGCACAGTAGTGCCTCCACTTTCCTGTGTCTCTATTAGGACTCCCTCCTCTCTTTTAGTAAGTAGCTGCAAGATACTTGATCAGAGAAATGTTTTCTTTTGTCTCCAAAACATAGCTTCTGATTGTTACATCAATGGATCCATTACTATTCAATAAGAGTTGTGAGACACACGTGGTACACAGCACGGTCTTCATAGCTGTTTGTTTCTTTCTTTTGTCCTACAGCCAATAGCAAGGGAATACATGGTGTGTATTTCCTTCCTACCCTATGTCCTGTGAGATAGAAAAGTCCTCGTAATGCCCCATCATTAAGTTCCAAGAGAACAGGGTCTTCAAGCAGCTGCCATGAACCTGATGGGGTTTACACAGAAGATGGTACTTGTCATCTTTTCTAGGTCACAAGCTGTTTGATAAATGAAGAAGATTTCCCCTAACTTCTACGTGTGTCCAGCTATGTCCGTTGACTCAATTTCATTGCCACTCCCATCTAGAGCATTTCAGTTCCCATACTACCCATATCTAGAACTTCTCAGTTCCCACACCTTCTGACTGCTGCTTTGGTTCTATCCTAGAAAAGCTCTCTATATCTGCCTCATCTCTCACGCTCTAAAATGACTCCGGGACACCCAAGGGATGTGATTTCCTACGAGGTGGGTGCAGAGTGTCCTGCTCTGTTGTGTTTCCTTCAGCAGCTGTCTCACTGTGGCCATTCTTCCATGTTCTAAAATGAAAAAAAAAAAGGAGGGAAGAAGAAAGGAAGGAAGGGAAAAAGGAAACTAGTAACTTTCATTTATTTTACAAAAAAAAGAAAGGATTTTTTTTTTTTTTTAACTGGTAGTGGTGGTACATGCCTAGGAACCTAGTATTTAGGAGGCCATGGCTAGGGCCAGTTTGGGCAATGTAGGAGAATTTTTTTTTCACTAAAAGAGATAAAATTTTAATAAAAGAATCTCTGTGTGTGTGTATGTGTGTGTGTATGTGTGTCTGTACACATGCATTTGTGTGTATATTTTAGATTCTTTTATATGTGTGTATACGTATATACATATATATTATATGCTTTATGTTTTATATTTAATACATACTTAATTTTTAATCAATTTTTTGGAACTTGGCTTATGCCTAGGGTTTTGCTTATGCTAGACAAGCATTAATTTAGCATTTTCTCCTTTATATTTGAAATAGGGTCTGTGCTGTCTACTTAGCTATGTAGTTTGGGTGGGACTTGAACTTGTGCTCTCCCTGCTTTTGCCTCCCAGTTACAGGCCTCTGAAGATGAAACTAAAGCCTAGTTACTGAAAGCATGAAAAACATTTGTAAAAAACAAAAAACAGTTAGAACATGGAAGTGGTGTTGTGTAGACACTTCTTTAAAACCAAGAGATAATTGATCAGACTCTGAGTTCTTGAAATTCCTTTTGAGTAAACCCTAGTTCTTATTTTGAGTCTAAAGACATTATTTAATATTGTTGAAAGTGAAAGTGAGGTGGTTGGTAGCTAGCCTTCATTGACTTGAACGCTACTCTGGCTGTCTGCAGATTCCCAGGCTTCTAAATACGACAAGACACTGTTCCTCAGGCCAAGCTGCTTTCTGCAGTGCTGCCCTGTCCTATACTGATGTGTGCCCCAGGGGTTAGAGTTCAGATTCTCAGTCTTCACCTCTCCTATCTATTAACCTCACTGCTTATTTGGAGGCCTTTCAGGAACTAATTCATGGCCTGTGTGTACTGAGCACAGTGCCTGTCGTGAAGCAAGGATTTCAACAGTTTCAGATCTTAGCACTCAATTTTCCTCTCCTAGTTTCAATGTAAAAACAAAGAAAACCTAGGAAAACACTTATGCAAATTCATACTTGGGAAGGAGTATCTTGCTTCTTCCTATGGAAGAATGTAGGGACTTTGACAGTAATCTCAAACTAAAGCAAACATGCAAAGACTTGCTAAGTAAGCATGTATGCATATATTTATGTGTGTAAGTATGACTTAGAGACATAATCAGAGATTATGTTTTTTCTTTCACATTCAAATATTTTATAGAAATCTATAATTAGGTTTTGACAAATAGCCTTAGCCTAAATAAAGAATGGAATTGAGTCTAAAAAGTTTAATTCATTTTTCACTGAAGTCTGTTTTAAATTTAGCTATGGCTCAGCAGAAGCATATAATATATACCAAGCTGCAAAACCATGTGTTTTGGGAAAGGAAAGCGATGGTTTCTTTAAGAAAAAAAACTTGATTATAAAAAGTTTAAAAGTAAATGAAAAAATATTTATGTATTGAACCGCTGCAATAAACATATACTATTATTTTTATGTTGAATTTTTATATGACCATTAAATGTTTGATATGAATCATTTTTAGTTTGTTCCCTTCATAAAACTATGTTTCCTTTCAGCTAAAGTTTGTAGTCTTTATAGTGTAAGATTTTTTTTTATTGTGCTTTCTTCTCTCTTTACACTCTTTATTTGCTCAAGTTTACTGGCAAGAAGAGAAGTTCACATACTTTTAAATATAAAAATCTCCAGCAATATATGTTGTTGTTAGCCAACAAAGATTAAAGTTATATGGTCTTGCTGGAATTTCTATTATCTATCAGGGAGAATGAAGCAGTCACACGGCAGAGATGAAGACCTTTTGACCTCATAAAGCCCCATCACCCTCTGGATCTAGGGAGTACCTTATTCTGTCACGTATATTATAAGCATAACATGGAGTCTGTGCCACCCAGCGGCATGACACTGGAGGTCAGCTGTCAGTTGATGTAAGCCATACATCCAAGTCTAGAGATTTAGCTTTGGCTTCTACATCTTTAAGAAAAGGAAACAAACAAAACCACTGCAGAGTTTTGAGCAGATCTACACTGATTTTAAAATGCTTGCTCCAGATGTTGGGCTGTTGCTCCAGATGTTGGGTTGAGCCTTGGCTGTAGAGAAGTAAAAAATGGAAACGGGAAGATGCAGGAATCTGCTGAGAAGCTGGTACGTGGGTAGTGAGACCAAATGGCACCCATAAGAACTGGACAAGTTCCAGATATATTTGAAGCAATAGGATTTCCTGCGATTGGTTAGAGACAAAAAACAAGAGTCAACAATAATGCCAGGATTGAGGCAACTCAAGGGACGGAATTGTCCTCAGCTGGCACCAAATCTCAACAATAAAAATCTGCTAGAAGGAGTTAATAGGCATTATCTGTGCTCTTTCATCTCCCGAGTCTGAGAAATTCTTCCCTTTCTTCCAATTTGTATCTGATTTAAGTTTAAAAAAAGAATTTTCTCATATCAGGATTAAAAGTCTGAGGACATTTTATTGCTGCTTTTAATTGGCCCAAGTTGAAAATTTAAATACAGGATCTTCACAAACTATGTACTAAGGCTTCAGTAACTGATATTATAAGTAGCTTTTATACATCCATGTAGTTTCTGGGATCTGTGCTGAAGCAAATGTTTACAGCAGAACTCTGGGGGCTATGAGGTTGCTGCTCCTATAATGCCACGAATTCATATTTGTTCCAATTCATGTTTTTCCATAATGATACAAGTTAGTGTCATTTAGCAAGAGGACTCTCAACTGAGAAAATTTCTTTATAAGGCAGGCTGAGAGGCAAGTCTAGGAAGCCTCTTCTTGATTAATGATTGATTCTGAAAGGCCCAGCCTACTGCGGGCGGGGACAGCCATATGCAGAAGGGTTCTAAGTCATATAGGAGAGTGGGCTAAGTGAGCCATGCACAAGCACGCCAGTTAGCAGCTTTTCTTCAAGGCCTGTGTTTCAGTTCCTGACTCCAGGTTCCTCTCTGGACTTCCTGACCTGACTTCCTCTAGTGACCATCGTGCTTTTGGTCATGGTGTTTTACCCCTGCAGTAGAAACCCTATCTAAGGTAGTGCTGCATCTCTAAGCCCTACCCAGTCGGCCCAAGCAGCACCCGTGTTGTTTTCTTAACTACTGTCTGCCAATTTATACAAAGATGACATCGGTCAATCAAGCAACCGTGAGAAATTCTAGATCATTGTTTACCTATATCACTCATGTAAATGAAGACATTTTGTTTTTTCTCCATCGGATTAGAAATAAAGAATAGAGAAGTTCCTTTCTTCTTAAAAAAAAAAATGTTTCCTATCTGGCCGTGGCTATAGAACAAATAAAATTGAAACATTTCAACATTTCAAGAGCGTAATTATACTTTCTCATTGAAACATCAAACAAGAGAACATTGTGTGATCGTATTTTCTCAGCTCAGGCAGGGAAATCGATGCAGAGTGCTGAATGGCTGTAAAATGTTCTGGGACAACTGTTAAGTAGAATCAGGGGACCAAGGCAGGGAACTGGGCTCTTTGAGTTGCAAACCTTTCTCACGCAGGATATGCATGAAGTCTAGCATAAAACTGTCTCCTTCAGAAAGCGATTGCTTTCAGTCCTCAAGTGAACTTCCTTTCCTTGTCTTCTTGAGCTATTAGTGTTCATACTAATTACAGCCAATTGCACAACCTCTAATACTTTGATCTATCACACAAGAGCACTTAATGAGTCACTGCAATGTAACAAATCATACGATTGGCTTAAGCAGGCTCTGAAAGTCATATATTCAATGTTCCAAGGAAGGGATGGAATCAGCCTGTGATGCCTATCCAAACCAAAGTCTCTTTCTCACCCTCTCTTCGTCCTCCCTGTCTTTCTTCTTATGCTTCAAAACCAAAGCACATGCATGGCAATAATCCCTGTGTACAAAATCAAGTGGTGGTCTAAAATGCCCAGAAGTATGGCCATAAAGAAATGCTTGTCTGAGGGGCTGGGGAGATGGCTCAGTGGTTAAGAACACTGGCTGTTCTTCCAGAGGACCCAAGTTCGATTCCCAGAACCCATACATTGTCTGAAATTCTAGGTCCAGAGGTTCTGACACTCTCCTACATACACCAATGCACAAAAAATATAAATAAACCATTGGAAAAAAATGCTTGTCTGTTTTATGGGGTGAAGGGACTGCTAACTCAATCATGATGGGAATTAACCCCTCAAAATTCAGACACTCCAACTTTGGTAATGTTACAGGAACTTGTAGTGATATTTCATTTGTATTTTAATAAATAAAGCTTGCCTAAAGATCACAGAGTAAAAGAGCCCCAATGGTTAGCCATACAGACCAAGCAGTGGTGACACATGCGTTTAATCCCAGTAGCCACAGTAGTTTGCCATATAAATTAGGCAGTAGGGGCGCATGCCTTTAATCCCAGCCCTAGAGAGGAATATAAAATGAGAAGAGGCAGCTCTCATTTGGTCCTTGGGAGGAGGGAGAACATGAGCAAGGAAGTCAGGACGCGAGGGGTGCACCCACTGCTATGACAGTGGGGCTGATCTATTGGGAGCTAACCAAGGCCAGCTGGACTGTGACTGAATAAGCATGGGATAAAGCCGGACTCTGAACATGGCGGACAATGAGGGCTGATGAGAAGCCAAGGACAATGGCACTTTTTGATCCTACTGCATGAACTGGCTTTGTGGGAGCCTAGCCTGTTTGGATGCTCACCTTCCTGGACCTGGATGGAGGGGGGAGGACCTTGGGCTTCCGACAGGGCACGGAATCTGGACTCCTCTTCAGACTGGAGAGGGAGGGGTAGGGAGTAGGAAGGGGGAGAGAGGAGTGTGGGGAGGGGGGAGGAGTGGGAGGAGAGAGAGGGAAATGGGAGGTGGGGAGGAGGCAGAAATTTTTTCAGTAAAAAATTAAAGAAAAAAAATAAAATATATATATAAAAAAAGAAGAGGCAGCTCTCACACACAGTCTCATTCTAAGATTCCTGGAGGCAGGATCGCCATTTCAGACTGAGGTAGAGATAAGAGTCAGTGGCTGACTGTTTTGCTTTTCTGATTTTCAAGTTGAACCCCAATATCTGTCTCTGGGTTTTTATTAATCATGCTACAGGAACTATTAAAATGAATGAATGAGTGTTTATTACTTCTACCTGAGACAATAGTTTATAACTACTATTAAGCAATATCACCTAAACATTCATATCTGCAGGGAGTATATAATGCCAGAAAACAGTTGGATAAATATAAAGAAAAGATTTTATATCTCTTACTTTGCTTAAAAGACAAGTAATTGAAATAAAATATGAATCAATTTTAGACTTACAGCATGTGCAGATGCTATATCATAGTAGTATAAACAACACAACCCACACATGTGATTATATGATTTGAACAAAACTACACATCTTGAACAAATGAACATTTATAAAGTACATATTGATAAACATTCTTTGCAATATTACATAGAACACTTAGCAACATTCATGTGCTGAACTGTGAAACAAATGATGCAGCCAGCCTTGGTTTCTTTCTCCCTTTTCATAAGGCCACCACTGTTACCATGTACACTCCACCCTCATGAATTTAGCTAATCCTCCTTACCACCCCAAGGCCCCACTCCAATTACCAGTAAGTGTGACTTCCGTGGTTTCTGTTGTATGACAGTTTCCTTCTAATTGAAATATGCCCTCCAGGAGGGATGGAGATGTTCAGGGGACTCAGGAGATAAACAAAAGGTCATAGAAACATGAAAGATTCCCAAAGACCTTTCCCTAGCAGGAGAAAGGAGCAAAGAGCTCTTGGGAAAGGAGACTGAACAGCCACCCTGCCTTCTCCTACTGCTGAGCAGGCTGCCAGTTGAGAAGAGAGCTTCAGAGATGCAAATAACTTTCTTGAGAGAGTCATCACTCAGGTTGGGAAAGAGTTCTGGGCAGTCCAATGGCGTCCTCCTGGCTTCTTATAAGTAACCCCTTACCTATCCATACTTCTGTTAATAACCCCAACAAAACCTCACTGGCTTACCAAGATAAACAAACAAACAAATTATGTAAAACTGTAAAACAACTTGACTCTTACTATGTTAGAATTGCATTAGTAATCAATAACTGAGTTTTGAGAATTACTTTTCTTTGCTAAGTGTAGCTCCGATCCTTTGTCAAGGAAACTAACTTCTCTTTGCAGCGGATGGAGACCATCACAGAAAATGAGAGCCTGGGCAAAAAGACAGGGCACAAGTGATCACGGGGTGCCCGACTCCAGTTGATGATATCACACACAATATAAATAACTCCTACACAGAAGGTTCAGAACACATCTGAGGAGGTGAGGCATAGTGATTCTAGGCGCTAGAGGACCAGGACATTTGCTCTGAGGGTGTGTCTTAGAAATGACAGGAAAGCTACACCCAAAATACTGCAACAATATTGGTTGCCTGAATAAGACCAAGACAATGACAACTCTGATAGGCATGCAAACGTGGATGGGGGAAATGCTCAAGGGGTTCCACCTGTAGACAAAGAACTACATGCAGCCAGTGACTACTGAGAGAGGGAGAATCAGTTTTCCCAAGGATGAGCCCACTACCTGATCTCAACAGGGTATGTTTATATATGTGTATATAAACATATGTATATATATATATATATGAATAAAAAATAATCAAAGAAAAGAGACCATGAATTTGAGAAGGAGTAAGGGGACATGACCAGGGTTGAAAGGAAGAGAGGTGGAAATGATATGCTATTTTAATTATTGTTTTTTAAATTAAGGGAAAAAAATCAATGAGTGAGAGATGCTTAGGGAAGCCAAAAGTGTTTGGGAATTAAGCAGCATATTTGTCAGTGGGTCCAATAAGAACTCAGAAGCCTGCAAACAAACAAATAAAAACAATAAACTTTGTGGTATGCAGATAAACAAGGGACTAGAGTACAATTTGTTTACATGTGAAATTATTTAGAAAATGATTAAGTATGTAAAAGATACATGTGCACACAGTTGGTAGTCTATACTCATGGCTTCTGTATCCATGGATTCCACCAACTGTGGATCAAAAACAGCATGAAAGGAATGTCATTGGTGCTGAGCACATTTAGTCTTTGTTCTTGTCATTATCTGCTAAATAATATAGCATGATTGTTTGCGTGATGCAGATTGTATTTGGAATGAGAAGTGATCTAAAGAAAATATAAGGGAAATTGCAGGTTGTGCATAGATTATTAACACTAACAAATATTACGCCAGTTATAGAGAAGGAGTTTTAGTATCCTAGTGAGATTTGTAATCCATTCCTCCTCATGGATCCTGAGGGGACATTTACATGCATAGTGGTCAGAGTTCTACAGAGAATTAGAACCAGGAAGAAGTCTCTCTCTCTCTCTCCTTTCCTCTTGATAGGTAAAATAAAAAATTAGACAAACTGGCTCATATGATGATGCTATGTGATATTTCTCTTTCTCCAACAATTCAATATAATATCAATTAAAAATCAGTATTGTTTATATAAAATTAACAACTTGATCCTAACATTTATGTAAAAGGTACAAAGCATCCAGAATAGAACACAGTTAAAAAGTTTGGCTTCCCTGACTTCAGGCTGGACCACAGTGATAAAGGAAACAGAGCAGTAAGGATTATGGTTAGAAAACTGGGTTGATGGAGCAAAGTAAGTTCAGCAATCATCGCAGAGCTCTGCAACTGATTTAAAATTTTTCAAGTAATTCAATAACGAAAGAAAATACTTTCAACATATAGTCTAGGATAATGGGACATTGTGTAGAAAAATACTAAGCAAACTGAATAAATTTTGTCTTTCACATCATAAAAGAAGATCCACCAAATACCAAATAAGGAAGTCGAGGTTTGGCAGGGAGCATTTATAAAAATGTCTAACTGACAAAGGTCTTATATTCAGATCAGAGAATAAACAATAAAGAATCCCTATAAGTCAATAATAAAAATGCAGTTTAACACTGGGTCAACAATTTTGACAGATGCCTTACAGAGGAAACCATAAATATAAAAACTCATCTATTCAATTAGTGACTAGGGGACTGTAGTGTGAAACCAGAATGAGATACTCTTTATCTCCCAGGTGGGATACGGTTAGAATGATGGATTTACAGCCAGCCTTGCTGACAATGTGAAGCAACTACAGCCTCATACACCGTTCATGGGAGACTTAGTGCTGCAACTTCTAAAGGAAAAATTGCTTCAACTTTTAAATAATTTTATAAAGCTGTACATCTACCTATTCTATGATCCTGGCCTGTGAGAAATGAACATACCTATCCCCTACAAAGAATTAGTCAAGTATATTTATAGCAGCTTTATTCTTGCTAGCCTAGCACTAGAAACAGCCCAACAGGATGTATAAAACACAGTATAAGCAGTATGTGGGGGAGAGAAACCAGATGCAGAAAGTATGTAAGGTAAAGTCATGAAAGCCATGAAGTTCTACGGATTCCCACGTCCTATGGTTATCGAAATCTTTGCTGCCCTACCTCTGTGGGTACACACTGAGTGGGAGCAACAAGTGGGGAAAGATCTCGGGGTATAAAGAACAAGAGAATGTTCTGTGGTTCTACCAGGACCATATATATAACTATATATGTGGTTATATAAAGTCATGAGTTTCACCCAGTGGTGGTGCACACCTTTAATCCCAGCACTTGGGAAGCAGAGGCAAGAAGGTTCTCTGTGAGTTCGAAGCCAGCCTGATCTACAGAGTGAGTCCCAGGACAGGCTCCAAAACTACATAGACCCTGTTTCAAAAACAAGCAAACAAAAAATCATGCATTTCAAAATTTACCGAAACGTGCAATTAGGAGTCAAAAAATTTAATATGAACTAATAATAAAAAAATGAACATGAATAAAAAGCCTGCTGTCTTCCTAGCCAGTGCAGCAGAGGACATTCTGGTAATATAGGATGGGGACAGAAGAAGAGGATTTTTCACTAGTTCTGTACAGCAGATATGATACCTATGAGATTTCTTGGCTCTTGGTCTCTCCAAGTTGGCAGAGTGGTAACGTTCACTTGAAGTGTCTTGGATCTACCTCAAGGTGACTCAGAGTTCATTTCCTTTCTGATTTACAGCTCATTTAGCAAAATATCATTCATGACTAGCTCAAACGCCAAATAGTTGATTGAGTGCTGGTCTTGGAGCAAGCACCATTCCCCACTTGTCCTAAGTTCAGGCCCTTTCTGTCACATTTTTTACCTTTTCGACTTCAGTGCTAGGATGCACAACACCCCATTAGATCATTCTTGCCAAGGGTATTGGTATGGGGACAGCAAGGTGCTGAACAAGGAAGCATGTTCACTATCTCATGGCTGAGAGCCAATCCTGTCTCTCTTCGTTATAACGGAATGAAGCACATCAAGTCGCCAAGTTGTATTTTGTGTCCACACAATCAATGCCTGTTTGGCGGTCATTCTGGGATATCTGTGCAGCAGAATGGCTATCTTCTCTCCTTCTGTTTGTCCTATATATATGCTTTCAGGATTTATTAAGAATTGACCTCTTCATCCAGAGAAGACAAGGCTGTTATCACATAAGCTTTGGAACACAGCTTGAAGACGAGCCCTCTAGGACCATGTGACCAGAATGCTTAGATCTCACGTTCAGTGCTCTCTAGTTTTAGCCTTTCCTCAGAACCCAAGAACACTCAGAATAAAACTCATTGGGGAGGGGAGGAGTGTTACTTTCTTCTGTAGTATAGATGAAGATAGTTGTCCTTCTCCCACTGAGTTCCTTCCCACTTACGGTAGGGCAAGTAGCTCCAGCTAAACTCAGCAGAGCACATAGAGACTTGTTGAAAAGAAGGGTGCCAGTAGCAAGAAATGGAGATGAGGAACAGAGGATAAAGGGTGAAATTACTAAAATTCATTATACTAACGTGGTGATTTGGAGGAAAATGGCCCCCATCAGTTCCTAGGGAGTGGTGTTATCTAGAGGTGTGGCCTTGGTGGAGTAGGTTTAGCATCGTTGGAGGGATTGTCTCAGCCACTTCTTGCTTCCTGTGGATCCAGATACAGAACTCTTAGCTACTTCTCCAGCATCATGTCTGCCTGCATCCACGATGCCTCCTGCCATGACAATAATGGACTAAACCTCTGAACTGTAAGCCAGCCCCATTTAAATGTTTTTCTTTATAAGAGCTGCTGTGGTCATGGTGTCTCTTCACAACAATTGAACCCAAACTAAGACAAGATGTATGAAGCTGTCAAACAATGCAAATGGGAAAAAAAACCTAATGAAATGGTAGAAAAAAGGATCAAATTAAATTAATGTGTAATTTAAGCAAGTCCTAAACATGAGAATTTCCTAATTGTTCTTCCCATAAGACTCTGGGCTTTTTTATTTTATCTGTTATATTACCCTAATATATTCATGGCCAGCATGGGTGACACTGTCTTCCTTAAGATCCATTTCCACTTGGGCTGCTTGGTAAAGTCCTGTGTGGTAATTGCTCTTGAAGGCAGAGGCTATGCTTTTTAATCCTGCTTTGTGAGTACAGTGTTCAACACACCACAACAAATTTTTGCTGAAGTAATGAAAAAATAAGAAAATCAATCAGCCAATCAATCAAGTAAGCAACACGTTTGTTTTATTTTATTAATATTTTGTGTACATTGGTTTAGGTATAAGTAAGTGCAGGGGATAGAATTTATATTATGTGTGTGGAGCTCAATCTATTCTCCCTAGCCTTCTTGTGGGACCTAGGGTTCAAACTCAAGTATTCAGGTCTATATGCAAGAACCTCCATGGTAACCAGGGAGACATATCATTGGCCCAAGCACATTTTTTTTTGAAATTTATTTAAGCTATAGGAAAAGTTGGATTTTTTTTAAAAAAAATCACCACATAATAACTCTACAATAATAGATGAACCCTGATTATTTTATAAAGGAATTTCCAGTTTATGCAGAGACCAATCAGTACATTTAAAATGATTTATCAATGAATTTGTTTTTGATAACTGAGGTAAATGAATTAAGAGGTATGGATATGATTCTTCTGCTTATGTGGCATAATTAGAGAATTATCTTTTATTATGTGCAACCATGAGTCTGGGCCCAGCCCAAGGGCCTTAAAAACCATGCATTGGGGTTTATCAATCAAGAGGCTTAGGGACTTAATATGGGCATGTCATATGTTTGTCTGGCTTTTGTAAAGAGGATTATCATGTCTTATAAGATACATTGCCTAGTGTTTAGTCTGAAGCCACATTCATAGCCAGCAGAATTATCAGCATATGTTCAGTTATTCCAGATTTTTTTCCCCCTCTCTGTAGAGAAAGGTTCCTGTTAACTTAAACACCAATATTGTCTTTGGCTAATGAATGGATCTTACTTTGTTGTTTTTGCAAGTATGAAAAACTCACAGTCAGAGTCTAGGGCTTCCTGCCTAGGAAAATGAAAGCATATAGGACATAGAAGAATGCTAGCCTTCCCAAATAAGGCCACGTTACAACTTCCAGTATGTTATTTTCTATTTTTTCCCTTTCATGTGCTTTCCTGATGGGACTCAGAACTGCATAGATACTTACTTGATCACTGTGTGTTTTGTCGGCCATATCTCCCAGGTCTTGTACTTTGAGCAAGTTAATTGTCCATTGAATGAATGAATTAGGGAAGTCAATGCACAGCAAATGGTACTTTGACCCCTAATCTGTCCTCACTTCCATGGATGGCCTCTACTCACTGGCAGTAAAAGTAATCCTTCTGTACTGACACCTACAAACCTGAAGTGGAGTCTTTTATCTATGTAGCTCTTGTGTCATTTACTTTCCATTTATTTTGTAGTCATTTAAGAGCATGTTTAACCATAGCTGTCATTGTCTTGTCAATGGAAAGTATTTCTAATTTACATTTCTTATAGTATTATCAGAATTCAGTTATTGTGTTAATTTGAATGGTAACTGTCCCCCATAGTCCAGGGCCTATGAATACTTAGTCCTCAGTTGGGGGCACTGTTTGGGTAGGTTTAGCCAGTGGGCCTTCTGGAGGAAGTATGTCACTAGAAACAGACTTTTAAAGTGTAAAGGCTCACACTACCTCCAGCTTCCTCTCTCGGTTCTGTGCTCCTGGTTCAAGACGTAAGCTCCCAGCTTCCTGATCCCATTGCCATGGCTATCACTTGATGCTTTGTCTTCCTGTCGCCATGAACTCTAGCAGCTCTGTTTCTTCTACAAGTTGCAGTGGTGATGGAGTTTTATCACAGGAATAGAAAAGAAACTAATATACTCAGTTTAGCTTGCTGTATAAATGAGTCATAAAGAGAGCCATATACTAAGGGCTATTCATTAACTTTCAGTGAATATTTTCTTGAGAAAACCATAATTTTATCTCTACTTTTGTCAGATCAACAAAGCATTTAAGAAGTAACTGCTGCATTTCTTCCTGGCCAGGGGACATTGCTCTGGGGTCCGGTGGAAGTGGGATGCCCTGCTGGTAAGTATATTCCTCTTTGAGGTTCTAACTTCATTAATCAGAAATTCATTAGTTATATTGCCCTTCACTCAGATAAACATGCTGATCTCCACAGAGTGCCAACTGACAAAATGTGTTCTTAATTATGTATCAATCTAGCTTTTGACTGATCAGCAATATGCATCTGGTTATTAGACAAACAAATCAATCATGTGCTCCTATAAATCTTGAGTCCTTCATATTTGGTCCATCAATGATAGAGTTCAAAAGCTTCAGTATTGGCTCCATCCTTGGGGAAGATTTTGGCAATGAGTTTGTGAGTTTTCACTGATTCCTTTGACAACCTCATTAAGCATGAAAATATGCCTGCCTCTACCCAAAGAAAATTGCTGCTGACCCTTGCCTTGCTCTCATGTATTTTTTGAGATAAATCCGGGAAACATATTTGCAAGTAGGAGCTCATGGCTTATCTCTCAGATAAAGCTGCTGGAGAGAACTCCTGGGTTTTATATCTCTTTGTTATTGTTGGCACCCTGGGTGGAGAAAAGAGCTAAACAGAGAAGCAGGATGAGCAGATCCTTTAAGTAGATCAAGAGGAAAAAGAGAAGAGGAGGAAAGTGAGGCAGGAACCAGATCTGCATGAGGCCTAGAGGCCACTTGGCCTGTGGGTTTCAAAAAGAGGTCGATAGGGTAAGAAGGCCACAATCTCAGTTTGCTTGGACTTCTGTCATGATGAACCACGAACTCAGTGACTTATGAAGACCAGATCTTGCTTCTCACAGTTGTAAACGATGGGAACACTAAGATCAAAACTGATAGACTCAGTGTCTGGCAAGGGTATCTCTATTGGTTTGCAGATGGTATGTTGTCACATGGTGGAGGAGGCAGGGTGACTCTCAGGGGTGTCCTTTACTAATGCCCAGATCCCATCATGAAAGTTATCTTCTTGTGATCTCATCACCTAACACAACCACAGCAGCTAACACCATCATCTCGGGGTGAGAATTTTAATATGCGAGCTGTGGGGAGACAAATGTTAAGACCATAGCAACCAGCCAGGGGAGCCTGAGAATACGACAAAGGAAAAGAAAATAAATTTGGTATGTTAAAGGCGTCATTGAAACCCTTTTATTAGTAGCCATTAATAGAGAAAAAGAAGGAATGAGGACCTTGGAAGAATACGAAAGCAATGGAAGAGACACAGGAGCTGGGCCATGACCTGCCTGTTCTCTGGAAATCATTTTCATATCTGTCACCTTTCCTTTTCCGTTGACCCAGTTTGAGTCTAAGGACTTTTTCCTCTGAGTCAGGATAGGAAACAAATTCCTGTAGGTGGAGAACTTGGGGACAATTGGCCTGACTGCCTTTTTGGCCCTCTTCATGGTCAGCTTCATTATTTTTATAGGATTTGATGGTGATGAGTGTTTCTGCTTTGACATTACAATTGTGTTGCTCATGGCTTCCATATGCAGTGGGATGGGACCAGAGTCCAGAAAAGAGCACATTCTTCAAAATACGGAAATGTTTATAAAGACACATAAAGAGAAGAAGTCTTGAGAAGCCAGAAAATGACCATTTGCTGGTGTTGAAGACAGTGCCTTTGTTCTGGATACCAAGCATTCATTTTGGAAGCTTTCTCTTTGCATTGGGGAGGGCTTATTTGTTGATGCTTTCCCAGTACAAGGCAAGAGAAAGATTAGCCATGGAGCAACTACCCCCACCCCAGCTCCCCAGTGTAGCTTTTATAATAATCCGGAGTTAACGTGTGCTATGAGGGAGCAGAGCTTGGCTTTTGCCTCTTACACTGCTTCGAGGGGTGCAGGAGGACAAAGGTCACCAATGGAGATATTAGAAAGCCCGGTCTCATGCGACCATTCTTCATTCTTTGCCAAATGACCTACATTGTCACCCAACATTTCTCAATCGTTTCTGGTCTATAAAATGGTCTTCATAACATGCCCTTATCAAATGAAATACGTTGAGAAGCACTTAAAGCTACAGGGTGCTTACTATTAATGTATAATGTCAACAAGTCAGCAAAGAGGGGAAGGAGAAGCCAACTGGGAATCAAGCTGTGGAAAACAGACTCTCTTTTTCATTATTGCTGTCCCTGTGCCCATAGCTGTGACCTAATGAACCAGTCTTTGGTGGGAATCAAGTACAGACTGAACTAACTTCACCCTAATCCAGGGATGGAGCAGACAGTGTTCTCTGGAAATTGAATGTCTGGGATTTTTTTTCAGATTTTAATTCATCTATTATTGGTCCAGTATGTATTTAACACCCAGTGAGTGCACACTGCAACTTCTGATCTCTCCCTCCAGCCATGTATTGTTAATGTTGCTCATGGCCCAAAATCACAAACAATATCAGAAAATCTCCTTAAGAAAATATACAAGTTTTATCAAAATAATGCAGTCAAATGAACGTATTCCTAAGGCCCCCAAAGACCCTAGAAAGAGATTATGTGAGCAAAGGTTCTCAAAGCTTAAATATCTTTGAGATGACAGAATAATTATGTTTCTATCATGTTCACTGCTGAGTTCTGCAACTGCTGTTTGTTTTGTGTGTGCACGCATGTACTTGTAAACTGCCGACCAGATGATCAATCTATTCATTTACACACACACACAGACACACACACACACACTTTCTTAAATACATGTATAGCACACATATAATTTCACACAAAAATGTTAAACTGACTTTTTTGAATTATTAATTTGAATTGTTAATTTGATTGCTAGTTTAAGTCATTTTGGCTTGTGTTTTAGGGTATGTTGTGAAGTTACACATTAAATCACTTTTTCAGATTGCTTTCAACTTAAAACTGCCCTGGGATTCATGGGATCAGAGGTGCTGTTTAAATCACAGAGTTCTTTACTCTCTCATCTGTAGCAATAGACCCGCACTGAGCCCAGCCTCCTGCCCTGAGATGGCCACATGGACATCATCCCCATGGGTTAAAAACAGCCCCAAAGTTAAAGGTTTACAGAAATCATCTCTTTTCACCTGACTTTGCAAACTGCCATCCTTGTTAGCTGGGATTAACCTAAAATCTTCAATGGCCTCACAAGAGAGGCTTAATACTTCAGGAAGCTGTCTAGAAAAAATTTGCTAGCTTCACTGATTGCTTTTCACCTTCTGGAAACACATGCTTGTTTTGCTTTCAGTAAAACTAACAGAACTTTTCAGCCTGAGCTAAATGTCTGCCACATCCTACTTAGTGGGTTTAGTGTGTCTCATCAACTATATACAATCTCCTTGTTCAACATCCACAGCAGAAAGGCCACTGGGAATGGATGATAACGCACTGTGCAGTGGGTCTGAGAACCCTGTGACAGTTTTTACCTGTGTCGTAGAAAATATGGAAAACTTATATAGTGAATAAATATATTGAGAAAATAGAAATCAATATTTTAGATCTCATATGTAGCTATTAGCTATTTGATATATTTGTATTTGATAAATATACTTATATTTGATATATATCATTTGATATATTCCCTCTATTTTCTCTACTTAGTAAAAACTGACTTTTTATAACACCGAGTTTTCTCCAGAACATTAGTTTTGAAATTTTTATGAACTTTATCACAAACCCTGACAATAAAAACACACACACAAAAGTAACCATACCTGATGTCTATACCTCTTGCGAACATCTTTACAATTAGAGCAGCCATTTTAGAAGCACATTGGATAACTTTGCAGTGAATTTCACAGTAAGGTGTATTTTTATAGACTTATCCACCACCAAAACTGAAAACTCCATGACGGAGTTAGAGTTAGCAGAGCAAATGGCTTTATGTCCTCTCTCACATTACCTGTGTTCGGTCCCTCTCATCTCCTAACACTTAGCATTTCATGTTCTCTCTCCCAGATGTGATAATGCACCTACAGATGAGTATATTACTGACTGGAGCCAACAGAGGACGAGGAAGATGCACATACAATTCTTTTTTCTCTTTATCTGAGAATGTGTGGCTTTGTTTGATATTATATTCCTTTAAAACACCACTGGGGAGCATGGTAATAAATATGTATGTTAGCAAATAAGGTGAGGGATCTTCAAATACTCTGACAGTTTTCCTAAAATCAGATGGTGCTTTCTGATATTGGTATTGGCCAAACGAAATGAAGAACTATCAGAGAACTATTTGTATTCTGTGTTCACTGTAGCATGATTCCCAATAGTAGATTCTACCATTCAGTGGAAAAAACGACTTGGTTACTTGCAACAACATGGATAAATCTGGACGAAGTCACGTTAAGTGAAATAAGGCAGACACAGAAAGACAAATATCCCATAATCTTTAAATTTTCCAAAGCGGTACTCATAGAAACAGGGAGTAGGGTGGTGGTCACTAGCAGCACAGGGAAGCAGGAAGATGCTGACTGTGTTCAGAGGGTCCACAGTGTCAGCTAGACAACATGAACAAGTTCTGGAGTGTCAGTGTACAGCATAAAGGCAACTGTTAATAATAAGACATACTTAAAAAGTACTAAGAAAGATCTGATTTTTTTTCAACTTTATTGATATGTGACTGACAAAAGTTGAGTGCACCAGTAGGTTTCGTGTGGAAATAAAAGCAAACACATACAGAGCGCCTATTGTGCTGGACTCTGAACTTGGTTTTTTCCTATCTTCCTAGCCCTTCTACCTTCTGGGCATCTCCAGCAAAAGCCACTGCTCCTGTCCCTCTGCTATTACCCCGCACAAGTCATTGCCCTACCTGCCCTCTCAAGACTGTTTCCTTGGTCTCCCTGGTGAACTCACTGATTCTGCCCTCACCTTTCCACATCAACGAAGCCAGTATTGCTTCCCTGACATAAGTCTAACCATGCCCGATTCTGTAAATATGAGGCCCCCTGATGCAGAGCGAACTCCAAAGTCCCTACATTGGCAGCCAAAGCCTAGAGTGCCCTCACCTCTATTTCACTGACTTGAACTTGGTACTTATTGTCTTCCCCCACTCTGCTCTAGCCACCTGGCTGGTGTTTTCATTGCTTTTATAGGAAATGTGAACATATTCTTGCCTTGGAGATTCTGAATGTGTGTCTCCTTCCAGAATGGTTATTGCATCAAATAGCTTTGTATTTGGAAGCCATTGTAAATTGTGTAAAGATGCTCTTTATAGCTGCATTTATATGGTTTATAACTGTTTCTACCTGGTAGTATTTACTTATTGTCTCCAATTTTAATTCTTGCCTCCTTGCTATCCTCTGCTCCAGGAGCGTGAGGATGTTGCCTATTTTGCATCCTGCTGTATCAGGCACCCAGTAGGGTTCAATAAATATTTGTTGAATGAATGTGCACAACAGTCTAGGGCAGTAAAGATTATTCCCCTGTTTTCTGAAATGAGGCCAGCATCACTCAGAAGGATATAATGTTTTGTGTACACATAGTTACTAAGGAAAAAAACTAAAAGCAAACCCCATACACTTTTTCCAATCTGGGTAGTAGGGAGCTCAGAATAGAATTTCAAAATGATTTTACAGATCAATCATGTATTATAACCTTCTCTTCCCTAACATTTGGATTAGTTTATAAAGAGGTTATTTAGGAACAAGTACTGTCTTACCCTGAAGAAATGTGTTTTTAATGGGATTTTAGATCCTCTGGCAGGTTCTGCCCAGGAGCAGCTGGGGGCAGAGATCAGCCAGGGCTGATCGTCCTTGGACTGGGCCTTCTGTTGGCTCCCTCCTGTGAACTCTGGGAGAACAGATTATTGGCCCAGCTCATTTGAATATGAAATGTGCTTATGTGGCATCCTAGCTCCGTCTCTGAAGACCTCCTGAAATCCCCTTTCATTCCGCTTTATAAAAGGCGATCAGTGGGGGCATCAAACGGTCATCCTGTTCTTGTGTCTGGCCTACTACTTAAAAGGTGTCTACTGGAGTCAGTAAGGGCCAGTAGGTTGCTTGATGTTTCTTTCTAAAAGTGTGAGAGTTGGTGACTAGCTAGTTAATGAAGGGACGGGTCCTTCAAAACAAGAAAGAACTGTGCCTCTCAGACAATGGTTCTCAACCATCCTAATGCTGTGACCCTTTAATACAGTTCCTCATGTCGTGGTGACCTCCAACCATACAATTATTTTCATTGCTCTGTCATAACTGTAATTTTGCTACTGTTATTAATTGTAATGCAAATGTTTGTTTTTCCAATGTACTTAGGTGGCCCCTGTGAGAGGGTAACTCAACCCCCAAAGGGGTCATGACCTATAGGTTGAGAACCACAAAGCAAAAGGAGACCAAAGCTGAAAGGAACTTAGATTTTTAAATGCACATTTACTTGTTTGTAAGGAAAAGGTGCTGATATTCTCTTTGGCCATGATGTCTTTGCTCAAGAAAAATTACATTTGGTGTGATTTCTCTCCTGGCTGTTTTATGCTGTTTGTCATTTCCTGTAGGTGGAAATGAATGAGGACAGCCTGATGGATACCATTTGGCCCGTATTTGGGTGTTTCAAGAGCCTCCAGGTCAAGAAATCTGTAGCCAAATGTAATTGGCTGAGAGGTCACACAAGGGAACTCTCCTGTGCATCTTGGGGGGTGCCTCTCGGAAGCAATTGCAGTAGCTTTGCCAACAGAAACTGCCACTGTTTGCATACATGCAAAATGGGACCATAGTGGACACATCCACGAGGCGTATCACTAAGAGCTATCTTTATATAATATTTCAGCACGATCCAGTGTAGACCTAAGGACAGCGAGCCATAGGTAAAGACATCTTAGAGGAAGGGGTTGTATTTATTTGTTAGCGTTCAACTGGCGAAGTCCTAAAAAAGATGGAAGGCCAAATTCAAACCTGAGGCAAAAACCCTACAGAGGTCACCTGGGAGCTGGCCTAGGTAACAATCATGTAAAATTCCCCTGGAAGTTTAGCGTGGAGAGGGCGGATTAGCCTTTCAAGATCTTTTGGGACTGCTGAGCGGTGAGCGTTGCATGGTTGCTGGAGGCAGATGGACATCCCTCTGTCGCTCACTAGATTTTATAATCTCAGCTTATTTGTAAATAGAGATTGCTCTATTGGAAAGGCTGTCTCTGGATTACTCGGTTTCCTGTTTGTCTTTTCGGAATCTCTCCTGCACCTGATCACGAGAAGGTCAAATAATGGGAGATTATTTTACATAAGTTACCTAATTATAGATGTTCTCACAAATATATTAGGGTTACTAGATAGTAGTGTAACTAACGACTCTGCTACTTAATAGCACCCAATTAGTAATCTCTCCCTCTGGTCCTTTTTCTTGCTTGTCGACACAGCTTCCATATGAAGCCATCACACCAGCAAACACCCATGAGGAGGCTGAATAGGCTGTCTAGCCCACTGTAGGAAAGATACACCGAAGAACAGAGAAACTCCTAGGTGAATGGATTCTATAGGAGCTAATCACTGGAGAGGGAGCTTAATCCTCCCTAAAGCTTTGCTATTGTGAAGAAGAGAGAATGTAAAACCATAGCCTCTTCTTTTAAATGCAACTGTAAACAATACAAGCCCACCTGCCATTATTTAACCATTGGCCTTCTCAGACTCTTGTTTCACTTGGCACAGGGAGTGAGTGTCTGGGTTTGCAGCTGGAACAGCCCACAGAAGGCTCGTGCCCTGAGCATGGTTCTCAGGGACAGAAATGGTTAGGATAGGGGCTGTGGGGAAATGACTGGCTCATAATGGCTCTGGTGTCCTCAACAGGCTGACTCATGCCTGAGCTTATAATTTGATGGCCTGTTGGGATGTGGTAGACATGTGGGAGTTGATACATAATTGAGGGGAAAGGATCTGTGGGAAGGGTGTGACCTTAGGGTTTGTATCTTGTCCCTAGCTCCCATGGCTTCTTACCATGAAGTGAACAGAGTTGCTCCCGTCAAGTTTTTCCTCACCACAGCCTAGAAACAGAGCAAGATCATAGACAGAAACATCTAAAATTATGAGTAGAAGAACCTTTTTACACATCCATCGTTTTTTAAGGTATTCTGCCACAGTGGTAGACAGCTTACTAATAGAGTGAATGAATAAATTAAGTCATCAGAATGTTCTGCGATTTTTGTGGTGGGCAGAGGTCAAATTCCGTTTCAAACTGAGAGTGACAAGAACACAGCTGAGTATCAGCGAAGGGAGGGCACTTATCCCGAACACCACCCATAGGCTTCAGGTGTAGCGTTTGGTCCATTGTGTTAGTCAGGAATCTCCGTTTGTGGGTGGTGCCACTCCTGGGTAAATGGTCCTGGGGCCTATAAGAAAGCAAACTGGCCAGGTGGAGGTGGTGCAAGTCTTTAATCCCAACACTTGGGAGGCAGCTGGGTGGAACTCTGTGAGTTCAAGGTCAGCCTGACTACAGAGAAAGTTCCAGGGCAACTAGGACTGTCTCTGTCTCAAAATACAAAACAAAACAAAAAAACCAACAAAAAGCAAGCAAGCAAACTGAGAGAGCTATGAGGAGAAAGCCAGTTTCCGCCTCCAGGTCCCTGCCCTGTCTGAGCTTCTGCCCTAACTTCCTTCAGTGATGAGCAGTGATGTGGGAGTGTGAGCAAAACAAACCCTTTCCTCCCCAAGTTGCTTTTGGTCACAGTGTGTTACCACAGCAATAGAAACCCCGACTAAGACAAACCAAAACAAAATTTTAACAGACACTCTTGGTGTATTTTTTTCTATTTATTATATGTTACTTTCCTCCCGTTTTGGATCACATTTCTGGCAGCTTTTTAATGATCAAATACTTAAGCTATTGACAAAATTAAGAAAATAAAATGCTTGTCTCTCATCTTCTGTTTCAATCAAATGTTCAAATTTCACTCTTTGCTGTGATTGTCTCCTTCGTGAAGAGTGTTGCACTGAGTACCAATACTCCTCCCATCTCTCCTCTAGCACCTTGACATATATTAAGAAAACTGCTTTTAAAATGATATTTATCCTACCCCAAACAGCATTCCCTAAGAACTACAAAGGATCTTAGTGATCTCACGCTCCAGTTTCTTTTAAAGTGTAGTGGATATTAGAAAAAGGCTGGGTTTGGGGAAACAGAGTAATTGGCTACAGAACAATGTAGGCTTTCCTACAACTGGTTGACCTTTGAACTATATGAAGACTGTGCCTGACTGCTGGGAAGGGAATGACTCCCAATGGACCTCTTAGAGTTTATGGTATCTTCAGGCCCCATCTGCCTGTCTTCATTCCTGTAGCAGCCAGGTTAATCCAATCCCCTGTTGACACTGGGTGTTTGCCAGTGGCTGCCTTAAAGACCAGCCCTCCCTTTCAATTTACCCAGACCTCAGTTGTCATACACGTCATACCTCTGAGTGTCACCAAATCTTTCCCAGGCTCCCTGCTGTACTCAACTCCCAGTGAGTTCTGGAGAGAGAGACAGAAGAGGGAAGGCCTTCTGGTTTCTAATATTGTAACTATAGTCAGAATCCTTAACATATTTGTTCAAAGTTTGAGTACTCGCGGATTTGTTCTCTGAGGTTTACAAGACAGTGGCCACTGCAATTCCATAACATTCCTGTGACAGGACATCGTTGTCATTCATCCTGTAGGAAAAGAAGTCCAGGCATTAAAAAAATCCAGATGACCTGCTTCTGTTTTTTTATTTTTGAATTTTAAAAATTTTTTTGCAGCTATTATGTGGCAAAACTAAAGTTTGGTCTTAGGTCAACTCTCTCCAAATTCAACATGTCACCACCCCACTTTCAGTGTGGCTTTTGATGACAAGAAAGAGACAATCAAGTTTGCTTGGGAAATTGGTACTCACATTAGTTCTTACTGCACAGGACATTCTGATATTCTGTCAGGTTCTTTAATAGTCAGATTGAACCTTTTTTGTAACATGTCTTGTTTAGACATTATTTCAAAATTGAATTATCTGTAATACAAGTATATTTCTCCACAATAGGCACATCCAGTAAAATCTCTAGTATTTAAGCCACAATAGAGATAATCTTGTTTGCCATAAGATATAAAACAAAAAGCAATGATGACAAAATATTAGTTAAAAATCAATAAAAAAGGCAGTTTTTATTATTCTTTAATTTGAAATGGTTGAGCTTGGGAGAATAGAAGATGAGGGTCAGAAAAGACATAACAAGATTTTTGAAGTGGGAAATACTTCTCAGCATTTTGGAAACAGACACGTGTACCACACCATCGAATTTCATTTCAAGTCTAAAGGCTTTCCTTGGGCTTTATGCTTTTATACCTTTAGCATTGTGGAGCAACACCAACTCTTTATGTGTCATTTAGCAATTCCTTTTTCTTCTGTGTGTCCACAGTAGCAGTATTGACTCAAAGCAAGCTGGTGGAAGCAAACAGGCAGCCAGCTAGAAAGAAGCCAGTTTTCCCATGAAGGTTTTTCAATTTAGGAAGTATTTTACCTTCCTCTGATGTAAAGTGTATTTTTTTTTCAGGTTACGAATGGATTAGGCATGCTTCTGAGAAAATGACATTAAAATCCTTTTATAGAATACAAAAGTGAAGGCACTGGGTAATTATTCTTTTTTTTTTTTTTTATCCTTTCTGTTCTTTAATTTTCATGCCGATGCTGAGACCTCTGCAGGGCCTCTTCTTTTAAGTCTGCTGTTCCTTGGCGTTATTACAGGGCATGTAAGCCTGGCTTCAGATGATTCCCTGTGCACTGTGACTATGACAAGCTTGCCCAGTTATTAGGTTCTGACCTGTCCCCATTCCACATTCCTGTTGCACAGCACAGTTAGTCCCTGGGGTGCACAAACATGTTTCAGCCCCCATAACAGAAAGTGTCTGTGTGATTCACGGAACTGGAGTTCAAAATGAACCTTGATGGCAGACAGGAGGAAGTCCTGGGTTCTGCGTTATTAAAGGAGTTGCAGACACTGCTATTTTCAAAGTATGTCACGTGGTCGATAATTAAACACCAGAGCAAGCAATATGAACGGAATTGGGATAGGTTCACGTGAACTCTTCTCACCCCCGCCCCAGGCTCCCACTCTGACCCTTGTTAAACGCGCTTGATTTAAGCCTCACGCAAAAGTTCTAAGGCTCCGATCTCAACAGTCAACACCAAAGGTAATAACGTCATTTTCCCCTGCTTGGAAGAGAAGGAACAATGGAACTCCCCAAATTGGATTATTTTCACTTTTATTACCTAGTTAGCAATATTGGCATAGCTTACTTATGATACCTACTGATTTGGAGTATCCATGGCCTTAATGCCATGTAAGCTCTGCCCCTGTGAATCGCTTTGAAGTAAGTCCTGGAATGACTTTGTTCTCTGGGGCTGTGATCTCAGCTCCTAACTGGACATTCATTCCCCAGAGGGTATGAAATCTGACTTCCATGAAGTGCCCAGTGAAGCAATGCATACCACAAGGTCCTACTTATTTTTTACCTTCTACTCAGAACTGCGGCCCTGAAATACTTCAGTGAAATTGTTCCATTGCGTCACTGGGTTCAAATCAGTGAATGCAAAGTCTTTGCTCTCAATTTCAAGAGTTTTAGGTCCCAAGTGAACCAGACTAGTGATTTCTTTCTGCTGAGAGTTGCAATTCGGAGAGGTGCTTTTGAAATTTTATAAATAACATTTCAGAGAAGTTCTTTCTGATCCTTTTTTTTTTTTCTGGGGATATGGCAAGCTAGTGGAAGAAAGGTGACTGGGATTCATGATCTTTTTACTGTGTAAATATTGACACTTAATTTCAAAATGATGTTCTGGCAAGTTTTTAGGTATGTGCCTTGTATAACATCATATAAGCATATATCATTCTTTCCCTGCTGACATCATATAAGCATATATCATTCTTTCCCTGTGTGTGTATGTGTGTGTGTGTGTGCGTGTGTGTATAGTGTGTATGTGTGTGTAGTTACAGGCACCCACAGCCATGCCTAGCTTTTTACCTGCTGGAGATTTGAACCTGGGTTCTCATGCTTGCATACAGTCACACGGGATACAAGCCATTGCGTGTGTCTGTGAGGACATGTGTATATTAAACCGAGGTGAGGCGATCCCCACAAACACGGGCAGCATCCTTCACAGGCTGCCGTCTCAGACTGAATATGAGAGAGAGCTGAGAACCAGCGCTTCTCCGTCTCTGCTCCTTGCGGGGTGTAGAACATGCAGGTTGTTTCACATTCTGCTGCCAGACTTCTTTGTCACTACAGAGGTCACTCTCAAATTGTGAGCCACAATGAACTCTTCCTTTTTTAAGGTTCTTTTGTCAGGCTTTCTGTCCTAGCAAGGGTGTCAGTCATATACCAAACCATCGCAACCAAGGGTCTTTACTACTACAGGCTCGAAAGGTCTGATTTGGTGTCATGGAATATGTATGCTTCTCTCCTATTCCCAGTATCTTAAATTCTACACAAACTTCTTGCAAAATTTTTCTTAAAATACCAGTTTCAAATGTCATATTTGTAGTATTAAACAAGACAGAGTAGATTCACTATATGTATACAGTACTTATACACATGTTGATATCTATCTATCTATCTATCTATCATCTATCTATCTATCTGATATATATATATATATTTATATAGTGAAAAGCAAACATATTCAGTAAGATTAACCATTAATACATGCGTCTTTCAGAGTATTTTAATTTTCTATTTTTCTTTGATGCCATACAATGTAATGTTTTATAGTAAAGGTTGCCTTGGCAAATGCTTTTGTGTTTTTGCAAAAAGTGGACCTGAAGTTAGAAAACCTTCCTTGCTATGTGATTTTAAATAAGCCCCATACATTTTGTTGTTGTTGTTGTTGAGTGAGGCTCGTATCCTAATTTTCAGAGCAGGAGACACATTACTGATAGTGTGTACAGTGAGAATCATAGACAAGGCTAATGCCTAGGTGAGCCCTGATGCGTAACTTCTCGAGGGCTGTCTGAATAGTATGGATCGTTACTAGTGTCGCGAAGCCCCGGGTTTCCATGTGGTGGCTCACTGCAGTGCCTGGAGAGCTGGGATATGAAATCTACATTTCTCAATCAGAGGCCTTGGCCAATTACCCAGGCTATCACCCCACTGGGGATACATAGGGTGTGGACCGCGTTGCTTAATTGATTCCCATAGGCAGGATCCGCTCCTCAAGAGGCCTGGTTTCTATGAATCAGATAAGGGCTGGCCCCATTCACCTCCAGGATCCCAATTCTCAGAATGTAGAGTTCTAAAATTAGAACAGGGGAAACTCTTCTGGAACGGAGCTGAGACTGCAAATTAAAGCATGGAGATTATTTAGCATTAGCATCTTGCAGCCGAACGTTTGTAAGGAAAAACAAATGCAACACAGCCAGTGTTTTGAGAATGCTCCAATTTTCCACAGGAAATGGAGAACTCTGTTCATTTCAGAGATAGAAATTGCTATTATTTATTTCCTCATCCATATGTTTTGTGTTTGGAAACGTTCCAAGAGCTTTGGGCCCTTGGTCAACCCTTTCCCTTGAGGTCTGTACCCCTTCCCTTTTCCTACTGTTCCCACAGGTCCCTACTGATTTCCTTTCGTTAGTTTTCCTCCTCATCTTCTCTGTTCCTGTTTTCTAGCCTCCCTTTGGTTCCTTACGTGCTGTGCTAATTGTGGACAATTCAAAGCTCTGGGAATCAAAATCACCAACTCTAATTCTACCATTTTTTTCCCCCTTCGGCACCAGTGGCTTCTACTTGGGGAGGGCAACGGAGGAAAGAGCTCAGAGTAGTGATGGAGGTGTCATCTAGTACCCGAGACCGAGCGTTTTAGAATGCTACTTCATTCACTCACACAAGACCTGATTCTTACTCTTTTCAGTCTTTCCCCGACAAGTACTTTCCCATCATGCCTCTCAAACTCTTCATATACTTCTACTGCTAGGTTAAGAAGGGTTCAGGATTTCTCTATCCAAAATACTAGTTGTGGAAGAAGATTGCTCTGGTTTCCTGGTCTCATCTGGCTTCTGTGTTAACTGTTCCAAGCCAGAGAAAAGTGGAGATTCTTGCTAGCTCTTGCCTGGCACTGTTCACTAGTGGGCTGTCTTTCTAAGCCTGAAGTGGAACCATGATCAGAAACGTCAACGCTTGCTCTTGGTCATTCTCATTTCACACTCAGTCAGATAAATGTCTGATTCTTCTCAGTTCTCTCGCCTTCAACCAAGAGAAATGCATTAATCATGTGTGTGGAATTAAAACTATTCATTTGGTTTCATAAAATTACTTTGCATCACTGACGTCATTCATTTGCTTTTGGACTCTATCATATCATAGCTCTGTCCCGTCAGAAACATTGTTTCTGTATTCAGATTAAAAATTCGCCCCGTTTTTTTTGCTATGTCATTTCTAATTGGATCTCTCCCCGTGACCCCATCCCAAGATTACCCAGAAGAACTTTTTCCTCTCTGGAGTGTTTGCAGCCTTCAAAATCTTGCACATCATAAATGAAAAATGGCTGGGTACCTGAACTTTGCAAGTATAAATCTTCAGAGGTGAAGGAGTATGATGGACGGCTTAGACAAACGAAATGGCGTTTTTGACATGACTGCTTGTTCTTATATATTCAAGGGATTCTTGACCCAGTGTAGTATAGCCTGAACCAACTGAAAACACCTCAATACTTTAAGTATCACAGGTTACTTTCTGTCATAGTTTCTGTAGGATTTGGTAATATCCTTGATATTACAATGTGCTGTGTCATTTATTCAAGTTTATGACTGATTCTCTGCTTACATTTGAAGAAATGGAAAAAGTAATTTTACTGATAATATTTAGGTTAAATATTCAGACTGATATCTATCATTTAAGCAGAGAATATATTTCATACAACATTATAAGCTGTTTAGGTGTATTATAAATAGTAGATAATTTTATTGCAAGGAAGAAAACTAATTGAAAATGCTACCTATTTCATGATCTCAATATAGTCTTAACATTAGTTTTGTTAATAAACACCCCCAAAGTATTAGTTTTTTAATAGCTCTTTGAGAATTTTGTGCAACGTGTTTTGAACATATTTACTTTCTCCCCACTCCTCAGATTCCCCCATCCCCTGCTCACCCCCGTGCCCTTTCTTCCCCACCCATCAAGTCAAATTTGTACTTGCAGTATATTGGACACGTGACCCTCAATGGTTAAGTGGTGACATTCTTTGCAAGAACTGACACTCCCTCTTCTACAAACAGCTCCCTGTCTGGGGGTGTGGCTTCATGCCTGCTTTCTCTCTCCATGGTGATATTGGTAGGGCCTGAGCTTTCCTGGGGCTTGTGCACTAAGGTTTCATATAAAAATAACAAACTATATTTAAGGAACTACTTACTTATGCTAGGGCCTGTATTAAGCACCAAGCCATAGTACCTGATTTTATTCTCAGGATAACTGTGAATATATGATTACTGTAGTCTTTGTTTTACATTTTGAGACTGATATGTGAAAGAACAGGAGAACAGCTTAACCTATAAAGGCTAAGAAGACTCCTCCAGGCTTCCGGTCTTGTCCCCAGCATCTTGTCAGCTTGGAGGAAACCTTGCTTAAGACGAGACTGGGAGCCCCCGCACTGGCTGTGAAGCTAACCAGTGAGATGTGGGCTTCTTTCCCTTCTTATTGGAGCCCACCGACCTATTTGGGTAGGGAAGGAATGTCCTTTGCAAATTTGTCTTAAGTACACATTTTTGTCTTGGAAAAAACAGTATAATATGCTATTTTTCTCTTTTATTATATAGTCTTCGATGATTAATCATTTCTCAGTGCGTCCTCGTCAAAGTTCCTTTGTAACAGAGGTTAAAATAAGCACTAGGCATCATTTTCCTGACAGTTGAGAACACAAGGGAGAGGAATGAAGCTGAAGCCCTGTGAGGAGAGCGCTGGAATCTCCTCAGTGTGCTTCCTCTAGCACCTGAAAAGTAAGTCAAGGGGACAGTGGAGGGCTTTGCCCTTATTCTTGTTGGAGAAGCTGCAGCTTATGATAATTTTGGAAATGATTTGAAAGTTATCTTTGAGTCTCAGAAGGAGATCTTCTGAGGTCCTTTAGATACAGTCGAGTCCTGGAGAAGCATAGTAAGATTTTAAAGACCTGGGGAGTTGCTGCATTAGATCAATGAACACTTTCTGATTGGTTTGGGCCAGGGCAATAGCTGTCCATTGGGTTGATTATCATGAAGAAGTCCACATTAACAATGTTCCCTGGTTGATTTAGAATGCTTTGTATTGCTCTTGAGAGATGAAGTCTGAGGCTACTTATACATGATGAAGAAAAGTTAATTTACTTGGAGAAATTCTGATGACTTACATATTGTCTGAATAAGCCAAAGGAATACTTTGCAAAACCATAAGAGAACCAACTTTAGGCCTTGTTACAATATTATTTACCACATATAGGAAAATTCAAATATTATTTCCTTCTTTTAATGAAATATAGAATTCTAATGTGGAAACAATGGGAATCCATTTCCACAGAAGAGACTTCAGGACTGAGGGCAAAGGACACACACTGGAGCCATGAGGCCAAAGTATGGAGGAGAATTTATTACTATTAAATGTCATGTCAGAAGCTCTGAGTTTTTAATATCAACCACATGTTTGTTAAGACATCTCCTGGAGGAGCAGGAAGTAAGAGAAGCCTTTAATTGGAGTCTCCTCAATGCTAATCTGTTTTACACATGCTATAAGAATAAAAATATTTGTATTGGCCCATGTAGGAAATGTAATTAATAAATTTAGGAGTTTTAGGTTTGGGAGGCTAAAAATCCTGACTTAAATTGTGGCTTTTTCACTCATCGGTTTGTATTCGTAAGTAAATTTTCTGACTTATTATTTTCACTATGTAGTTTCAGTTTTCAGAGCAATGTGATGGACTCCATGGTAGTTCTGCCATTGTGAACTGATTGTAAAAACTAGCGAGTCTCACCCACGCTCTGAAGGAAAATTACATGTGCTCCTTCATAGGCAGAGGACAGTGTGTAAGGTATACGTGTGTGTGTGTGTGTGTGTGTGTAAAAAAGTGTAAGTGTGAGTGTAGTGTACTAATTCCAGAGAAGACCAAAGAGGATAATATATGATGTTAAGGAAGAGCTGGCTTGTAAAGAAAAGAACACACAAGTAATGAAATATAACTTAAAGCTAATTTTTTTCTAGTCTCAGCTGCCTCAGAGTTACCTTTCTTTGTGGTAGATTAATGATCTTATTCAAAACTAACAAAGAAATGAGGCAAAATGCTTGAGAGATTACTCTTATAATAGAGCTGGCACTTTTTTAAAGGTTACACCATTACCCACTGTTATCAACATTAATAAACTTAAATTTTATGAATATGTAATAAATTTAATATTATATAAATACTGAACTATGATATGTTATGCTCTCATATTTGTATAGGGAATTGATACTTGTTAAATAACTTTAATCTCAAGTTTGTACATTTTTTATTTTAACTTTTAGCAATATGAAGAGAGACAAGTCTTAATCAATGTACTCCAATCTGGGCTGTTCTTGAATTTGAACAGATGTGAAAAATGAGTTGACATCCAATATACAGAAAGGCTCAGAGTGATGGAAGTTACCCAGGTGCACGAGCCAGCTTGCCACAATTTATTCCAAATAGGTACCTATTCGCTTTGCTTTGCTATGACATCAATTCTTGGTGTCCCTTTGAGTTTCAGCTCCACATTCAGCTAGTTTGTTTGTTTGTTTACATTTGTGGGACTGACTCTCTCCTGGCCCTGTGAACTTCTTGGGAACCAAATGTTCCTCAGCTGTACCAGTACAAAGATAAGAATTCTTATCTGGGTCACTGTGACCCTCAAGCACATGTCTTAGGAGGAGAGGGGACAGCAGACTGATTGTCAGAAATGGGCTAAGCATTCTGCAAGCAGTTAGAGCCATCTCCTAAAAGGGTACAGCAGGGCAGCACCCACATACCTTTTAAAAATACACTTAATGAAAATGCCCAAATTTGAGCGCTGGGAAAATCCTTCCAGGATGAGTGGTCTTGGGGATTCCATTCAGGAGGAGAAACTTACAAGTCCATATTTCTGTCAGAAATTCTCTCTGTTCTCTACTGTCCCCTAGCCGGCCTGAGCTCTTTTTTTTTTTTCCTCTGTCTTCAGTGGAAGACAGGAATGAGAACCAACAAGCTACTTGCGGTGACACATAGGTGACCAGACTCTAGGGTGAGCTGACTTTCCCAGTGGTCACTGTTGTACTTTTCTGTTAGCTCATAGTAAGCCATAATCCAATCCAATGATTCAACCCCTATGTGGTTTATAGGGTCCATGTGCTATTTTACTCCATGTGCTTCTAACTCATGGGCCTTTCTTTCCTATTGAGCAGATGCGATCAAGTGAAAGAAATTTCGGTGGTCCAGAGAAGACAGCAGAAGAGCTGTCAGGATTCAATCACTCCCTAACTCTAGGTGCCATTTCCCCACGTGTTTAATGGGCTAAGCAGCTGGTTGACTGACCGGAGCGGAGTTCCCAGCCATCACTATTAGTAGCTTTATAATCCCTTGTCCAAAGTCAGTAAACCCTGATGAACATTCCAAATGCCTTTGGAATTCAGTCCTCTCCTATAAAAATCCCCTTTCCTGTAAATAAAATAAAATTGGTCAAAGACAAGAAAGCTGAGGTTTTTCTTTAGAGAACTGAAGTAATTTTGAACATAAGTGCATGTTTAAAGTTGATCAATATAGGAACATACCTAAACATAATTGAGGCAATATACAGCAAGCCAACAGCCAACATCAAACTAAATGGAGAGAAAAGCCCAGCAATTTCACTGAAATCAGGAACAAGACAAGGTTGTCCTCTTTCTCCATATCTATTCAATATAGTTCTTGAGGTCCTAGTTAGAGCAATAAGACACCAAAGGGAGAACAAGGGGATACAAATTGGAAAAGAAGGAGTCAAACTCTCACTGTTTGCTGATGATATGATAGTTTACATAAGTGATCCCAAAAATTCTACCAAAAAAACTTCTACAACTCATGAACACTTTCAGCAATGTAGCAGGATACAAGATTAACTCAAAAAAAATCAGTAACCCTCCTGTACACAGATGATAAAAGGGCTGGGGAAGAAATCAGAGAATCAACACCCTTCACAATAGCCACAAATAGCATAAAATATCTTGGAGTAACTCTAACCAAACAAGGGGAAGACTTGTATGACAAGAGCTTTAAATCTTTGAAGAAAGAAATTGAAGAAGACACCAGATAGTAGAAAGACCTCCCATGCTCTTGAGTAGTCAGAATTCATATAGTAAAAATGGCAATCTTAAAGTTGATCAATATATATGCCCTAGTATATATTTATTCTCTGGAATAATTATTAGTAGTATTCCTTATGACTCTCAAAAGCACTTGGTTCTGTGCCCCATAATGATAATGAGGCATATGAAAATTTTGAATCTAAACCTGTCTGAGCTACTTACATATCAAATTTAAAGAATGTACAAGATACAAACCTGGCAGCACGTGTGAGTTCTCGAAACATTAGTGCACTTAAAAGCATTATTGCAATCAATGCTCATTCTCAAGTGTTGGTACTTAAGTATGTTCTTTGTGTGAAACTTGAAGTAATCACTGATTAAAATGTTTTATATTTAAACACAGGCTCCTTTTAAAGAAAGTGGACTGGACATATCTTTAAAAATAATCATAATGGGAGAATTAAATAAGGAATGTTAGTGATTGGAGACAGAAAGGTCACTAAAAGTTAATTTGGAGTCTAGGATGTATTTCTTTTCCCAAACACATGTACAGTTTAAAGTGTGATAAAAGCAGACTGAAGTTGTGTTTTTGAACTTCTTAATAGCCACTGAAAATAAACAACAAGCACACTTACATGACCCACTGTCCCCAAGAGCACAATGGTAGGAATATGAGACACATCCATGCTGTTTGGTTGCAATAGATGGGGAAGCAAACAGAGGCTCAGGAAGAGTTTTGTCCCCCTCCTTACACTTCCATTACTTTGGAAGACATACAGCATCAATTCTTCTCAGTTTTCCCCCCAAACTCCTACTTGTAATACTTTAATGTTTCTTTTCATTCCATTTTCTCGATCTGCCAGCTGGGTGAAGGGTGATGGCCAACTGTTTTAGGTAAGCCTTAGTAGTGGTTGGAGTAACATCCCATGATGCACCTTCTCTCTGCCTCTTTCATCGCTACCATTCCCAAACATCAGTTTATCCATGAGCCCATTCTATGGGCTTCTCGCCTTTACTTCTTGCTGTTTTCTCTCCCCACTTGCCTTTTTCTAATTGATTTTCAATCCTGTTCTCCTCACTGATTTTTTTTTCTGCATTTCCAATTTCCTGACTGTTTCCAGTTTATTTCAATGACTGAAACCTCTTAGATCTTGGAAAATCCCACTCACTCTTTCCTGATAGGTTATTTCCTCTTTTCCAGGGACCACATACCAGTGTTTCCAAATTAAATGTGTCCTTCTACATGCCTGCTCCCACTTCCAGGTCACTGCACGATCACACTTCTATGAAAGTATTTATGTTTCAAAGTCCATACCAGGAAGCCATTGTTAATTTCTTGACTCAACCCTTCACATGAGTTGTAGTCTTGCTTACCACATCAACATCCATGTAGACCTTAGTCTCAAATATTCTTAACTTACTGATTGCTTTTGCCTCTATTTCAGTAGCTCATTTCTGTGGACACGTTCTAGAACTCTCCTATCTTCTGAAATAGTAGATCTCTCATTTTGAAAATAAATTGATCAAACAAAGAAACAAACTAAACTCACCTCATCTCTTTAGGTCCACTTATATCCTCCGAAATTAAATACAAAATTCTTAAGGTAAGGCTCTTATTTGTGTGGTTGGTACCCTTTTTCTAACATCATTATCCCGTGGAGGCCAATTTGCATACTTGGTTTTGCTCTTATTGTACCAAATGGTCTCTCTCTCTCCCTCTCTCTCTCGTATTCTCTTCCTTCCACTACCTCTTCCCTTTTCTCTCTCCCACCCCTCCTTTCTCTCCTCTCCTCCCCTCTCTCATTCAGCACAAACTCTCCATGCTCACCGACTTACTCTTAAATCATCTGGTTCCAACTCAGATCATTTTTGCATTTTGTTTTGTTCGGAGAAAACCTTTCCTAAAATTTCCACAACATGGCAGGCCCTTCATGCACTTTAATCATAGTGTATCTACAGATTCTACCCACTCATCTACATCCCATCAAACTAGCCACATCAAACAGGAGCTGGCCTCCTCTTATTTGTGTGTGTATCTATGGTACCCCATATTCTTAGCCTACTTGTTGAAAACAGATTATTTTTGTACTCAATAGCTAACACTTGGAGACAAATTTAAGTGTTATTCGATGAAAGCATAGTCCTAGGACTTTGGCACTATTGAGCATAAAAGTTCAAAGGAGAAATGAGAGAGACAAAAGCTCTCATCAGAGTAATATTTAGAACGACTGTAACATTAAAATCCCTGTGTAACCTGTAAACTTTAATATCTATTGGTAGAAGACAATTAAATAGACATTTAAGAATAGCCAAATATATGTAACTTCACACAGGAAAGCATGTATTGTATGTGGAAAGATAAAATATTTAGAGCTAGAAAAATGTTACATTTGTTCATGTTTTCTTTTTTTTTCTTTTTTTTGTGAGGTGGGGTGGGGTGGGGTGAGAATTGTCTGTGTCAACCTAGGCCAAACTTTCTCTCCATTATTGTCCTGCAGCCTCACAGTCTGCCATAATATCATTGAATTTGACTCGGTGTCTGGCTTCCTGGTACCTTGTCTACTGTCCAGGTGCTGGTTGTGTTTCCATGGTGCTCCACTGTTACGTCTCCCTTTCACACAGGAGCTTGACCTCAGCTGGTTAAAATCTCACTTGAGTGTCTACCACAGGCCACACCTACATCATTTAACCTTAAACCTGTGCACGCCCATTATGAGACTCCAGGACTGGTTTTCATGAACTTAGTACACATTCAGCCCAACTGGAAGTCCACAATCACATAATCCTGGGAAATAGGAATTTAGCAACACACTAATTGTTCTTATACAATGTACTTTTGGCGCTTGGCTGGCTCCAGGCATTTTTCTCCTTCTCTTCTTTATTTCGAAGTATGCTTCCTGTTTATATGACTGGGGTGATCCAGAGGCCTCCACAGCCAATAAATCTTACCATGTAAAGGCAGATCAAGATAGGAAAACATTCTCCCCCCCACCCACACACACTGTAATTGACAAGGCATCTCTGGAGCCTAGAGTACACTTTTTATATTTTAAAAATTTTCCAGTATGGACTGAGCACAAAGAAGGGCCTTGAGTTGTCAACCATTTCTTGCTATTCCAGTTTTTAGCAGCACAACTCTGAGAATTAGTCTGGAGACTGTAGCCAGGATCAAAAGGGCAGGGATATAATGCATGTGTCTACTTATGAACAGAATCAGAAAGACAGTTGTCTTCCCACATCTCTCCTTGAAACTCTTAAACCCTAACCATTTGACTTACAAAAACGAGCTATCATCAGAAGAATAAATTATCTTCATCTCATGGATTATTTGCTGAATTTACTACAATGTTTCCAACAACGACATTAGAGTCATTGAGCTGTCCAAGGGCTGGTCTTGCTGTATAGAGAAACGCTAAGTCGGAGAGAAGTTCCTTATTTACTCCTCAGAACTCCAGACTTTACCAATTAGTTCTTAACCCATGTCCTCATCTCTCTTCTGCTCCTGTTCCCACTGCTGAACACACACTCTACCATGCTAGCAATGTAGGGTTTGCTCAGGGTTCATCTCAACAGGCTGAGCCGCAGCTGGAGTCCTGCCAGGTGCTTACACAGTTACTGAACACACGAAAGTCAACTCTGACTTTGTTCAGTCATTTCAGAAGATAGCAAGCCGAGCAGACACACCCACCTGGAATTCTTCCGCCACACACCTCAAATCTGTGACCCAACCTGTGGTGCTCAGGGAAGGCTGCACGAAGTCCAGCTTTTTGAGGAGAAATCCAGCTACTACCCAGAAGCGTTGGGCAGGTTTTACCAAGTGACGGAGGAAAAGAGAGAAGAGCATGCTGAGAAGAAATGAGATGTGTGCATGGAGAAGACTTAAAGGAAAGAAACCCTCTCAAGGGGCTCAGTGGCCCTGGACTGGGCCATAAATCTCATGACAGCTTTTCAGAGTTTGAGGAAGTTTGTGTTTACAAGTCAGTCCAAACGCCTGCTTCAATTTCCCCGTGTGGGTGTTTCTCTTGGTAGCATTTAGCTTGAGTTTTAAAGGGTGGTCTGTGATTAGCAAAGCTGATTGTGATCCCTGCTGACTTTTTCAAATTAAATGGTCTCCCCGTAGTCATATTCGCCATTATCAATATGTCTGACAAGTGCTGGAGAAGACATGGGGAAAGGAAGAGCCTTATTCACTGCTGGTGAAGGTGCATATTAATACATCTATTGTGGAAGTCAGTTTGGAGGTTCCTCAAAAAATTAAAAACTGGAACTAGCATATGACTCAGCTATTCCACTTCTAGACATATGGCCAGAGAGTTCTATGTCCTGTTATAGAGATATTAGCACATGTGTGTTGATGGCTGCTCTATTTACGAGAGCAAGGATGTAGAACCAACCTCCGTATCCATCAGCATTTGAATGGATATGAAAATGTGGTACATATACAAAAATGGAATATTATGGAGCCTCAAATAAAGATGCAATTATGAAATTTGCAGGAAAATGGATGGGCTAGGAAAATATAATATTAAGTGAAGTGACCCCAAACTTAGAAAAACAAAATAAAACACATTCACCTTCATATGTGGATCCTCGCCTCTGATATACACATGCATATATGTAAGCATAATATATACATGCATGCATATATGTAAACAAGTATAAGGGTGACTATAGCTCAGCATTTAGACAGGAGACCAAACAAGGACAATGAAAAGTATATCTATATTTATCAAGTAAACATTTTATAGCAGAGAATACGCCTTTGGCTTATCCCAAGAAAGACAAATTATCAAATGTACTCAACACTTTCCATTAAGTTTTTACTTCAAAGTAGCTATAGACTTACAAGTTGTAAAAATAGTGGGGTGGGAGGCTGGCTGTACTCTCAGCTAGCCATCTGATCTCTGCTCTCCATGGCACCACTTTATGTAACTAGAATTCATTACCAAACCCGGAAATCCATGTTTGCATCATACAATAAAGCAGCTTCTGTGAGTATTCTGTTCTGATGCATTTCGTTCTCAGAGGGCTTGTACCACAAGTAGAGTCATGCACTCACCGCTGTAAACACAATGCACAGCGCTTCCCTGAGAACAAAGGAATCTTTCTTCCTACCCAGCTGCAGTCACTGCCCACTAGTCTTCTCTGTAAAGGTGTGCAGCAGGTGCCCCTTTTAAAGACTTCTCTTCATGCAGCACCAAATGATTTTTCCTTAGTAAAATGATTAGAATTTTAAAAATTGCTGACTAATATTATAAAAGAAGAATCTTTCAATTAGAGTGTATGACACGGATAATGTATCTAATGGGATGTGTAGTTCGGATAACAAACACCCGTGTTTCACAGGAGTAGGGAAAGATTTGGACAGGTTCTAAAGTCCCGCTGTTGATAGACATGGGCAACAGGATTGCGGGAGGGTGGTAAGATGCTGAGCCAAATATAAAGCTCCCCTGGTCTTGTGAGTGAGGATTTTGATTAAATCATGCAGCCATCTTCCTGCTTGTAGGGTTAAATGTGATGTACTAACATCCTATATTCCTCAGTGTATGTCTTTCACAGCATAAAGGAATGTCTTAATGCCACATGCTTCTTGCAGGGCATAGAGAAGACATTTTTGTAATGTTTTTTTTTTTTTAAATAAAGACTAGGTGGCATTTAAAGAGGGAATTTTGTGTGTGTGTGTTTTGATATAAACTATGGGAAGAAAGATGAAGTGATGGCAAAGGATCTTATGCTATAGATGTTCTCATGGCCAAGCCTGGTGGAACAACACATTCCACTTATATGCCAGAGGGTTGGAGGTCATTTCTGAGGTTGCACAAAGGTGTACAAAAATTGGAATTATTTTCAGGAAAGTGATTACTTCCTGGCAGGAGAGCTTCCTATAACCTGATGGACTTGCCTCTTGCTTCTCATTGCTAAACCAAGACCAAAATATCCAAAGAGCAGACAAAAATGTGAACAAAAGGAAAGAAAGAAATTGAATAATGCTCAGATCATTTCTAGTCCTTGGAGTCCTCTCTTCCATGGCACCAGATTGGCAGGAGGCTGCCCCCATGGTGGGAAGGCAAGCTCTGCGAAGTGAGTTTCCAGTTGTGAGCAAGGACTCTCTTAGTACATGGAGGACTTCTCCCAGTGGTCCTGGCAAACAGACCACCTGGGTCTACACGTGGGACTTGGTGAGAATGGGGATTATGGCAGAATTCAGGACAATGATTCCAGTTCAAGGTGGGGTTGGAAATGCAAAAGCAGGGCTTTCTGTGCAAACTCTTTTCCCCATCTGACCTAGCTCAGTAGGACTCATTAGGTGAATTGATACAGCACATAGGACCCAATTCTGGTTTTTCAATCTCCATGTTGAGGAGTTTTTATGTTTGTAAGACTTGATAAGAGGTATGTTTCTTGGATGCAGTAGAAGAGTGGACCCTGTTTAAGATCTATTATGTTAGGCTGTTTGTTTTTAATTAAGGAATTGAGACCTTTGACATTGAGCGTTATTGATGAGCAGTGTTTGCTGATTCCTGTTATTTTGTTGTGGTGGTGTGGGCTTTTACTCCCTTCATTTGATTTTCTGGCTTGATATTATTTATTCCTTGTATTTTTTGGGGTGTGGTTGACCTCTTTGGTTGAAGTTTTCCTTCTAATGCTTTCTGTAGGACTGGATTTGTGAATACATACTGTTTAAACCTGGTCCTTACCATCGCATGCCTTTCTTTCTTCATCTCTTGTATTTTAGTTTTGCTGGGCATAGTAAATAGTCTGGGCTGGCATCTATGGTCTCTTTGAGTTTGTAGAGCCCCATTCAGGCCCTTCTTGTCTTTAGAGTCTCCATTGGAAAAGTCAGGTGTTCTTCTAATAGGTCTGCCTTATCTGTTTTTTGCTCTTTGTACCTCACTACTTTCAATATTCTTTGTTCTGTATGTTTAGTGTTTTTACTGTGTGACATGGGGACTTTCTTTTCTGGTCCATTCTATTTGATGGTTCTGTCTGTATCTTGATGAGCACGTCCTTCTTTAGGTTCAGGATTTTTTTTTAACTTTGTTGGAATATTTTCTGTGCTTTTGGCCCGTGTTTCTTCAGCTTCCTTTATTCATATTATTCGTAAATTTGGATTTTTCATAGTGTCTCAGATTTCCTGGATGCTTTGTGCCTGGATTTGTTTAGTTTTGACATTTTTTTTTTGACCTAGGTACCCATTTCTTTCACCTTGTCTCCATGCCTGAGAATCTCTCCTCCTTCTCTGGTTTCCTATTGGTTAAGCTCACCTCCTCATTTCCTGTTTGAGTTCCTAAATTACTCATTTCCAGATTTCTCTCAGTTTGGGTTTTCTTTGTTGGTTCTCTTTCCACTTTCAGGTCTTGATCTGTTTTGTCCATTTCCTTCCACTGTTTGAATCTTTTAGTGATTTATTTATTTCCTCTTTAAGGACCTTTATCATAGTCATAAAGGCTATTTTAAAGTCTTTGTCTTGTGCTTCAGTTTTTTTTTGCCATTTTAGGGACTCCTGTTGTATGATTGCTGAGCTATAGTAGAGACATATTATCCTGGATGCTGCTGATTGTATTTTCACTCTGGTGTCTGGGCACCTGGCTTTGAGAAGGTTGCATTCTGGGTGCTGATAACTGGTCATGTCTTTGTTGAGTGGGTGTTTTGCTCCTTGTCTTCTGTTGCCCTCTGCTTCTTAGGAGAGTGTGGTGGCCATGTGCTGCCTGGTAGAGAATTCTTCTGAGATCCTGATAGGCGTGGTCACTGGCAGTTCTGGGTAAAATGTATTTCTAAATATTGGGAGCTGATACTTAGGAAGTGTCCCCATGAGGGAGGAAAGAGAGAATTACCAGGATCTGTTTAGTCCCTCGGTATGGGGGCAAACAATGAGGATAAGCCACAGCAGTCTACTGCAGAACTGGGGCTGAGACTGGGGCATTGGATTTAGAAGAGAGAGACTTGGTGATCTAAAGTTGGACTACCTGCTTCCCTGACTGAAGTTGCTTACAGTTCTCTACAGAATGCCTGCTGGAGCTGGGGACTGGGTAAAGCAATGAGTGGGGAGGGGAACAAAGTTGGAGGGGAAGGACCTATGTGATCCTTTGGAGGTGGAGGCAGGGATAGGGGTGAGACCAAGGCAGGGATCTACTGCTCATCTGGGGATGAGACCAAAGGTTTGGATTTGGAGGTGAGGTAGAGGAGGTAAGATCTGCATTTACCCTACCTGCTTCCATTGTTAAAAGCATAAATACTTTCTAAGAAATTAAATATACATATATGTGTATGTATCTATTTGTTTAATATTTAATTTGGTTATCTTATTTTACAAATTATGCCTTTAAACAATGATCTATTTTTAAATAGAACGATGTTAAGAACTATGCTCACTGCTGTCAGTATGTGAAGAGCCAGCGATTTGTTCATCAACAGGAGGAGCAAAGAGCTAGCTTTGGCCTTCTCTGTCACTTCAGTCTTTGCTACACATAAACTATTTGTTACAGGTTTGACATAACTGATTGCTCTCATCATTTACCTGTTGGTTGGAGTATGTGGAAAGAAAATGTTGCAGAGAACTTTTAAAAGGTTCTGTTAATAAGGTTAATTTTAGAAAACCATTCAGATTGTTCAGCTTAGACTCTGTAAAATCAATTACTCTTGACATGATAGTCCCTGACTGGGATAGTAATTTAGGATGTCTAGAGTGTTCTAGAAAAGTGACTATTGAGGAAAAAGCAAGGCAGACACTGTCTCTTAGCGTATACTTTTGAAGTTGGAAATTAAAAATCATTTCTTTAGGGGGAGTATATGTATTATCATGTTTTCAAATACTAGATATTGTCATTTACGGCATAGGTCCAGTTTTTAAAATTTCACTTTGTTAATTTTTTCTTGCCAAAAATAGCATTTTACTTCAGGTATTCAGTGACCTTTGAAGAGGCACTAATGGGCCATCCAACTCATTCTTTTTCTTGTCACTCATATGTATGCCTGTCTTGTTAAAGGGATCTACAGGAGGGAAGGAAGTGGGGTGTGCCACCAGGATCTGCTGCTTAGTCCGCTGGGAATGGGGGGTGCAGAGGAAGGTGAAACCACAGTAGGTTTGCTATGGCACTGGGGGTGAGACAGGGGGATTGGGCTTGGAGGAGAGGAGGGAGATGTGAGGATATGAAGGTGACCTATCTGATCCCTGATCTAATTTTCCTTAGAGATCTTCTAAAGAGCAAAGAAAAACCTTTAAATTATTATTAAATGCATTTCATGCAGGATTAGATTATTACTGGGCATTCTGTGGACTCCTTTGCAAGTCTAAGGTGCATTATGAATTCCTAGTAGCCTTACTTTCTTGTATCTTGAAACATTTCGTAATTTCATCTCTGTAGGACTTATTTAATCATGACTTACAAATTATTCCTGGCTATGCTAAAAACAAAAGACAGAATAACCTAAAGGAATGATGTAATAAAAAAATCCCCTCCCTTGGATGAAGAGATATAGGCAACTAACAACTGTTGAGAGAGAGAGGATTAGTCTTCCCAAGGGAGGATACCCCTATTTGGTTATTCAATACCAAAAGGTCAGCCCTGAAGTAATATAATACACAATTACTAAAAGGATTCTGAAGGTTATAATTATGTATTTATTCATATATACTATATGATATATTAGATACAGGAAATAGTTTTCATGGGTTTTGTCATGTATGTCATATGACAAGAAAGGTCTCCTACATAGTAGGAGAAATCTATTTCTCCTGTTTACCTATGCTCAGCTATCTCCAAGACCAGGCTTTGGCTGAGAGTGCAGCCTACCAGCTGGGGATGCTGACTGCACTATACAGAACTATACATAAGCCATGTACTGCTTGCTGCCCCGGAAGTTGAAGTACTTACTGGACAGTTATTTTTCTTTATTATGAGTAATTCCGACACTGTTATCATTACTATTGGCTCTATCTTACTACCATGGAGACAGACATTCAAACAGAAGCGTCAGGGTTCTGGTCATGAAGATTGCAGTGCACACATCTTAGGGGCTGGGGAGATGCTCCAGTTTCTCTTCAAATGGAAGCTGAGTCACATTCAGCAATGAACCCAGAGGTTTATTCATGTCTCCAGTTGGAATCAGACAGCATCTTTTGCATAGGCTTTGCAGAGAAAGCTTTCCAGGATAGACTGAATTTTGATCAATTAGACATAATTTTCACAGTCCTGTTCTCCCCAGCTCTCTATGGTTGGATAGACATAACTGTCTGAGCAGACTGAGGACAGCTTTAAATAACCGGGGGTGGGGGGGGAGGGGGGTTGGGGGGTGGGGGGGCTGGAAACATTGGGAATAGATCAGAACGGGAGAAATTGGTCAAAAGATCCCATTGCTTAGCATTTATTTCTCCAAACACTGTATTAAACACCTGTCATTGTGTTTAATATATTTAAGCACAATGTAATATACATACTTAATAACTGCTACCTTGCTAAGAGATTAGGAAAACAGTAATAACATTTCTCAAAATAAATAATTTTTAAATGTTATATAACATGCCTACTTTATATATATTGTATTATATATATGCATTAATTACATATATATGTAATTAATAAAATCCTTACCTTATAGTATTGGGATATTGGTCTTATTTGAGGGATGGACTAAGGCACTATAAGGATGTGAAAACAGAAAGCAGTTGTTAAGTGAGCTAGAAATGAGAATATTACTTTAAAAATATTTTTTGCTCTAAGAAATGAATCTTGGGACTGGGGAATTGGCTCAGTCAGTAAAAGTAATTGTTATGCCAGCAAATAAACCCGGGTTCAATACCCAGGGCCCACAGAAAAGGCTATTGTTCATGTCATACTAGTTCTGGAAAGGCCAAAAGAGGATAATTCACGGGGCTCGCTGACTCAGCTAGAGGTCATTCTCCGGAGAGCAATGTGGGAGCACTCGAGGAAATCACTAATGGCTAGTCTCTGCCCTCCTCATATGTGCACACATATGTGCATGCACACACACACACATGTGCACGCACACAGACACATACAAAAAGAAATTTATCCTTTGTATTCTGCACTGAATGTTTTCTTCTAGTCACATTCTTTTCTAAGTATCATATTTAATATTAAACTCAATTACCCAGCTGCATGGCATTTCTTAGTATAATTTTATTACTATCTGATAATCCCTAGTAATTGTATTTGCCAGGTAGAAGTGAGAATGATTGATGGCCCTTGGTTTTCTTAAAAACTGTTAGAAGTTAGAGCCATGTTTGCTTCTTTCTTCAGCTTTTACTCTCCACTCTAGTGTCCCTGGGGCAGATGTGTGCGGTGCAATTGTGCCGTATTGTTTTTCCTGGTGGCTTCTGGAAGTGACATGGCTGATGCAATCATGAACACTGCGACTGTGGTTGTCTGTAGAAGACCTGCGTGCAAAAACGGCATAGAGATAGGAGAGGAGCTAGTGAGGAAGGAAGAGAGGCGGGGGAGGAAGGGGCATGAGACGGTAAGGAGGGTGGATATCTTCATAGTGCTTTGGTACCATGAACACAGTTGTCAGAAAACTAAACAAAATGCCTGATAGACTGGGAAAGCTTAACCATGAAATAGATATCAGAAGATATGGAAAATTGTTCGTTTTACTTTGTGTAATAAATGTCCCTTTTTAATGAGAAAAAAGAGTTTCCCTTCAACACACATTAGATATTCCCTTCCCCGGCACTCACTTCTCTTTTTCCTTTCTTCTACCAGGTTGTTTGGTAGTTTGCATAATGAAATCAATTTCGAAACAGACTCGAGTCTATGGAGGTATTAAATCATGTTCTCAAGCTAGTACATGCAACGCGTGACTCAGCTGTGACCAGAATAGGTGGGGATTTTTTTTTTTCTTTTTAGCCAGTCATATAGCCATCTGGTATGGTAGATATAAAATATTCATGATGCCGAAATGTTCTCTCAGTTCCATAAGAATGTGCAAGGTTAATGTCTTTGTGGATTATGCTACACGATGTTTGTCCTGGTGGACCACAAATATCTGTGCGCATTTATAATTAGTCATAAGATCTCAGAGGCTATGATTACCTTGGAGTGAACGAGGCACATTTTCTTCATGATGTCCTGACTGTCTAACTGCAGATTTACGGCCTGGAACACATCCCCTCGTATATTGCAACATCTGCCAGCCCTGCTGGCATCTTATTAAAATAGAAAATCTAAGTATAAAATAGTATCATTGGATGTCGCCTCTGGGTTAGGCAAGTTTAACTGGGCAAAGGTTATGTGGAAACCCGTGACAGTCACTTTCTTTATCAATTTTAATTGAATCACAGAGCTGTTTTGATAACAGCCATTGGGAATTTGGGTTAGGATTCCAGCAGACTACTACTGCTACTATCGAGGATGGCTGTGAAGGCCATTGCCATTTTCACAGGACCTTAGCTGATATGAACTCATCTACAGAGTAGAGCTGCAATGCTGGTTAGGAGGACAATGTATCCTGGGAGTCTGTGCAGACTGATTCGACGTGAGCACATTCAGGGACAGACTTTGGTGATTTCCCCATTGGACGCAGCTGGCCTGTTTGAAAGTTCTTGCACAAGGCTGCCTTCACATGCTTAACTCATCTCTGTCCTACACCCTTAAGGGGTGGACTAATGAGTGCCTTTTTTTTTTTTTTTTCTGCGACTCGTACATGAAATTTGTTGGGAGCAGTGAGACCCCAGATCCTGAATTTCTTGTAAGCAACTTGTTTTCCCCTGATCTGAGTGCCTACAGCTGCTCTGAGCTCGAGACCTTCAAGAGTTCCTGATGGCAGGAGAGTGGTTTCTGGTGGGTTTGGCTGGGGCGTGGCTATCTCTATATAATTTGCCCTTGAACACAATAAAGGGGGCGTTCTAGGGGCTTTCTGAACCAGCGTTTGAAGGTCTGCCTGTCGGTCTGTCTCTGAGTCTGTATTCTCAACCTCCAGCCCCCTTTGCCAAAGCTCGCGAACTGGGTTCAAGCGCACAGAGCACAGACACCGGGGCGCAGTGCGTGACGGAATTGGGGCTGGCTTACAGTGGCAGAGGTTCAGTTAGTTATCATCATGGTGGGGAGCATGGCAGCGTGCATGCAGACGTGATGTTTGTTTGAGCCGAGGGTCCTACATCTTGTAGGCAACCAGAAGTGCATGAGATACTGGGCGGTATCCTGAGCATAGGAAACTTCAAAGACCGCACCTACAGTGACGCACTTCCTCCAACAAAACACATCTCTTAATAGTGCTACTACTCCACGTGAGATTAAGGGGGCCAGTTACATCCAAGCTATCATAATGGCTCACAAGTTGTCTTTAGATTTTCTTTTTGCCTGTACCCACTTCCGTCACATAACAAATGGTTGTCTTCTCAGTAACCGTCACAACCCAGAATCATAGGAAATAATTCTTCTAGGACAAACTTCCGGTCACAGAGGTGCAATTAATAATGGCTTTCTTGTCCAGTGTAAATAAGTAGAAATCTGAAAAAGAAAATCTAAGCGCCAGCTTTTAGATAGAAACCACAAGCAGGATGGTACCCTGTTACAGGAGAAACACCAAGCTGAGCCTTCGAGCAGACCGGCTTCTCCATCTGAAAGTGTTCTTCCTAATCAGAGATGGAAGCAGAGTAGAGCATCTGAATTGAGGTAACAGATCAGCGTGGAAACTGAGGCAATTGGAAGTAGTGGGCCGAGGTCCCCCAAAAAGGGGCAGTTGCTCATGGGAAAGAAGAGGAGTCCTTGAGTTTGGGATTAAAACTAAGCCGGGTTACTACACAGGGGGGCGCTTGGAGACAAGAAGAGATCTGGCATCTGCAAGCAGCCCAGTTACCAAAGGTCAGGTGGAGCTGGGAAACAGTCTAGTGTTCGCCAGCCTGGATGGAGACACTCGCTAGATACGGGGAGACTTCAGAAGAGGCTCCCTCCGGCCAAACATCAGCAATACCCAATGCTAGACTCCTTCAAAGAAAGCCGAGAAACAAGTTCAAAAAGATTAAGCCGATCCTTTCAGATTAGTTTACTGAGCTATTAAAAAACACATGCTTTAAAGCAGTGGTTCTCAGCTTTCCTAGCGCTGTGACCCTTTAATGCAGTTCTTCATGTGAGGATGACCCCCTCCCCACCTGCAATCATAAAATTATTTTCATTGCTACTTCAGAACTGTAATTTTGCTTCTGTTCTGAATGGTAATGTAAATATCTGTTGTCCAATGGTCTTAGGTGACCCCTGTGAAAGGGTCATTCAACCCCACAAAAGGGGACCCGACCCACAGGTTGAGAAGCACGGCTCTGAAGAAGGGTAGCACAGCTCAGCTCCTCAGAAAAGTAGGAGTCGGAACAGAGGACCAACAATTAGAGACTGAACGGAGCAAATTCAGGCTCGGTCATCAGACCTAGGAGTGACGGAGATGACAGAAACAACATGGATGTTGAAAGAGCATTGCACAGGCCTTAGCAAATACGCCATAGTTCAGCGTGACCTGGAAACACAACGTGCAGGAGAACAGACAGAAAAGTGTGGCCTTCCGGAGTGGAAAAAGTAAATTCGTGATATCCAAATTTACAGAATGGGCTTAACATAATGGACACTGAAGAAGTGAGCGGGGCAGCTTCAGAGACAAGGAGTAAATGCTGTTGTAGAAGGAAGCCTTGAGTCTAGAATACATAAAAACGCCTTAGAGCATAATAAGAAAGGGCAAAGGAATGAAAACTGACCAACATTTTAAAAATGCATTTTACAAAAGAATTTATGAATCGCCGGTTGGGCATGGAAAGACAACAACCATTGGCGAGTGACTTGAAAATGTACAGGCTAAAACTCCAGTGCGATGCTAGTACCACATATCATTAGACTATCAGGACAGACAGACACAGGCATCCCTAAGGCTGTGGGCCAAGGAATCCTTATTTCTTACTGCTGGTGCCAGCAGATAGAGCAGTCAACTTAGGAAACAATTGGGAGTTTCTGAAAAAAATTATTAGATGACCAAAAAATTCCACTACTAGATGTTGATTTTCCAGAAAACATATATCCCTCAATAGCATATAAATGCAAATATTCATAACAGTTTTGTTTAAATTAGTAAAAAAAAAACTAGAAACATATCGGTCAATATACAATCAAGAATTAATTATAAAATACTTATGCTCTGATTTTTTTTGTGTTAAGAATATTTAACTCAATATGCTATGGCAATGTGTCACTGACAATAGGTACAGTGTGTGTCTAAATTTTAGCCATCTTGTTTAACTAGAACTCTGATTGCCATCATTGGTGTGTGGTCAGGGTTCTCTGGAAGAACAGAACCTAGAGAATGAATACATATTAGGACTTGCAGTGAGACCAGTCCAGCAATGGCTGCCTTTAAACTCAGAGGGCAGAAACCTGAAAGCTGTTCAGTCTATGAGTCTGGATGCTTCGACAGTCTCTATCTGATGTCAGTGGCCCCAACACTTCCAGGGAGCCACTGGACTTCAGTCCATATTAGAGGACTGGATTCAGATGTTAGCAACGGATGGCATACTCCTCCTCCTCCTCATCAACAACAACAAACCCAGGATAGGCAGATTCATCAGTAGATGGCAAGGTTCCATTTTAATTAATCTAAGCAGGAAAATCCCTCGCAGGTATGATCAGCGAGTGGGCTCATGTGAGCTTCTCGATCAAGTTGACAGTTGATATTAACCAACACAATTAACACTCCTTCACTTTGCTGTCTCCTCAACCTCGGAAACCACCGTTTCACACTTAGATTCTACGATTTGAAAGGTTCCAAAGACCTCCTGTTAAGGAAGTCTGGCAAGTTTCTCCCTGGGACTGACCAGCCTCCCTGGCTTCAGCGGTGCTCAAGTTTCAGTGACATAGTCAGACATTGTAGAACCTGCTGCCTTTGAAGGCCAAATAGCCTTGTTTTGACTGTGCATGCTTTTATTTGTTTATCTCCGCTGGTGGCCATGTAACCTGTTCTTGCTGGGTAGGGTGATGGCTAATCCTGCGGTGTGTGTGTGTGTGTGTGTGTGTGTGTGTGTGTGTGTGTGTGTGTGTGGCAGTGCTGGCATCAACATCCTGATCTCAATTCCTTTGCACGATTCTAAGCAATGAAAATGACTGTGCTTCAGAGGGGCGAGGGAGAGTTAGCGTTGCGGGATTCAAACAAAACGACTAATCCCGCCACTAGACTTCCTCCAGCTGGGCTACAGCTACTTCCCTCTATATTATTTTAGATAGTTACACTTATTTACAGTAAATCTTATTTAGGTTAGGATCCAAAGGAATGAATCTAAATAGACCCCAATCCCTAGTGGAATCTCAGAAACAACATGATCAACGCTAAAAGACAAACCAAAAAGAGGAAGCGCTTTATGTTTCTACTTACATGAAATTTCAAAATAAGCAAAAGTAGCCAGCAACAACAGAAAACACAGCAGCAATTACCGGGGACTAATACTGTCAATGGTGTGGGAGGTTGCTGGGACCTGTTTGAAGAGTTTTGTATCACACTTGAGCTGGTGTTACCATAGCTATACACATTTGTCAAAACTCACTCAACTGTACCCTTGAAAAGAAACTAACTGTATCTAAAACATGCGCCTCTATAAAACGGACCCTAAAGTGAATATTAAGAAGAAAAGTATCCATGCAGCCTTTGCTGCTGTTTTCTGCTTGTCATATTGAACCCTGATCCTTGCGCTTACCCTGAGTCTCACAACGTCTCTGTGGCTAGCCAGGAGCATCTACTATATAGGATGAGAGTAGGCAGCTCACAGAAGTGCAAGGTGACCTCCAGCTGTAAGAGGTCAGCAGCAAACTTGAGTATGATCATGACACAGCTGGAAAGTTCCTATAGATTATAAAGTTCATGAATTAAACAGTTTCTTTTCCAGTGACCTTTTAACCTCATCAGCAATAAAACAAAATGTCAAATGGAAACTGGTAACGAGACAGAACTATAGAATGCTATCTGAGTATCTGTATTTTCAAAAGAAGTTTTAATGTTTAATTTGCTTACTGTTTATTACATTTCTTAAAGCACGTTTTAAGACAGAAGGCAACAATGACCTGAGTTTCTGCTACGGAATTGTAAGACATAGTCCAAGACATGTGCAATACTCACAGTGTGATTACTGACTGGCCAACAATAGCACTGGCAAAATATTTTTGCCATAAACAACTATGATGTGAAAAAGACACAGATTTCTGGGACTTGGGAGCCTAGCTCAGCAGGTGCCGAGCTATATAACCATAAAGACCTGAGTTCAGATCCTCAGCACCCATGTGGAATCCTGTCACACATCAATAACCCCAGTGTGGAGGGCAGTGGGCACAGGGTCTGTGCTGGGAAACCAGTCTAGCTGAACAGCAAATTCTAGGTTCAGGGGGAGCTATTGTTTCACAAAATAAGGAGGAGAAAAAAAGAGAAAGAAACTGAACATCAACCTCTGGCCTCTGCAAGAGCATTCATCAGCATGGGCATCTATACACAATGTGCACAAATATGCATCTCTCTCTCTCTCTCTCTCTCTCTCTCTCTCTCTCTCTCACACACACACACACACACACACACACACACACCATAATTTTCTTTTTTCTTCCCTATGAGAGATCTAGAGATCAAAAATTTAGCACCATAGTTCTTGTGGGCCCAGTCTCCTCTTAATCTTCATTTTCATCCTTGGCACCTCTCCTTCATATTCAACATGGTCCCAGATGACCTCCAGAGTGCTGGTTCGCACTATGTGCAAGGTGTGATGGACAGGGCATCCTCCTTGGGGTGTCAGGTCCTTCTTTAGCCCCACCCAGTTACTTCCTCTTTCATCTAGTCACGTCAAGTTCCAGAGAGACTAGGAAATAGAATCTTTTAGCTGTGCACACTGGCTCCATGGATAAAATGCAGATGTTCTGAGTAACAAACGGGAGAGACATGCAAACTGGTACTTACTTAACTAGCAGTTCTTACTTCCGTCTGCTTTTCAGTGAGCTCGACTGGTGAATGGTAATGTGTGTGCTGTCAGCCAGAACAGCTGGCTATGACTTGCCTCTTGCCTAACCCCTGTGGAGAAATCATCAATTCGTCTATTAGACCCCCATCTGGTCACATCAAGAAAGATCCTGTTCATATGGAGCTGCCAAACGAGTGGTCATGGTTCCCAAGGGTTTGCTTCTTGGTAAGAGTCTTATTAATTTGGTGGTTCTCTTATCAGGCTTTGAATCATTACCAAATGATTTATTTTCCATAGTGCAAAATAATCCTGTTTATGTTGGCAAGTGCTGGAGTTGTCTCATGTGTTGAGATATGTTTCTTAGCACAACTGAGATATGTATAATGAAATACAGGATATTATGGGTGTTGTAAAAAGATAAATAGATTACATTTCAGCCTTCAGAATCCTTATAAAAAAATGGTCCCTGGAAGGGGGGCAATGGGGAACGTCTTGAGATGCGTGCGAAAAGTGTGTGTAAGCCAAAGCTGTCAGACAGGTCCTCTTTCCAAATGTCAGAATAGGATAATTTCTGCACAAAACAAGACAGATGTACCTTAGTGTAATTTAAAAACATTAATTCTACAGCTGCCCAATGGCTAACGACAGTAATTAATAATTATCTCTCAAGGTCCCAACAACACAGAAAAATGGGATGATTACTTTATTGGCCTTTCAGATAGGATGATAGGACATTTTTTCTAAATCCCCTCGATCTGCTGTGGGAGAAACAGTTCCCTTTGGAAAGCGCTGCTGTTATCAAGAATAATAGGTCGGTAAGTGGCAGACAGACCTGGAGCATCTCATCGTGATACAATTTGTTACCGCGTTGGCTCTCCAGCAGGTGCTCTGCTGAATGAAGCTAAAGGATGGCTTCTGCCCCATGGCCCAGATCCATTTTGCAGCCATTATTATGTTTTTCAGGGCTAAATGGCCAATTGTTCAGTTAGGTTCTTGCCAATACATTTGTCTGCCGCCGTGGCATTCATTTCTGTGATGAGTGCTAAGTACAAAATTGAGCAGGAAGAGGGGAAATAGACGCAACCCAAAGCCTGCGAGAGGCCCTTGAAAGTCCCACCCGAGTGCAGGTAAATGCTATAGGTGATGAATTTATGGCAGCGGAGCCCGAGTAAATGGACTGAATTGGTGGATAATTGGGAGAGTACGTGCGAAAAGCGAATGAGTATAATGGATAAACACGGAGCGCAGATGGAACAAGTTTCTGATGTCTAAATTGGGTACAGCCAAGGCCGGTGCTTATGTCACGCCAACGGAGAGCACAGTTTTCTGGGCCAGAATGTTTTAGTCTGTGGCAAACATGTGATTTGAAGCACTTTAAATTTAGCGATGTCCTTTAGAAGGGATGCTGTAATCGGTCAGAGGAAGATAGTGCAGGTGAAGATAATGTAACTCTGAAAGGGCCTCGAGGCCATGCACGCTCTTGCTCCCCTACTGAAGAGGAGCAGGGCGAGCCTGAGTCGCCCACCCTTTGCTCTGAGAGATTCGTTTCTCAGTTGTCCATCTCTGTGACAGAGTACTAAAGAAAAACATCTTCTAAGGATGAAGTAGGTTTTGGTTCATGATTTCAGAAGTGTGTGTCCATGAGAATTTGGCTTTGTTGCTTCTGTGCCAGTGACAAGGTGGAACTTTGTGTTATAAGTGCATGGACTCTTGGAGGAGAATCTACCATCTTTTTTTTTTTCCTTTTAAAAATAGCCCACCCAGTAGCCTGCTCTAGCCATGTACTCTAGGGTATGGAGGCATTCACTAGAGCGTGGTTGGCCTAGTAGGGACCAGATCCTTAATGATAACTGACTCTCTGCACCCCAAAGTCCTCAACTGTGGATAGTTCCTCAAGGAAAGGTGGGGGCTCAGTTCCTCCCACTCTATGCTAGATGTTGACTGGCTTCATCTTGTGCAGTTCTTCTGAGAGATGTCTTAAAAACGTCTTTTCAGAAATGAAACAAAGCACAAGACATGGAGACTGGGATTATAATCAGCAGCCTTCCTTCTTTATGGCCCATAAATAACTAATTAAATATGTTTCCCAATTACTTGGCTGACAAATTAATGATGACTTCATTGTATATTCCTTATGGGTTAGCGCTATTGGACATTACTCATTTTCAAAAGGTTATTTATCTCCAGTGAGGCTGACTTTTAGCTGAATGATTATTTTGATTTATGAATCTGAATTTAATATAATTCACTTGGCAATAAAATCAATCAGAGAAATGATTTAATTAGACCTGGATCTGCATCCTTCAGAAATTTCCATAATAAAACACAAAAACCAAATTGGCTAAAATCAACTGGCAATTTTTATTCTTTACCATTTCCAAGGGAGTTATAAGAAACAGAACTAGGTATGTACTAAACCTGGGACATATTCCTGGAATTTGTTTCAAAATAACCCCTTGACAAGATCACCCATCACAAATGGTGTATATATAAAGCTTAAGACCAGGAAGTGAAGGAACTCCTTGTTCTATTAACTGTTCAATACTCCATGTTTTTTTTTCTTGTGTTTTTTTCTTCTTTTTTACAAAAGTAGAATGAAGAACATGGCTAAAAAGGCAAGGCAAAACAATAACAACACCTAAAAAGTCAAAGCCAGTGAGACACTCTACATAAGGGTGATATGTCAGCAGAAGAAACACCTGAGGAAAAGAGGCTGGGAAGGTGTAAAAATTACTTTCACCGTGATGTGATGACATACCTGGCAAAAGCAACTTAAAGAAGGAAGGGACTGCTTTGGTTCATGGTTTTAGGGTCCAGTTCATCACTGCAAGGAAGTGTGGCAGATGTAAAAAGATATATACAGAAGAGTATCATACTTGATATTTTATTTTATTTTAGTTGGTAATAAAGTTTGGCTTTCAATTGTTTGCTTTATGGATGGAGAAATACAGTTGATTCCTGTGTCTCAGCTTCATTACCTGTAGCCTTGCTGGATGCACTTAACACATAAAGGTTTTGTAAAAGTTTGTCATGAATCAACTACAAAGGCATTCTTAGAAAAGAAGCAAAGAGGAACTTGTTCCTTGGAGTCAAGCTGTCAGTGAAACATATCACGTGTATTTAGATTAATAATCTCAAAAGAAAGAGTACTGTGACCAGTGACTATTCCTCTTACTAATCTCGTATTTCTCCTCCACTTCCTCGTTTACTTACTAAGTTAAATGGCTCTTTTAAATCATCATTTATCTGTACATGAAATTTTTAATTGTATAGAGAGTAATTTTTTTTCTTCTTTTGTCTAAAACCATATTTTAGGAGCTAGCTTAGTCTTGCTATCTCCCTGCGCCATTTATAAAAGGAAGATGATTCAAGCATATTCCTGGGTTACCATACCCTTGCTTCTGGGCTTTCTGCCCTCAGGTCTTTATAATATGTTCATTGTCTTACTTTTATTTCATAAAGAAAAGGAGCTAGTCTAATAAAAGCACACTTATTGGATATATAAGGCAGGGGTTTTGGAAGGAGCTAGAAAATGATCTTGTGAAGGTGACAGGCAGGTTATTAGAGCCGGCTGGGTTTCTCATAGTCACTGAATTAATGAAACTCGTAGTAGGAGTTCCCTAGATACTGTTCTTTCAGGAGACCAAAGGCTTTGCTTTCTATGAACTGAATAAGATACCTAGGTACGATATTATTTCAAAAAATAACTTAACAGACAATCTTGTTGAGAAGGGAGAGATTGCAAATTTTCCACATTATCCAAATATTGGGGTACTTTTATGAAAGGTGAAAGTGTTTTTCCTGGGAGGTGCTGGGATGTTAAGGACAAAATCAGCCCCAGTTATCTCTCCCAACTCCCAGGACAATGCTGTATCCAATTTCTTAGCTCCCTTTGCTACCCTCCTCTCAATCTCAACCAATTAATTCACTTTTTCAGAAGTTTAGAGGCCACTGGGCAGATCCACGTTCCTTCAAGAACACTGAGTCAACAAACTCTTTTGTGGTAGAAAGAAAAGGAGACTAAGAAGAAAAGCAGGTATTAGTGGGGAAAATGATTTCTGCACAAAGAAATCTAGTCATTGAGTCAATTTGCAGTGCAAACCAAAACCCAGCCCTGATTGTATGCAGAGGTCACACCACAGGCTTAACAGGTCCTGGATGCTCTGCATAGCCCGGGCTGGGGACGGGCTTTATGCATAGAAGCAATGAGTGTCTGAAGATTCAGAACAGGGTGGTTTCTAAAGTGCAGCTAACAGAATATAGCCAGTAATGCTTTTTCTGTAACAAATATGAAGAAAACGAGTGGCCTACAATAAAAGAAAACCCTTAACTAGACACGTCATCAGTTTGGGGGGTTGGATAATATAAACGATAACAAAACACAGAATTAGCGCCAATTGAGAAAATAAATGGCTCATAACTAGAAGCAACTAAACTCAGACAATATTGGGTTTCTTCATGGGTTTACTTATATTGCACTTTTTCAAGAAGAACTAAATGCAATCTAAGTGTTTATTATCAAAATTCTTTGTTTAATGGCTTGCTATCTTGAATAGTTTCCCTGGTGTCTGCATGATAGAAGCTTCCAGTCCTGGCCATTGCCCTTCCTAGACCTAATTTTCAGTGGCTATACTTTTGATACTTAGAGCAACTTCCAAATGTAGCCTTCCGCCTTGATGGGTACAGAAGTTCAGAAGTAAATCAAGTTGACCTGATAACTGAATCTCCACACATGGCTGGACCAAAGCTGTCTCCTGCAGAACGCAATGTTCTCTTCCGTCTAATATGTGGCAGGACATTTGAAGTGGGACAACTGTTAACGAGCCGAGAAGTTTATTTATTAAATATGAATCCTGTTTTAACCATGGAACCAGATCTAAGGGTCTTAGGTTTCCAGTATTAATATCTTGTGAGCATATTTGCATGAGACTGTTTCTAGGTCAAATTAACACATGCAGTAAGATCCGCGCTGGGATGTTTCAAGTCCCAGTGTGAATGTCAATAGGGAAAGCCGCAGAAAGCCAAGACGCAACTTGGTGATGGTTCCACGGCTTCCAGAGCAGCTGGTGTGTGTTTCAAATATCTTTTTTCATCCAAATCCCCAGGGTAATGTGAAGGCCTAACCACATCAAAGGCCCCCTAGATGTGTGCTCTTTTCCTACCCCCGTGAGAGAAATCTCACTTGAGTCTAAGCCAGTGGGTCTCAGTATGCCTTGAATTTATGTACATCCCAAACTCAGTAACAAAAAGACAATGCCGATACAGAGATCATGGAGGGGCTAAGAAACATACTGAATAATTGAAATCAAGTATATTTTATTTACTATTATTAGATACCTTTTAATATTCTGTAGAAATATTTGCTCCTTGTAGACTTAAAAATACCACTCTTGCCTCTGAAGTAACTGCTCTGACCTCCCAAAGAGGATTTTAGACAATGATTCCCAGGGGATAAAATGTCCCAATCCTGGAAATTTAGAAAACTCATCACAAGAGTCACATGAAATACCAATTTTACCCTGTGTCAATAGATTCAAATTTCTGGCTATATTTCTCATTTTGAGGTAATTTCTGATTCCCCTAATATAGAAGAATATAAGCTGACTATATAAACAAAGGTATAATTTTAGCACAGTGTTATGGCCCAGGTAAATTTAGAATTATAAAATCTAACAGTATTGTCTTTATTTTACTGAGTTTGTGATGTATTTAAATTCAAGACCCACTGGCTTAGACTCAAGTGAGATTTCTCTCCCTGGGTGGGATAGGAAAAGAACACACACCTGGGGCGCCTTTGATGTGGTTAGATCTTCACATTACCCTGAGGATTTGGATGAAAACGATATTAGACACACACACCTTCTCTGTCATCCTGTATCTCCTCGCTTTGTGTCTTATTCCCTGTCGGTTGTCCTTCTGGACCAAATACATCTCCCTTGTGCTGAACTTGATCTTGGGTGTCCTGAGCTGACACCCACTGATCCTTTCAGTAGGTACCCTATCTGAGGTGAGTGGATGTGTTCATGCTGAATCTCCTCAGAAAAAGTCTGGCACACAACACATACTTTAAAGAACTAACCCACAATATTCATGTGTACTTGAGCATGGTTTCTCTTGCACAGGTAGAATCCTCTAATCAGCTGTGAATAATAATAATAATGATGATGATGATGATGATGATGTAATAGCAATACTATCAAACATGTCAGTCAGCACTGGAGCCAGTTTGGACTTCATGAGTTCACTGCTCACTGCTCAGGTTTTGTGGAAGTCATAATGCCTTCAATATGCAATGCCTGGAGTTTTCCAAGTCAATGTTAAAAGCTGCAGGTCCAATCTCGATTATTTTTCATGTCGCTCATCCCCTTTGATTAGCACAGGTTTATATGGGTATACAGCAGATAGTATTGAATAATTTGAAAAAGACATAGTTTCTTCTTAAAATCAGATAGCATTGTCTCCTTCCCTCCCCTTCTATCACTTTTTCCTTCCCTCCTTAGTCCCCTTTATCTTCTTCCTCCTTTTCTTCCTCCTCTCTATGTCTCTGTCTGTCTCTGTCTCTCTCTCTGTCTGTCTCTGTCTCTCTGTCTGTCTGTCTGTCTGTCTGTCTGTCTCTGTCTCTCTCATGCTTTCTCCTAGTAGCTGAAACTAGCTTGGAACTCGCTGTGTGGATAAGACTGGCATATTTAAACAACCCTTCTTTCCCAGCCTCCCGATTGCTGGAATCATAGGTATGAATCGGCACACCTGGCTTTCACACATGGTGCCCAGTTCCAGGTGGACCTTTCCGTGCCTTCCTAGCCAGCATTTTATTCTCCAGCTACAAAAGGAATCTGTTTCCCTTCACTGTGCGTCCTCTATTGATTTTTGAGTCTCAGGTCAGAGCGGTCTCAGGCTTTCTGGTTTTTTTAAGACTTGATATCATCATCACTGGACATGTTCTTTTGAAAGGCAAGTTTTTGGCCATTCATGATTCCTCCAATAACCGCAGCCACTTCAATTGGTGTCTACATGCATCGCATTGAACGTTGTCCCACAGGTTGTTTGTTTTAGACTTTGAGATCTTTATGAGCCCATAGGGACTAATATTTATTTGCCATTGGAATTTGAGAAAGGGAAGACCGTGGCAAAATGCTTCTGCAAAACTTTGCTCTGGGAGACAAAAGCACCCCCTCACATTGTGTGGGGGAGGGCAGCTTCAGTATCAGTGTTTTATCACACACAGCTGCTAGGCAAGAGCTGAGGCTTCTGTTTGAATTCTATAGTTCTCGGAGAAAGGCCTTCTGCCAGAACTTTAAATTTTTGCTAATGTCCTAAGAATGACATCTAAAAATTCTTAGGGATCTTTCTAACAAAGGAGGCCCTAAGACTCGCAAACGTTTCCCTACAACTAATAGTAGGAATATTGCTTATTACTTAAAGACCTTTGGGCCTTGTGTGTGTGTGTGTGTGGTGTGTGGTGTGGTGTGTGCATGCATACACACACATGTTTCAGAAACAGCTTCTGTAACATTAGGATGCCATTAGAGAATTCTTCCAGATGAACCTGCCTAAACCTGACTTTTACTATTTAAATATACCTTCTCTTAGTTACTGTGCTGACTCATAGGGGCAAAGCAATGAATTATTCATGGTCTGTGTGCCAAAGAAAACTCACTGCAGCCTCTAAATCTTAGGAGAATAACCATTATTTAAACATAGGGCCTAGACATATTCCAACCTGGACAGCACTTTTGCTTCGGTAGGACTCATAGAAAGAGCCATTCAATATGACTCCCTTTCCTTTTTGCCTACCTACATGAAATGTGATTGCTTTGACAACTTTAGGTGGTTGGTCAGAAATTATGGAGTTGATGAAAAAGCTCAGTTACTGGTTGCTTTTTACCTCAGAGCTATTTACATTTGAACTCTTTGGGCTGTTCTTTTGGTGGAGATATACTGAGAAAATGCCTGTTCTGTGAACTTAACCAGGTTTCCCCCTCTGCCTGGGTTGTCACCCAGCACGTAGCTAGGAAGAGAGCTAATGTCGGGGAGAAGGCTCTGTGCTGATGGTCCTAAGTCAAGGCCACAGAGGTTAGAAAATGTGGATTCAAATTCACGCCACACAGGTCATGCAGCTGGGGAAACCAAGCCAAGTGACATGAATCACTGCAGGCTTCTAGGAGGCTGGGCCCCCAAACTTTAACCCAGCTGTTCTAAACTCCCATTTTGATCAACTCCACACAAGCTTCTCCAGATTTTTATTTCTTTGTTTAGGACAAGAGCTAGGCAATGAGGAGAATCCTAGTTTGGCAAAAGATCCCCAGGGCTGAAGGCTTCCTAGGTAAGCAACTACAGGCTGAATGCCACGGAGTTCAAGGCCATCCTTTGTCAGCTGGAAGTGCTGTAAATATGATAGCAATTGGCAGTTTTCCTCACAGGAAGGCGAACCCTTTTATTTCAGAAAACCCTGTCACTGCAGAAAAGGTGGAAGGGATTTGTTTTAAATATAAACGATGAAAAAAGCACTTCATCTGGGGATCAGAGTCCCAGAGGGTTAGAGTCTATGACCATCATGACAGACAGAATGCAAGCAGACATGGTGCTGGAGCAGTAACTGTTTGCTCATTGACGTGGGAGGCTCTAGCCCTTCTTGGTTAGTGCTATCCATGGCCAGGGGGACCAGGCTATTTAAGAATGGTAGCTGAACAGCGGGAGAAGCATGCCAGTAGGCAGCAGTCTTCCCCGGTCTCTACTCCAGAGAACAGAGGAAGTTCAGAGTGAGTGAAGTCATGAGTGAATGTGTATTGTTGACCTGGGCACCGCCATGATAAGGCAACTGATCAATGTGTAGAAAAGGAGCCAGTGCAGCTTCCTCTTTGTGAGTGTTTACAGACTGAGACTTCTCCACTCTAGAGACTTCCTACCAAGACTAGCTATGCATAAGAACCTCCCCATGATGTGGATAATGAACACATGGAAGTTCTGAGTGTGGATAGGTGAGGGACCACGGTGGTGTTGGTGAGACTCCATTAGAGCATACACAGCCCATCTGACCCTGGCTTTTCTGTGCACATGCCTGTGTGTCTGCCTTTTTGGTGTTCGCTCACCACTCCTAATCAGGGGTCCAGTACTGAGCTGTGCAGGATGTGGCAGTCTGTTTCAGGAACCTATCTCCAGGTTCCTGTCTTGAGTTCTCTTGATGATGTGCTATACCCTGGACTCTAAAGTAATCTTCCCTCCACCAGGTTTCAGATTGGGCAATCAGTGCTTTATCACAGCAACAGAAAGCAAACTGGCACAGATATTAGTTTCAGGCAGTGGTCTGTGATAGTTCTGAGCATGCATTTTATGGGGGGGGGGGTTGTGGAAGAGTTTGAAACTTCCGGTTAGAAATCTATCGCATGTTTGAATCTCACTAGGCTGTTCTGTTTCTCGACCATTTGAGATTTTTCTGTTGAGAATTCACTGTTTAGTTTGTACCCTATATTTTAATCAGATTATTTAGTTTGTTGATGTCTAGTTTCTTGAATTCTTTATATATTTTGGAAATCAGACCTCTGTCAGATGTGGAGTTGATGAAAATCTTTCCTCATTCTGTGCTGCCTTTATATTAGTTATAATCTTTTTATATTAGACAAAAAGGGGAAATATAGTCATATTTTGTTTATTATTTAACAAATAAAGCCTGTCTGAAGATCAGAGTGCAAAGCTAGCCACACTAGTCAACATTACACACACTTTTAATCCCAGCAGCCACACTAGTTAGCCATAGAGGCTGGGTAGTGGTGGTGCACACCTTTAATCCCAGCACTAGAGAGGAATATAAGGTGGGATGAGACAGGAACTTTCTCTCTTTCAGTCTGAAGATTTCATAGAGGTAAGAACTCTCTAGTAGCTTGGCTGCTTTGCTTTATTTATCTTCAGCTTGAACCCAAATATCTGTCACTAGGTTTTTTATTGTCCATGATACAGGATTTAAACCTGGGTTCTCTAGAAGAGGAGTCCTGAGTTACTGAAAGATTGACTGATTTGAGAGGGTATGCCACATTTTGGATGGCACAATTTTTAGGCAGATATGCCTGATTTATCTATGTACAGTAACTGAATAAGGCAAAGGAAGCAAACTACTCAATTGCATTCCTCCTTGGGCTCTATTTCAGTTCTTACCTCCAGATTCTTGACTTGAGTTTTTGTCTTGGCTTCCTTGATAATGGACTAGAACTTAAAAGCTAAAATAAACCCTTTCCTCCCCCAAGTTCATTTCGGTCAGTGTTATCACAATAGCAATAGGCGGACCAGAACAATGCAATGCATACTATTGGTACAAATTGGTGGTTATCTCTATCACAACATATGCCTTATTTAATTATATTTTCTGGGAAACAAAATGGATTAGAACCTAAGGGTCAGCCATCATATTTAATTCTTGTCAGACTGAGCTGTGTCTCCTGTGTCACCGTTTTTTATTTGTGTTCACCCTGAGGACAAAGCTTGAAACGTCATCTCTATGTATTTATTGCTGTGTAACAAGCGATATGAAAACTTACTGGTGTAAAACACAACATTAATGTTTCTCTTGAGTGTTCAGCTTGGGAAAGACTGATGGTTAGTTAGTTTTCTTCTCCCTCATCTGCAATCAGATAGTTCTTCTCTAAGGCTGGAGCCAAGATGAGCTATTTTCTTCAATTTGCAGTGTGAGTAAGACAAACCCAAACTCCAACTGGGATAAGTAATAAAAAATACCCTGCTCCAAAGATTAAAGACAAGATGTGCTAAAAATTTTCTGAGCATCCTAGTGATGACTCTGAAACAAAAGTGTTTTTATTCCACATCCCTTCTGATGTCTTTTTCCTTTATAATTAAGAGTAGACCTTTCCTTTCAAATTTTGCTTCTTTTTACCAAAGTGCATTCCATTTGTCTTTTCTAAAGTGCATCCTTGTGTTAGACTGTGGACTCAACAAGGCTAAGTTGATCATCTGTAGATTTATATTATCTCTAAACAGGGTAAAAGAATTGGTATCGGCTCAGGATCCCTAAAACCAAGATCCCAGCACAGAGGAGATTTATTTGCCACAGAGGGACAGAGGGCAAGGAGTAAGAGATAAAGACAGAAATAGAGGACAAGGGAGAAGGGAAAAGTATTTGTTCCAGAGTGGTACAAAGGATAGAGAGGGGCAGACATGGCCCAGAGATAATGGCAGTTTATAAGGAAAAAGGTGGAGGACCTGTGTTAGGATGAGGTGTTTAATTTTAATTGGGCATGTGAATTAGGTGAGTCAAAGAGGGCTTTGATGGCTAAGCTTCCTGCTTTGATACTAGACCTTGGCAGTCAGGAGAGAAGGGACCTTGGTGGCTAGCTTTAGGTATGTAATTGCATGGTTTTAGAAAGGCAGAGGAAGTGGGAGAGAAGGGCAAGGCCGGCGAGGACCACGTTTCCGTGTTTGAGCTGGCTAGAGCCCTTTCACTGTGTAGCTCGAGTCTCTCAGCTGTTGACATTTCAGACACGGTCATCTCAAACTCGATTTTCAGTGTATGATAACGACAGGAAATTCTTCTACACCAGAGGATTCTGAGATTTCATGGATCTAGTGGTGGCGGTGTGGGTACAAAGTCATGGTCATACACCATAGAGTCTGTGTCAGGTGGTAGTGTGTAATGAAAAGTTATTCAGAGCACGTTTCTTTTATGTAGAGTTAAGTCATCTGCAGCTAGTCCCCTGGTAACTCAGAGGACACTGGAAGACAGGTTTTGCTCCTTAATGATACTGTGTTGGTTAATTAGCCACAGAGTTTGGATAAGTGTTGAAATTCTCACATCTCATAGATAATGAGGATAAACAACAGTGGAACATGTCCACAAATTCACCCTGGAAGAAATCATTTTAGATAGATGCTGGCCATAATTCTTAAAAAAAATATTTTCCCTTTTAAGTAGGTCTTCAAAGTCCCGAATTAGGGCCTAACAGGCAAAGCATTTCCCAAATCAGCCTCTAGCATTCTTTAGAATCTTGAAATGGGGCAAAAGGGTAAGACATTGACTACTGTGTTCCAAGCTGATTTCTCCACTGTGCGGTCCAGCAAAGCCCATGAACTCTTATTTTAACAGTGCAGTTGGCCCAACTTTGAGAACTAACGATCCAGGAGAAAAGATAAAGGCCTATTGTGCGGAGCCTTTCCTAACCACTGATCTCTGAGATATACCCTAGATTTAAAACATCGTTCAAGTCACCACATGACAAAGTAGTTTCAGTTCAGATAGAGGTTGGCTAGGCATTTTTCTTAGCCACAATCCATCCCATAGCGGGGCAGAGTGCAGAAGGAGATAAACCTGAGGGTTGTCAAGTTCTAAGTGGGCTCGGAAACTGAGTGTGTGTCATGAGAGAGCTTCGGGAAGCTTTTCTCACCGACAACAACTAGGGAATTTGGTTAGCTCTGCCCGCTTGGTAAGAAAAGAGTCAGAAATTCATCCCTAAGATTACAGCATTGAAAGGCACTATAAGCGCAATTACATTATTTGTGGGGCCTCAGAGACCAGCATTGCTCTGGTTTAGACACTGGCCAAGATTCCCACGAAGACTTTAGTATTCTCAAGAAAAGCGTGAAAGGACTTGAATAGCTCCTAATAGATAGACTCAACACCTAAAGGTGTCTTCCCATGTTTTAGATATTTTCCTGCTCGCTGGCCCTAAAGGACTGGCCTGGCGAGCAATGCTGCTGGCCTAGTTTGGAATGCCTGAGGTTGAGTCGCGTATTTTCTCCTGAGCCTTTCTGTTCTTAGTGTAAAATTGTTTTCTAGTTCAACTGTTTCACATTTGGGGAATTATTTTTTCTTTTTACAAACTACATTGCATATTCATTTATTTGGCATATGTGCTCGCGTGTGCATTCATGTACCCAAACATGAATCAGAGGTCAGAGATCAGAGGTCAAATTGCAGGGCTTGTTTTTCTCTTCCATCGCTTGGGTCCCAGGATAGAATGTAAGCTTTCAGGCTTGACAGCAAGCCTTTTTACCCTTGTGCTTTCCTGCCAGCCCAGAATTGTATTCTCTACTTTCTATTGTTGACCAGCTTGTGTTATCTTATGATAAGGCGTGTTTATGAACATACACCTCACAGCAGTGCTTTGTTAAATACCTCATTGCTCTTAAGGTTTCTTTCTAATTATCAAAACACAGTAGATGTTTCTACTCAATTTTTGATGGTAAATAATTTTATTAAAGGAAAACAATATTTTAGAACATATTATAACAGATATCTAGTAACTATGATAAATATCTTCATAATGTATACTTTAGGTATATTTGGAATATTCCAAAGTAACAATTAAAAGTCATGTTTTAATTTGTAAGAGAAAGTTAGTGGTTTAGAAAAGGTAGATGGAGCTTAAGTTACATCCGTGGTCGTGGTTATGCACTGAATCTGAAGAAGGCAGCACTTTGAGCATTAGCAGTCCTCCCTTTGCTGGTTGACTATGGATGTAATGTGACCAACTGCTGGACAAACCAGCCACCATGACTTTCCAGCCATGATGGAATGCGCCATCAAACCCTGAGCCAAACTAAGCCTTCAACCCTTTGAATTGCTTTTGTAAGGTAGTTTGTTACATAAGAGAAAATATAACTGATGCCTAGATTTAAACTAAGCTTTAAAATAGGAAAGGAGATGAGGAACTATATAACAAACATTCTTGAAAATGAAATATCAAGATTTAAATGCAATCAATACATAGCCATGTTAGGTACACACAGAATATGGGAATCAAATTAAATAAAGAGGAAAACATCTACTTGAATGAAATTTATTTTGAATGTGAAAATGTAACCATTTTATAGGGGAAATTGTGAGAAAAGATATGCAGTGTTACACTAATCAAAAGGAAGATAGAATAGCTGTATTAGAATTGGAATTATATCTCAAAGTAAAGAGTTTCAGGAACAAAGAAGTCAGTATACAGTGATTAAGTGGTTAATTCATCAAGAAGACATACAGGTCTGCACATTTAGTGAACTTATTAACATATTTTCAAAATACATAAGACAAGTTGGTAGAATTGTAAAGATAGACAAATCCATTATTATAGTTTTATACATTAATATTGTCCTCTAATAAGTGATAGAATGATAGAATAAAAAACAAGTTAGGCTATAAAAAGCTTACAGTGTTAGGTCTATGTAGTCAGAGGCTGTTCATCATTCCTGGCTGCCCTGACCCGAAATATTCACACAGAAACTGTATTAATTATAACACTTCTTGGTCAATGACACTAGTGTATTCCTAGCAAGCTCTTACATATTAAATTAACTCATTTCTATTATTTTTAATTTTACAAAAAGGCTCGTGGTTTTCTCTGGAAGGTTCTGGCTGGCAGCTCATATCTTTCTCCTCTGGTGGCTAAATGGCTCCTTACTGACTCTGCCTACTTTCTCTCAGCATTCACCTTAGCTTTCCTGCCTAGCTCTACTCTGCTCTATCACAGGCCAAAGCAGCTTCTTTATTCATTAACCAATAAAAGCAAAACATATACAAAAGGACTTCCCATACCAGGTATCAAATAATGCTGTTTGCTCACCAAAAGACTAGTTTGCTGATGTTGGGCAGAATACTTTATTTTCATTGACTTGATAGTATTGTCTCTGTAGCCTTATTTAATTTACAGCAGAAAATATGACAAACCAAATTTTAACAAATTTAAAGGGATTCAAAGTACACAGGGTAAGGTATTTTACCATACGAGGATTAAGCTAGGAAATAGTGATAGGAAAAGATCCTAAATTCACAAGCAGTTTTGACCTAAAATCTGTATTTCTTTCACAACTTACAAGTCTCATGTTCACAAAAGAAATTGGAAAGTGATTTGAAATTGAAGAAAGAAGGAGTATATTAAACATGAAGTAAACCAAGGGAAGAAGTAGTACAGTCAAAGCAGATATCAGTGAAACAGATGGAAAATCTTATGGGGGGTGGCAAGCTTTCCATGTTCATTCTCAAGGAGGTAAGAAGTAGTCTGTCTTGGCTTTTGGGTCACCCTCAGCAAAACTTACTCCTCTCTGGAACTTAATTCTTCTTCTTCTTCTTCTTCTTCTTCTTCTTCTTCTTCTTCTTCTTCTTCTTCTTCTTCTTCTTCTTCTTCTTCTTCTTCTTCTTCTTCTTCCTCCTCCTCCTCCTCCTTCTCCTCCTCCTCCTTTTTTTCTCTACCTCTTCTTTCTCCTCCTCTTCCTCTTCTTTTGTAAGAGGTCAAGTGTGAACCGTCTTTGTTCTAAGACTGTTGCCTCCCCTCCCCCTGGATCCTCATGATATTCCCCTTTGTTCCCCAGGAGTTCCCCTTCTGTTTTCATACTACATGTATTATTTTACTCACCCATCTCCAGTCAACACTGCTTACTCCTCTCTCAATGTTGTCATTCTATTTTATGATCATTTCGTATATGCCTAGTATATGTCAAGATCTTTATCATTTATACCTATCAAAAATTATATCTAGTTTTACATTTGAGGAACATGAGATTTTGTCTTACTGAGTTTGGCTGATTTTACTTATGATTGGGACCTAGTTTCTTTAAGTTGCTTCCTGTTCCTATTCCCTGACTTTGCTCATATGTATCCTGGAAAACTACCCAACAAAAGAAGAAAGACTAGAAATATACAAAATAGCCAAGTCTCAATAGTTCTAGAAGAAGTCAGGCACAACTCATTGTGGAAACCTGTGTATTTCCACTCATAAAAAGTTTAAGAAACAGATCAGTCTTCAGTGTCAAGATAGATCAATGGTTTCTTAGGAAAATGGGAAATACAGAGAGCAGACCATAGATTATAAAAGAGCACCAGCGTTCTTCAGGGTTTGTGTGAGCATAAACACATGCCTTGTTGTTTACAGTAAATAGCTGAAGTACTTTTATGTCAATTGTACCTTAGGAAAGGTATTAGAATCTTCCATGCCTTCTGGCTATGATGTAGCCCCTACATCCAAGGCTCAGAGAGGATCACGAAAGAGGTGTCAGAAAGATTTTAAGACCAGAACTTTTGATCCTAGATAATGTCTTTCAAACACCAGCAGGATGCTATATACATGAAATCACAACCATTTGGTTGCCTAAAAAAGACCCGCATATTGATAACACCTGTCAATATGCCAAAGTGGCTGGAAGGCATTCCACAAGCCCTAAATGCAAGCTAATGACAGTCAGTGGCTGCTGAGAAAATGAGGCCCCATCTTCTCGAGGAGCAAGCCCCTCAGTTATCCAATCCCAAGTAGCCAGCCTTAAACACGTGTGAGTAGGGCCAACACAAAATAGACTCAGTAAGGTGTGTGTTTGTGTGTGTGTGTGTGTGTGTGTGTGTGTGTGAGAGAGAGAGAGAGAGAGAGAGAGAGAGAGAGAGAGAGAGAGAGAGAGAAGAGATACCCACTCTCAATAAACTATAAAACATTAGCAAGTTGGTGGGTGGTCCGAAGTGACTTTCTACTCTTGTTACGTATCCACTTCTATTTCTAGTGGGTCTGATTTTCCCAAAAGTTTTTCTTTAGTGACTATCACACTTACCTCAACAGGATTTTTTTTTGGGGGGGGGGTTATTTTTAACTTTAATAAAATTTGTCTTAGGAAATCCTTGAAACTTTAACCCCAGAAAGTGTATGTCATGGTAACTGTTTTCTCTTTTATCCGCTCAGCCACAAGCATTTGCCAGGCTTTTATTAAATAGCCTTTGCTATGTAGCCAGTCTTTTATTGATGGACATTTAAATGGTTCCCAACGTTTTGCTATTACAAGCAACCTGCAGAGGACATTTGTGTGTGTGTAGTATTTGCTTGTCTGCAGTTTTTACAGTAAACTTGCTGGGTGAATGAATATAAATATTTTAAATTTGTATAGGTGTTGCCAGAGTTTGGTTTTGCATTGGGTTGTTTTAACTGCGGGCTATTGTCTTGGTCTTGGCTAGAGCAGCCCCAGTGGAGACACAGTCGGAGGTCAGGTTGTAGCGATTTGGGGAGGGGAGGAAGAGAAAGCAGTCAGTTGAAGCAAGTCTGCGGACGTTCAGAAATGATAGCGGGCTTAGACAGGCTGTCTTACAGTGGTAGGATGACTGTGTTACAGGCCAAGTAGCCCTCGGTGCCTCAGCCTCTGAGAAGAGAAGACTTGAGGCAATAAACTCTGCATGCTAATCTCCACCTCAGAGCTGCTTGCCTGAAGAATGCAAACATCTCAACTCCATATGCAGCACTCCCAGTAAAAAAGCACAGGCTCCTTTTCAAAGGCCCAGGCGATTCATACTATGATCTATTCTATGGGGACATGAAAAGAAATCTGTCCGACAAAGGGACATGATTTGTACTGTCCACTGTCTATTGCGATAACAACAATCACAATACTGGGTTCTCTGTGAAAAGAAAGAGGGAGTATTTATTGACTTACTCTGCAGTTTGACAAACTGGTGTTCTAGCATCAAGTGACTGCCTCGTTTCAGATGTTGGGGAGGCCCCCTGCCTGTTTCACGATATCATGGCAGGAGCAGGGGAAGGAGAAAGCAAGATCTCAGAATGAGGGGCAGGAAGTCAGAGATGGAGAAATTTGGGAAGCAGGGTTACTCTCTCATAGCAATTCAACCCTCCTAGGAATTAACCATTAGTCAAGGTCTCAAGAGAATCGCCTGTATCCCTTCTGATGGTAGCTACTAATGACCTGACCATCTTCCCCTAGGTTCCATCTCTTCAAGTTTCTACCTCAGCACCACCACACTGAGATCCTGATCCCAGGATGAGGATTCCTGGGGGGTAAAGTCACATCTCAACTAACCATGATCTTATCAGAGCACAGGTCACCTGGTAGGAAGAGGGGGTACCAGAAAGGATACATCTAAGGGGGAGCAAAAGTGACCTCTTTTTTTTTAAGGCAAAAAACAAAGTGAATATTCATCTTAAGGTTAAACATGTAGATGTGTAATATGTGAAAATGATAACAAAAGGCAGAGGGAGGGAGGAAAACTTTTAAACAATAATGTGTTTTGAGTGTTTTTTTTTTTCATTTGCAGAATAACAATTAAAAACAACACAAAAATATAGCTAAAAGCCAGTAAGGGGAATGTGATAGCTAATAAAAGTATGTGCTTAATTCAAAACAAATAAGGAACAGAAGAATATATGATCAAAGAGAAGATTATGAAAAGAGAAAATGAAAGGCAAGCTGGTTAAAATGGCCTCAGCTGTAACACTAATCACATTTAATGTAAAAGTAGCAAACACTCAAATTAAAAAACAGTATCATAATGCATCAATACACACACACACACACACAAGTGTAATACTTAAGAAGGAACAGAACATTTTTACTATGTAGATAAGTTAATGGGGCTGGAGAGATAGCTCAGTGGTTAAGGGCACTTGCTGTTCTTCCAGAAGAGCCACGTTCAGTTCCCAGCACCCATCTAGGTGACGGACAGTCACTTATAGGTTCCATCTCCACTGGACTGAGCACCCTCCTCTTGGTCAAGCCAGTACCCAGATTCACACTCTTCCTCCACTCCCTTCAGCTTTCCAGAGGCTATTGATTTTACAGAATCTTGTACATTCCATAAATTTTCACCACTTGTCGCCTTTGTCTTCAGTCACATCTTCCTTACATGAGGCTGGAAGTGACATCCCATGAACCCTTTCCAGCCAGCGTTGCTAGTACCCCTGTCAAATCTACGCGCCAACTCAGGCTTGTTCACGGCTGGGCTAAGCACCTTAGCCTTGACTCTGATGACTGACAAGGAACTCAGGAGTGGAATTTGGTTTCATAGCCACAGTCCTTCCTGTGATGCGAGATGCCAGATTTGTGCACAATGCCCTTGGTGCCTCATCCATTTGCACTATGCTGTTTGGGTCTTGATTTACTAAGCATCACTTAGAGCTTGGTTGTTAGAGCCTATTGCCTCCAACTGAACTATATGACATGTCTAAGGGTCTTTTGTCCAAGCTCCATGGTCTCTCTCTTCATTGGGGCAACAAACCTTTTATATTTCAATAACTTCCCCACTGGGAAAACACAGCCCCTTTGAAGGGCTAGTGTCCATAGAGTGCAGAGTCTCCCTGTTGTGTGGACTATGCAGCCTCTACTGAGCCCATTCAGGGGATAATAGCAGCTAAGCAGTGCTGTTCTGGTCTTGGCACAAGCCCTTCCTGTAATGTGATAATCCCAGCAGGCCAGGGCTGAGGTGGAGACCAGCACAGAAACCTCCGAAATCAACTTCCGACCTCCTGGCTTTTCTTCTGCTCCCCAAAATGATTTTGTTTAAAATGATCGCTGCTCTGTTATAAAGTATTCTTCAGTTAGGGGGTTTGGCTCCTGTGTGGGTCACTTGTGGTTTAAAAAGAAAAAGGGGGGTGGGGAGCAAGAACATCTTAGTTTAGCCAAGACACAAAATCTAACCAAGGTAAGGGGGAAATGGGCCAGGAAAAGGGATGGAAACCCAGGAAAAGGAACCATTTTCAGTGTGCCATCTGAGGTTGTGGAGGTCACCATTTGTTGCTAAGCTAATTTCTAGAAGCGCCCCTATGTCTTCTCTCCTCTGGGGAGCAGGACACTAAGAACATGCCTTTGGCAATGGTTCCCCTCACATCTTTTGGAATCTGAGAGTGGCTAGAAGGATTCCCATGGACCCTTGTCTTACGATGTGTACACCAACTGTCCAGAAAGAGGCCAGAAATCAGAATCTACAAACAGAGGCTTTCCTGAGGTTCAAGGAGATACAGTTGATAGCAGCCCAAGGGAAAGTGGCTTGGCTCAGTGTTATCCATCAGGGGTTCTCAGGCCCTCTGGCTCTTCCCCTTGGCTTTCCAGAAAGAACTTTTGTTCATGCCTTAGCCCTTGTGCCATCATTGTGGTTTAGCAGTAAAGGAAAACTTTGCTCAATGTACATTCTAGCATAATATTGTACTTTTATCACAAATCATTTTGACCTTCCTTTTAGGTATGGATGCAGTCCCTTAAATCAATCCCACAATCACGACTGCATGTCTTCCTCTCCACTTTTCTATCTTGTCCGGCCTCTTGTTGTGATGCACACGGGTGGCAGGGTCTCGGCCTGGAGTCCAGAAGCTCACAGCAACTCTTCTTCTTGCCCCCATGCTGTACCTCTGAGGATGCTGGCTATAGCTTATTATTCGCAGCAGGTAAAGGTCGCTCTCATCTCTTGGGCCAGAATATTCTGCAGAGCCTCAGCCACCTTAGCATGGCTGGTTTGACATTCCACGGCTCCTACTCAATGTATAAAAACACTCTTTGAGGGGTTGGAGAGATGACTCGGTGGTTAAGAGCACTGATTGCTCATTCAGAGGTCCTGAGTTCAATTCCCAGCACCCACATAGTGGCTCACAACCATTTCTAGTGGCATCTAATGACCCCTTCTGGCATAAAGGCATACATGCAGATAGAACACACATATACGTAAAATAAATAAATAAACAGATCTTTAAAAAAAAAACACTTTGCTTCAACCTCTCCACTAGCTTGGTAAGGCCACACGATCTGGCTTCAGTAGGCCTATCCTTCCAACGCAGTATATGAGCCAAATGAGACTTGGGGATCAGCTTGGGAGTAAAGTTTAGAACCTTTGTCTTAAACAAATGTGTTGTATCTTGTAGCTTGTGTGTGGGTTTCCTGGTAGCCCAGGGGCAGCCTCTATTAGAAACCAGAGTGGGTAGACAGTCAAGAGCTCCTTCCTTCCTGTTTCCTTCCCAGACTGTCCCCTATGGGACAGCCAGAGGCAGTATAGATGGTTGCAAACCATTGCTGTTCTTGTGTAGGAAGAGATTCAGAAAGAGCTTTCTCTAATGTCTCCTTTCTCTCTCTCTTCATTCTAGTTAAGCCTTAAACAGGGGATTCTGCCCCAGAGGGGGTTTCTACAGCAGAATTCATCTGTCAAGAGCCGCCTAGGATTGCTCTCCATGTGCTACAAGAGTGGGACAGAGGAACTAGATACAGCTTCTCCTTCCACTGAGCCTGCTTTTGAAGGCGGAGGTTCTCACTGCCTGGGTTGGATGCCCGCTCCCTCCTGATATGTGGCCTTAGTTCTCATCCCTGGACCTCCTCAATAAGGGCTGACAGTGAACTATCTAGTCAGGGAGAAAGCAAGAGTGATTGTTTAATATTTGTTGAAGTACTTGAATGATTTTGATCTTGGGAGGCCAGAACTCCTCTCTTCCTAGTTCTGGAAGAAGGGGTGGGCGCTCCTGGAATGGTGCCATGTGTCACAGTGATCTGCTCCAGCTGGTAAATACATGCCCTTCTGGGGTCAAGGCAGAGATGAAAGAATGGGATGTCAGAATACAGAAACCATTTGAAATGAGCAGGGAGTCAAATTCTGAGCCCTGTCTTGTCTTCTTTGATTTGTTCAGAAAATGGGAGTGTTCCCTTCAAGTTGAGCAGTGAGAAGCTCTATGGGAAACACAGCACTCTTGCCCAGTTTTTTGACCTCTTTCATGGAGCATGGTGACCACAACCACGGACATCCAGTGCCCATCCATAAGGCCTGTGTGTTCACACGGCGAGAGCCCAAGGCCTCGGAGCCTCCCTCTTGTGCATAGAGAGGCAGCATTTTGGTGCCCCAGGCTTCTGCTGGTAGTTTCCCATGAGAGCATAAAAAATGATTGTTAAAATAAATGGCATGCTGAATCGTGTGCTTTGAAAAGATGAATTGTGTCAATAAAGCTGCTATTTTTAAAAAACACGCAATTATCCACACACTATTATTTTATCTTCTTCTTTATTAAAAAAGGCTCCATCACATGAAGTCTCTGAGTCTTGGCTTCCTTGCTAAGCCATAAGCGGGTTTAATTGATTAGTTCACATCATCTAGCCTGTCCTTTCTAATAGAGCCAAATATGGTTTTTTGGTTTAATGACACATATTTAAACATTTCTCCTTTGATAAATACTAATTTTCCCACTGGAATGATTTCAAATGGTTTGTTAATACATCTTTTTTTACATATTGTTGCTATCATTTCTACGAAATAAATTTATAAAAGTGAAATTGTGTGAACTATAATAGATCTTCACTTTTATAGATGTTGCCAGATTGTCTTGCAACCAAGACTCACACTTTCAATTTACAGGAGCAATATATTCAAAAATTTCATACATCTCTGCCAAAAGTAGCTATTGTGCCTCTTATTTGGCAGTCTTGGGGACATACATTATGGTGTTGTGGCTTCAGCTGGATTGAACACCTTTTGATAGCTTTCTGCCGACTGCATTTACTGTCACAGCATCTATGGAATCATTATCCTCATTGTTGCTCACTTATAATAGCTCTTTACATCATAAACTTATCAACCATTTCTCTGCCATATGTTTTGTAAATATTTTTCCTAGTGTAATCACTTTTCCAAACACATTTTAAAGTTTTAGAGAATTAAATATAGTTACACTTGCTTTTGTGTGTCTGGATTTCCAGAATTGGTTAAGACAGTCTCCCTTGCTTTGGGGCATTTTAAAAAGATTTTTTATTATTTTAAAATTTTTTGCACAAGTCTTTAATCCATATGGAACCAATTTTTACATTTGGTGGTAATTAAAGGGCCACCTCATTTTTCTCCCCAACGGATAACCAGATATGCAAGCTCTGTTTAAGAACAAAATCATCTTTCTTTTCAGCGATCACCATACCATCCAGACAGAGGTAGACACAAAAACTCTGAGATTAGGAAGCTGGGGCTATGTGAACTACAATCTATAGGAAAACCCTGGAAGAGAGGAGAGAAAGAGAGAGAGAGAGAGAGAGAGAGAGAGAGAGAGAGAGAGAGAGAGAGCACGCGCTGCATCAGTGTTGACAAATATAATCCAAGTGACTTTTCGAAGGCTGGTCTGAGGTGTTATCACTTAAAGGGGAACCAGAACTTCTGCTCAGCTGTCACCCTGGATAAACTGTGGACACTCATCAGTGAGCAGACACAGGGAAGAAAAAAAAAATAAAAAAACAAGACTGGAGCCTTCCTATCACCCACGTGGTGCAATGGGCAAGCACAAAGTTCTGGGAAAGGGAAGGCTCCCTAGACACCCCATCATCATGAAGGACAAGTTGTTCAGCAGAAGAGCAGAGGAGATGAAGGGTGTTGGGGATACCCGCGTCCCACTGCTTGACATACCCCTTCATCATATCCAAAATTCAAGTTTAGGCTACTTTTCATTTTACTTCATTTGCTTTATTTTCCCAATGTATCTATTTTCAGGCTAAAACCATATCCTCTTGTCTTCAGTGTTATGCAAAATCCTTTCATTTCTACCAGGGAGAGTTTCCATCCTTATTCTTCAGGGTCCAGGAAAAAAAATGTAGGGAGGATGTCACTCTAATTATGTTAAGCCAGGTGTTGGGGGAGAAGGAAAGACAGCATTGGAAGATGGGGAAGACAGCAATTAGAGAGAAAGCCTTTGCTTTTCAATAAAAGCTGTGTAGGAGAAACATAGTCTGTCAAAAAATAAATTCCACTCAGAGCTTGTCCACCCAACTCCACAGAAGATGGTAGTGTGGATGCGAGCAGAGGATGCATGGTCAACATCACGGTCATGTACAAACGAGCCCCATGGTACCGGTTAGTAAAGACCATGGGAAAGTGGCTCCAATCTTTGCCACTGGGAAGAAGATGAGGCTGTGCATCCAGAAATGAATACAGTTGGCAAACTCTGACCTCTGTGAGAAGAACCACCCTTTTCTTCAGGATGTGCAACCATTCTAAATTATTAACATTGGAGCTGGACGGTGCTTTGGAAGCTAAAACTCCTGATGGGCCCAACTCGTCATTGCTCATTTGCACTGCTCTATGAAAATGGCTAATAACACAAAGAGGAGACTGTTTCAGTGAGGAGCCTGGGACATTCCCCTAGTGTACAGGAATCCCTCTGGTCTCTGAGGTTTTCATTTTACGGCAGCTCTCCCACGGTCCTTGCCATCTGCCCGCTCTTTCTCACGGCCATGGTTAACACACTATGTTAAGATGACAGATTTACATAATTGGCTTTTCCTGGTTAGAATAGATGTATTTTAACTCACATTGGAAAGGAGTGGTAAGAAAGAAAATACAGTGTAGATATTTGGAAGCCTGGTGGTTTATCCTTCCTTTATATTCTTCTTCAACCCTCTATTGTGATGCTACTTCAGTCTTTAGGTTTTCTTTGTTTAGTTAGATTAATTATATTCTCTATGCAATTATTATAGACTTACCCTTTGTCCTATTGCCAAGGAGAATGAATAACGACAAACGTCCTCATACTACATAGCTTTGTGCTAAAGAAGTAAGATGGGTGATTTTACTGGAGGTATTTGGTACATGAAGTTTATTGGGTTATTGAGGGAGAGCTGTGGAAGCTGAGGGAGAGAAAATTTAAATATCTACTAACTCCTTTCCTTTTGTCATCATCTATTAGGATACGATAGTTATATTCCTTCTATTATAGTGGGTGGTTTATGTGTAGTTCTCTTTGAAGGAAGAGAAAGCCAGTTAAATCTCTTGGTAATTACGATTTTTATTTTTAAAATTATTTTTAACCTTTGAGATTATAATATAATTACAAGATCTCCTCCTTGCCTTTCCTCTTTCCAAACCCTCCCATATACTACTCTTGATTCTCTCTCAAATACATGGCCTCTCCTCTCATTAACTGTTGCCACATGCTTACATGTAAATACATATAGTTCTAAATGCATAAGTACACCTTGCTCACCCTGTGAAATGTTAGTTGCATGTATATTCTCAGGGATAATTATTTGATATTTCATAAGCAGTTGATGTTCTCTTCCCTGCGGTAGACAATTTCTCCAGTTCTTGACATTCCTCTGTTGCCTGTAATATTTTATATAGGGCTAAGGCCTGCTGGGCTATTTTTGACTAGCATGACACAATAACCTTAACGGTGCACTAGTGGCACACGCATCATTGTAGTAACCAACATGTCCATAATTGGGCTTGAGATTTGCTCAAGAGAAAAATCATACCTAGAACTGGACATCTCCAACTTCCCAGGGCTACTGAAGTCATAGATCTTGCAGGATAATATACAACTACCACTTCATTAAACCATCTCAATCCCAACTACATTCTAAATATTTGCCCTTATACCCACAGAAAAATGTAGCTATCACCAATTATCAATGAAACATCTCTTTGCTATAGACAGAGAGACCAGGACAGAAAATCACAATCAATCAAAATGCAGAGTTGTGGAGCCCAGACCCAACAGATATATCTGCAGCATAACTCTGGAACCTAAGGCTTAGGGAACACTGTAAAAAAGGAGGCAGAAGGATTAGAAGAGCCAGAGGACCACAAAGTTTTCCGAGGGATTGTGTCTCTTAGGAATGCCAGAAGCTATACACTCAAATTCTCACTAATACATCCTACTAAGCATCAGCTGAACAGGAACAACAATAATAAAAATAATAATTAGTATTGAATGCCTAAATTAAAATCATCAAAAAGATTTACATGGCCCAGAGTTTGGGATTGTTCATTTGAAGAAGATACATCAGGGATATTATATGGGTTGATAGTTTTAAATGTTAAGCATTCAGATTTTAATTGGAACTTCTGTTGTTCTCTGAAGCAACAAAAGATGTCCCAAGTTTCTTTGGCCACTTTTTCACAGGAGGTTGATAATAAAAGCTTCTTAACTGGTTGTCAGTGAGCAACACATAATTCTTTTTTCTATTCTGAAGATGAGGGGGAAACAGAAGAAGCAATCTGGCATTGTTGGAAGTTATCTGATAGACACAGCTTTGATTTCACATCTGTAGACTTGTTACTGAAGGAGAAGCTTCCCCACCCCATCGCCTCACCATTATTCTAATGTGGTCTCAATTCAAGATAAAAAGAATGTTCTAAAATTTAAGATTATTTAATGTCAAAGGGAAGTAATGAAACCCACATTTTTATCAAAAGTTTGAGCTTATGCTTTCTTTTAAAATGGAACACATTTGAAAAGCTAACCCCTAAATTCTCACACAGAAGCTCAGAAATGGCAAAGGCCGTCATTATTTAGCTGGAGACAGTCATAATTAAGTATCATGACAATCTGATCTTGTTGACTGGCATTTTAAGTAAAAAAAAAAAGAAGACGAAAGAGAAGTGATACTTTTTCAAGAGCTAAAAGTAAGAATAAAGAGTAATCCTTTGAACTTGATTTTGAGACTGGAAAGTATGGTCATGGTGGTGAGGCTGGGAGAGAAGAACTGTAGACCAGAAACATATTTTTAAGACCTTTACTCAGTGTTTGGCATCTACCACTCCACTGCTGCTTTGTTGGGCTATTCTTCAAGTTTGCTCGAGTGCATGATTATCCAAACACTTATTTGCTTTGGATTCCAAAGACTTATGTTTTGAGGAAAGTCAGGGTGTGATAATGAGGAAAGGGGAATGTCTTTGAAAAACACTGTTCCTGAGAAGGACAGAGTATGTGTGCTGGAAGAAGGAGCTGGGCATGGACTTCCACGTGGCTCTGTACTAGCAGAGGAGAGCTTGAGATTCATTATACACACATTTCAATAGTTTTTAGATGGCCACTTCTGCACCAGTGCCTTCTAATGGATCCCTTACTCTGGAGTAGAGCTTCCTGGAAGCAGCAGAGGTGCTAGAGTACTGAAAAGGCAAGCAGACAGCAAAGAAGGTCATCCATAGTACCACAAGGATCAAATCAAGTCCCCGTTTTAATGAAGTACATATTGCATTGAACTTCAATGCTGACACGGATAGTAGAAGAAAACAAATGACAAATTAATCTAACTTACTTGTACTGGTATAGAGCTTTAAATAAAATTAAATGCCATATAACAGACTCCATTGATACTTAGAGAAGTATGAACCAATGAGATTTACTCAAGTAATATGGAGATGGTTTAATATTAGGAAAACACAATAAATGTCTGTTATAAAAATAAAGATACAGTAAAAGATCTTGGTTTCTTTCCCATATGCAGGGAAACCAAGCACAGAATCCAACAATGCTAATTTGAGAACAGTTTCTAAAATAGAACTGATATAGTCTTCCTCAATATTGCAGTATATGTCTATAAGATAACTGCCGCTCATATCCATAAGCTTCACTCTAGAAACTATCACACAGAGGCTCAAAAGTGTGCTTTATAGCATTGTTTATGAAAGAATAAAAACTAGAAATAATCATTGACATATTGCAAAACGTTCATTCCATAAAGCGTGAATTCTAATTAAGTGGCCCTGAATATACTGTTCATTGGACATATTTGCTCATTTCATTCAACTCTGTGAATTTGAAAAGTCTACTTAAATGCCATGAGTTTCTAGTGGTTCTAGCTGTAATATGAACCTCATGCTATCTGCCTGTGCTGTAGCAATAATAACTGGCATATACACAAAGCTCTTTGTGCAGTGTAACAGTGACCCTTAGAGATGCTCACATCAGAAGCACAGGAAGAAACAGTGCCAAGATTGAAAACAAGGTTACCACCAGGAGACTAAGAAGAACTTTAATGCTCAGGTGGAAGTGGCTCCTCTACACCCTGCCACCCTTGCTGAGGACCACATCGCATGTTTAAATTATTATAGCAGCCTACATTTCATCTCCTTGAACCCAGTCCGTGTTAATGTGTTACTGAGAATTCAAGTGAGGGATGTTCTGAGAAGCTATTGCCGCTACCATCCACATGTGGGGTTGTGTATATCCACATGTGGCGTGACAAGAGCCTTTACTCTGGAGGACAAAGTTTGATCATCTGTGTTTATGGTACCAGTACCTTCTCTACAAATAAAATGGTGTGATCTACCAATATACAAATCTGATTATGTCCCTTTCTGATTTCTTCTTTAATGGCTTTCAGTAGCTTTCATGAAGAAGTATAACTTCTTTAGCACATAAGGTTGTGTATGATATGAAGCTGTCTGCTTCTTTCTCTCCCCTTCTATGATCCCAAATTACCCTAGTGTACATAACAGCCATGCATTTTGTGGTTCATTGGGCATGTTACACCATTGGCTATGCTGCCATTGGGCATACATACAAATCCTTCTGTTTGGTAGCAGTCTGTCTAGAAGTGAGCAGTGTCTCCTGTTCATGCTCCAAGGCCAGGTTATTGGCCTCTTCATCTAGGAAACCTTCCTTGATATTCTGTTTCTTCAAGATGTAAATAGAAACTATGCTTTTTTGTTTGTTTATAAATTTTTCTGGATATATATATATAAATAAATAATATATAAATAAATATAAAAAAAATATATAAATATAAAAATATATAAATATATATATTTGGAATGATATATATATATATTACCTTGACTTCAAAATTTAAGTCAAAAGATATGTTACTTTGGAGAAGAGGTTTTGCTTATGTTTCCACAGGAAATCAGAGGCTGTGGATTCATTGTGGGTTAAGAAAAATAAGATTTGACCAAGGCAGACCCCCTGAAAAATCTCCAATAGGAACAGATAGCCCAGATGGTCCTTCATTTCAGAGCATCTCTGTTGCAGTTTCCTCTGAGTTCTACATCCAGATCAGCCTCAAGACTGCTGACTGAGATGATCCAGGCTTACAGACTACTCCAGTCAAGACTTGACCATAATCCTAAATTTTCTTTAGGTCTTCATAAGATTATCAGCCCCTCCAATCAGCAGGAAGTAGCCTAGAAAACTACACTCGCATTCCCCAAAATGGATTATGGATGTTTGTCTTTGTTTAGAGTGTTGGTTACAAGTTGTTATTGATAATGGTCATGGAAAAAGCTAAACAAAGGAGATTAGATTCAGAGTTCTCATTTTGAAAAGAAAAAATGGAGAAGTGGTGTGGGATAATGTTCTTGTACCCTGTAAAGATTTGTCACTTGTACTGGCTTAATAAAACGCTGATTGGCAAGTAGCCAGGCAGGAACTGTAGGAGGAGCAACCAGACTAAGAGAATTCTGTGAAGACGAAAAGAAGAGACACAATCAACAACCAGATGCAGAGGAAGTAAAATGAGAATGTCTCACTGAATAAAGGTACCAAGTCATGTGGCTAAATATAGATAAAAATTATGGGTCAACTTAAGTTGTAAAAGTTAGTTAATAATAAGCTTGAGTTAACTGTCCAAACATTTTATAATTAGTATAAGCCTCTGTGTGTTTCTTTGGAACTGAACAACTATGGGATCAGGTGGGACAGAAACTTCTGTCTACATCAGGGCTTCACATCTAAGATGTTTAACCATGGCTTTTTATATGTTTTCTTTCTGTTTGTCTCTCATTTTGTATGTCTCTGTTTCTTTCTTGTTTTTTTCGGGACAGGGTTTCTCCGCATAGCTCTGGCTGTCCTAGAACTCACTATGTTGATCAGGATGGCTAATCAGAGATCTGCCTGCCTCTGCCTCCCATGTTCTCTTTCATGAAGATATATAGATATACTATTTGTATATGTATGTGTATGAATGGTATAGGAGGTCCTTTTGTCTATGTATTGTTTTCATTGGTTAATAAAGGAACTGCTTTGGGCCTATAACAGAGCTGTAGGGGAACAAAGCTAGGCAAAGAAAACTAAACAGAATGCTGGGAGGAAGAAGGCAGAGTCAGAGAGATGCCATAGATCCATGGCCGGAGGCAAACATGCTGAATCTTTGCCAGTAAGCCACTGCCATGTGGTGATACACAAATTAATAGAAATGGGTTAAATTAATATAAGAGTTGGCCAATAAGAAGCTAGAGCTAATGGGCTAAGCAGTGATTTAATTAATACAGTTTCTGTGTGATTATTTTGGTTCTGGGCAGCTGGTAAATGAACAAGTGGCCTCTTCCTTGCAACATATGATGATAGTGTGGCAGTGTTTTAAGCAGTTAATAAAGAAGGCACTGGACATGCTAGATGTGGTGACTTAAATGAGAATGTCCTCTTTGGAGTATTTGTACTCTTGTATTTAAATATTCGGTTTCCAGTTAGTAACACTGTTTAGAGAGGTGATATGGCCTTGCTGGAGGAAGTAAGTCATTTCAGTTGGGCTTTGAGAATTTACAGCTTCACTGTATTTCCAGCTTGCTCTCTGTTTCATGCTTGTAGTTGAAGATGTAATCTCTCAGCTTCCTTCTCTGGGCCCATGCTGCTGAGCCTCTCTTAGACATTATGGACTCTCCCTCTAGAACTGGAAATTTACATAAACTTACCATTCTCTAAGTTGCATCTGATTGTGGTGTCTTATCATGGCAACAGACAGCACCTACATACTCGAGGAATGCCCTACATCTGAACCGTATCTGAGTATGAGAGTACGTTCTTAAGGATGAATTTGCTTTGCTTTTCCTGATGTACCACTGACCTTTTATGGATACAGACATTGTATTTTTTATGACAAGGCAGAAATAAAGGACTGGTTGGCTCACTCATCGAAAAGTATATATAAATCTGACCACTTTTGATAGCCTTTTGCCTATTAATTTTACTAAAGAAAAAAACACCCTACAATTGTAAAACTAAGCATTTAACCAAAATCTTAAGCATTCCCTCCCTCATGGAGATGTGAGGATGTGATATCTGTGCATGCATGCTTGTGAACAATGGGTGCTGATGCTGGACAACTGCGAGGGGCTCCTCTTCCAGGCTGCTTTGATGGCAGGCTGCCCCAGAAACTCCTTATTAGGGTGATAAGTCTTTTCAGCTGGGAGATGTGTCAGGCCCTCCGCTTTCAAAGAAGTGACATATTGTGAGTAATGATGCCCCTTCTGCAAGGGCTGCATGTGGATCTGATAGAAATCAAATATATTAGGGCTCTTCAAAGATGAATTTTCTGGTTTTAGGCCACTTTTCTTTCACTATTTCCCTCTCATTTCCTGCCTTCTGATGATTTCTTTATAGTTAACAGCTTTGTAAGAATAGAGATACAGGGATAACAGTGGAAAAATCAAACTGATGTCAGCTTTGTAATGTCCTTAAAAATGGTAGATAAGTGCCATTTGATACTTAGTATGTGTTGGGCATTATAAAAAAAATTACACTGACACGTACAGTGTTCAGTATCCTTGGAAACTGGCATACCAATACTGTAAGCCTCATTTGGGAAAAAATTAAAGTTAGGCAAAGGAAAGGAAACTTGCACATTCATACAGCTTAAACGGGTTCCTTATATTTAAGATGGTAAAAGTGTGACCAGAGAGATGACAGAAATGACGGACCAAATTGAGAACTCAAGTTGGTCATTGTATGTAATTTCTACTCTTGTCAAGTATTCCTGTCAGTAATACTATCATTGGTAGGTTATGACGAACACTTAGGCTAATGGGTATCATACCATGTTGCATAAAGTTAATGCTGTTGGTGTATTTCACTGAACTATTAAGAAATTAATAAACACTAAGAAACAAATTTCATTCATTCATCTATTCATGTTTTAGAAGCATTGAATTACCTGGCAGCCTAAAATAGTCAAAGAGGAAAGCCATAGTCCATTAAGTATTTTGACTTGTAAATAAAAGTCATGCCTTATGGTTGGAGATGCATTATTTATGAACATTAACAATAAAAGGGAAAGCCAAGTACTATTTAAGTGCTTGATTCTTCCTGATGGCATCAGGGGAAAGCTCTACAAAGAGGTGGTACTTGAACTGAGTTTTTAAAGATGAAAAGGAGGCTAGCAATTGAATTAGACGTAAAGGCATGTTGGAATGCTTAGAGCCTGTGTCAGCCAGCAATGGTCACAGGAAACAGCTGCAAGCACTGACCGTCTAGAAATCAGTAAGAAGCGGTAGCAGAGGGACTAGGAACAGCACTGGGACTGCTGGATGCTTCCCATCCCCCAGATTTTTCATTTGCTAAAGGGACCGGGGATGAACTCGCTTTATGAGTATGTCATGGAAGTTGGATGAAGGAGAATGAAGGAGGTCTCAGGGTTAACTGGTTAACGGCTGCTCGAAGACTCTCTACCTCAGCACGTCTTCCCTTTTTCCTCTTACTGTGTTCTCCTCTGCTGAGTGAAGCATCATCACAACACTTTTACTACCTGAGCACTGACAATCCATTTTCAGATAACAGGATCATCCTATCCTCTGGCCTTTGCCCCTCATTCAACTGCTTTTGAATTCTAGACAATAACATTGATCAGAAGACCAAAGGGGTATAAGAACTCACCCTGACCTTCTTGGAAGTACTGATTTAGGAGGCTAAGTTGAGAGGAAAGCTTAGGGATCTTTCAGATATTGTTTGGGTGCACACAGAGTGCTGGAAGAGAGTAGAATTGAGCAGAAGGTGTGTTTTAGCTTTCCAGATCTGCTTGGCACAAGTGTAAAGGAAACCGCAGATGGGAGCTCGCAGACGGAAGCCTGTTGCTCATACAGCTGTTTCTTTGTTGGTAGAGAAAACCAATTGTGGGTGGGAGCAAGGGAGGGAGAGACAATATTAGAATGCAAAGGCATTTTAATTATACCTACAGTAATTCTAATGGTCTGTTCTGTGGTGGGTTGTTTGGGGAGTTGTCTTGAAATTAGAATCCAGTCCTGTAAACTCGGATCAATTAAAGCAGCAGTGTTTGGAAATACACAGAGAAACGGTTTAAAAAAAAAATCCCAGGGATCTTGCTTGGTGGTGCTTGGATCGCCTCTGAGGACTCTTGGGCAGTTAGAAGGATGGGAGAAGGCCAAGACATTAAGTGTCACATTGCTGTCCCCTGGGGATGCTCCACTGGAAAACAGCCTTAGCTCCTTCAACTATTTAAAGTGCCTCTGAAGCCACAGAAGACAGCCGGGCATGAGTCCTTACTAGCCTGAAGAAATGTAACCTGACTCTAAGCCTGTGCTAATGTCCCTAATTTCCAGGAATGAAAGCCTAAGTGAACTAAGTAGGTTACCTACTAAATGTCATACCGAGTTTCGTTTCATAAGTGTTTATGAGCCTGCTATGTTCTAGGCACAGGAGCCATTAAGAGGGGACACTATTTATGTCTTCCTGGGAATTTTTGTCTGGTAGAAAAAATTTATACATTCCATTGAAATTAGTACAGGATAATAAATTTAAAATACGCAAAGAGACCCAAAATGTGAAGAAAGAATAAGAAGTGAGACTTGGAATAATTTGAGGCATTGATATGGGCTCTGAGCCATGAGCTTGTGTTTGTAGATTATAAGCAGAACTGTGTAGAATAATATGGAAGATAAAAAGAATTCCAAAAAAGTGGGGACAGTGGTTGGAAGGCTCAGTGACAGAAAGGAATGGCGACTCACTGAGAAACAGAGAGAAAACTAGTATGACCATAGACTAAGTATTAGCACAAGAGGCCACAAGGATTTGACAGAGAGCCACGGAAGCCATATGAACAATATTTCAGCATCTTCTTAGACAAATGATAAATCAATAAAGGACAGAAATTCCATGATCTGGCATGATCACTTTCTGATGGTGTTTTTGGTAAATACATGTGATGCCTGTACAGTAGACAAGTTTATTGTCACTATAGTGACAAACTACCAAACCAAAACCACTTAAGGACAGAACAGGTCGTCTTAGTCAGGGTCAATGCTGCTGTGATAAACCCCATGACCAAAGTAGCTAGAAGAGGACAGTGTTTACTTGCCTTGCACTTCCCCATCACTGTTCATCATCAAAAGGAGTCAGGACAGGAACTCAAGCAAGGCAGGACTCTAGAGGCAGGAGCTGATGCAGAGGCCATGGAGGGATGCTGCTTAGTGGCTTTCTTCTTGCTCAGCCTGCTTTCTTCTAGACCCCAGGACCACCATCCCAGGGATGACCCCACCCACAATGGGCTGGACCCTACTCCATCAATTGCTAATTAAGAAAATGCCCTACAGGCTTTCCTACAAGCCCGGCCTTATGGAGACATTTTCTTAATTGAGGTTCCTTTCCCTCAGATGACTTTAGCTTGGGTCAAGTAGACATAAAACTATCCAGCATGTGGTTCATGTTGGCTCATGGTTAGAAGGAACAGTACATGATGACTGGAAATCTTGGCCGTATAACATGAAGAGTCGTGTCATTGTGCATCCTCAGTCAGGGAACAGCCATGAACTCACATGCTCGGGTCGTCACTTTCTTTCTCTTAAGTCTGGGACATGAGCTCACGGAAGAGTGATGCCCATATTTAGGGTGGGTCTTTCCAACTCAGTTCTTCCTCCACAGATTTCCCCACAGATAAGCCCAGAAATTTGTTTCCATGGCGAGCCTATGTTCTATAAAGCTGACAATCAAGATTAAACATCGCAGGTTGGTTTGGTGGGAGACAAATGTGGAAACAGACGATGAGTCTATAGTGATGGGGATTTATGGATCACATAGGCAAGACTGGGAGCTGGTTAGATACAACTCATGAAAGATGAAGTGGTGTTTAAGGTGATCCCATGTTTTGTCAGGGAATAAATGTACTTTTATAGCAATTAAAAATACCCATGTGTATACAAGCAGCTCTAATTTGACTCAGGGGTTTATTAGTAAAAAAAGAAAAGTACAAGGAGATCATGAATTTGAGAGAGAGGTAGGGCTATAGGAAGAGTCAGGGAGAGGTAGTAGTATCTGAACATAATCAGTATACAATGTATAAATACATGGGACATTCAGCTACTTTAAAAAATTTAAACAACCATGATTGGTGGGATTGCTCAGCAGTTAAGAATACTGGTTGTTATAGCATAAGACCTAGGTTCAATTCCCAACACCAACATGGTGGTTTGAGATTATCCATAACTCCACGGGAACTAATTATGCACATGGGAGATATACATTCATTCAGGTAAAGCATTCAAATACATACATTAAAAAATTTTAATTTCTTCCACAAAACTCCAGATAATTCTGAAATAAAAAAAAATAACAAAACCAATGAGCCAACCAAATGACCAAGCAGAAAAGAGAGACCAGGGACCATGCTTTGTGAATGGTGAATGGGTGTGAGGCAAGAAAATTGTGAGCTTAGGTTTAGGTAATTGAACTTGGGGTACAGCCAAGAGGTATGTAGGAATGTGACAAAAGAAACATAAAAAAGAGGTGCAAATGTAAACCTGACCTAAGCATCTTAAAATTCTCATCCTTGTTATCTAAGGCACTCTAGACAGAGTTTTCAATATCTATGCATAGCAAGCAAATTTTCTGGGCTAGTATGAAAATTAAGTAAGATTACCAGATTGGTAAAAATAGTTCCTTTCTTGGTGATGTGATGCAATAAAAGAGGTAGTGAAGGAGGGAGAACTCGAAAAGGGCTGAAATGATTATGTTTTATTAGTAAAAACTTTATAAGGATTTGCTATTATTTGAATACCAGAATAAAAAAATAAATAAAAAGCCATGCATGGATAGCCTGTAACATAGTACATGCAAGAACAATGTAACAATGTAAATGTTAGCATAGAGACCCAGTATTCAGAGACAGGTCTGCACTGGAAGCATGCGCCGAAGAGTTATTAGGCAAAAAGGAGAGCCAGGCAAAGTAGATCTCTGTGAGTTCGAGGCTATGCTAGTTCCAGGATAGCTAGGGCTGTTGTACAAAGAAACCCTGACTCAAAAAAAATAAATAAATAAATAATAAATAAATAAAATAAAAAAAGAAGGATTCTTGTCCATAGTTTTCAATGGAATGTAAAGAGATACTTCATAGGCAAGGCATTTGATTTAATGTGGCCAAGGAAAACCTCCGAGTTGTGTCCCTCATGAGAGTTAGAAGACACCTTAAACATCTTCCCAGTTACAATGGTTGCTCCCACTGTATCAGAAACTAGGGCACTAGGATACTTTCCCAGCTCTCAACAGCTTTACTAATAAAGGATCTGCATCCTCAAAAGACCCTAGTTTTATTATAATATCACTCATGTTGTGGGCTGATCACCCGTTTTTGTGGCCTTCCCTAAAAGATTATGAAAAGAAATACCCTAAATGGCAGCCCACTGCCATCTCTCTCTAGAGTCTACACTTTGTATTGCTCAATAAACTTCTAGTTAAACCATCTCTCCACTAAACTCTTTCTCTTGAAAAGACAGGAATCGAGAATTTTTCTATTAAAAATGTATTTCATTTTATATTATTAGAAAACTCCCAAAAGGAGAGTTTTTTATCTGAACTCTGTTTTCCAGTTACGTTTTACTTGAATTCCCTCAAAAATGCTAGATTGCATTAAGAAATAAAGTAATCAACCCTAATCAAACCACAGGGAGACTTGAGAGTGAAAGAAATGATGGTGTATGTGTCTGAGGCCCTGTTGAGGTCCACGCCCATGCTGCTACAGGAGGCCACGTGGATGCCCGTGGTCTGTGCAGAAGGCCATGTTGATGTCCATTGTAGATGCTACCACCAAAGGTCATGTTGATATCCATATTTGTTGTCCTGTGCTGTCATCAGAGTCTGTGCTGAGGTCCCTGGTCTTGCTGAGGCCATGTGGATGTCTGTGGTCCACGCTGTCACCAGAAATCATTTGGAAGTCGATGATTCACACTGCTGCCAACTGTAAAAAGCAAGGAAGCTTCTTTTGCAGTAGCATCAATAACTGTAGACTCACAGTTGAGAATAAAAGACATAGAAGGTTTCTCTGACAATATCTTTCCCTTCCTCTAACTGTCCCCACAAAAAGAAACAGTCTTGACAGGAAGCCATTGAAGAGAATCCTAAACATTGTGACAAGGGACCCTGAAGTGTAGTTCTTCATAGCTGATGATTTCTGGTGGGAAAGGACTGAGTTTTCTTTGATAGGCTGGCCACTGGGCATTTGACCATGCTCCATTGAGTATATGGGCAACACAAATTGGACTTGGTATTTTTTTTGTCTTTTTTTTCCTTTTCTTTTTTTGGGGGGAGGAGGTCACAAGAGTGGGAGGGTGACCTGGGAAGACTGGGAAGTGAATGTGATTGAGGTGAATTACATGTAACTCCCAAATAATCAATAAAAATATTATGTTGGTGTAAAAAAAGAAAGAAGTGGATGTGTCACAATGAATTTGAGATTTATGTTTGCATTTGAAGGGCAAAACTCGAAGTTCCAAACTCTGCTTAGAATCTGAAGAACAGTGATGGAGGGAGGGAGGGAAGGAGATTCAGTAGTTATGACCTGCCATGAACAAACTCAAGCTTGCAAGTAGATTTTTAATTTTTCTAAAGCTCATTTTTATTTACATTTTGAGACCCTATTTGTCCTGAGAAGGCAGGAACGTGGTAACTATCTAGTTGGGTATTCCTCCCTCTTTCCCTAGCTTTACAAGTGTGTGAAATTGTTATAACACAAACCTTTACAAAGAGCATTGTCTGGTACTGTGGCTGTAGCTTTAGGGGAAGAGCACTCGCCTAGTGTGTGAGAGCTCTTGGGTTCACTCCCCAGTATTTTAAGTATAAATAATGAAGTAACCAAATCAGTAATGACTAGCAGGTGCATTTACCCTCAAATATGCAAGGCGTGGCTTTAGGGTCCATGTTCTGATCCAGTCTTGATCACCCACATCACCAGCCCTAGGGGGAAGCTATGATTTTTTCTGTCTGGTCCCATCTGGTCTGATAGTTCTGGAATGGCAGAGTCTGAACACAGGAGTCCTTCCTTCTGGTAGAGAAGCCATGTTTTCTGGCCACTTTGTCCAAGTGGTTTATCTTCTGAGGCTCCAGAATCTCTGATGACCTGAGGGATTTGGAATATAAATCCTGAGAATCTCCACATTGTTTCTGCTTCCCATTTCTCTTATGTTCCCTTTGGAGCGGCGATTGTGAATCCGGTGACCTGCTTGGGGAGGGAAAAGAGAGGGGAGCTGCAAGACACGGGACACCCAAGGCCAGAGTCTCAGATGACTGCCAGGCCCTTTGAGTTTGCATATATATTACTGACGTTAATGTTCTCCACTGTGGCATGCTCCGAGGTCGTATGCAGTAAATGAAATGTCTTGCTGAATTTATCACGTATATGCAACTCAGCAGAGCGAGACTTGAAAAGTGTGAGTTTTGTTTTTCTTGGAACTGACCAGCGCTCTATTTATTGACTTAATGAATTTTCAAATCTCCCTAAAGTAATAAAAGGCTCATTACACAGCCCAGCTAGAGGAATCCTGAAGTTAAAAACTGACACACCTCTCTCAGAGAGATACACAAGGCCCAAGCATCATGCATCTTTGGAAAAATAAACCGTCTCGTGTTTATGCTTTGGCAGAAGGCCCAACTCATACTTCAACATTATATTTCCTTTACTTTTTCTGGACAAAATAATTCTGAATCTAGGATCTAGCAAGAGAGGAAAATGTTTACCTTCGTCCCTGCGCTCTGCTCTTATAAAATGCATCTTTCTAGTTTCCTGTTTATGTCCTGTATTAACAGTAACTGGAGGGAAAAGAATTCAGAATCTGGCTTAGAGAGGGGACAAAAGGGCCGGGAAGCATTATTTACCTACTCGACTGAAGCAGACCTTGGGGGCCATCTGGTGCACCATGTTTTTGGGTAATTAGCATGTAGCCACGTTTCTATTTAGTTTTCCTTCTGAAGGGATTCTGAAAATGTGTGCTAACAGACCGCCTGTTCCACAAAGGAGCCAATGTTAAAAAATGATGATACTCATCCCCTTTCAAAAAAAAAAAAACAATGAAAAATAAAAACCCAAACTTTGTTTAGCCACCAATGACAGAAGCTCCCTTGAGAGCTGCCAGGGCCTCTGGGTCCCAGACAAAACTGCTTGTTCTCTTCAGTCAGCACATTTGGTGTGCAATGTTGTCTGGCCCCAGCTACCTCCTTCCCTCCCGTCAGGTTTGTCAAGCACAGCCTTTGGGGGGACCATTTACATGATCAAATATTCACAGCAACCACGGTGCAGCCCATTCATGGACTGACTTGAATATGAGATTGTCAGCCCTAAACAGCTTGAATTTGTTTTTTACAAATGACTTTATCATAAGTATAAATTCCAGTGAGTCAGCCTATTGGCTGGTGGGTATAAGTATTTGTGTATTGGCAATGCATATTTGATTTATTTTATAGAGAGAAGAAATTATTCTTCCTGTCATAAGGTCTTGCAAGAAAAATCAGCAAATAGTTCACATAAACAACCTTAAACATTTCTTGATCAGAATTCTTACTTTACAACACGTCAATGCAATTGCATCATCCACAAGCTATCTGGATGTATTTTAAGTCAACCTGAACAAACCAGTAAGAAAATGCAGGCTGTCATGTCAAGTTAAGTGAAAATATGTGTTACATGAATATAGATTTGAAAAGAATGGTAAAAGGGTGGGAATTAAATGAAATCTCATGATAGAACGCTACTCTCACAGCATGCACTTTGAAATAAACGAAATCAGTGGCTTCCAATAGAAATTCATCATTAATCATTTTATTTTTGAAAATGTAGAAAGGTTTGTTTTGGTTGAACGCATTTTTGTTTTACTTAAAAGCAACTGTTCATTCAGATTTTATATAGAATTCTATGGAGTGGGAAATATTCTAAAGGCTTTATTGCAAAGTTTTTCTTTTTAAACTATAAGAGAACTGCTCTTTAGAAACATTGACTTACTTCTTCCTGTATCTTTGTCTAGTTGACCCTGAACCAAAATGGGGAGAGACAATCTTATTCCCTCCCCTCTTCCTTTCTTTCTCCTCAAATTGTTTCACATGTCAGGACGCTGCTGTGAAGATGGGTACCCTGAACACAAAGATGCCTGGGGACAAGAGCCAACTATGATGTCAGTACATCTGGAAAAGAGAGATGAAAAACCACAAAACCATGAAGCTGTGGCTATAGAGACTATTGGGGTCGAGAATAATGAAGAAGAGTGGCCCCGTGCCTATGCGGGAGGTTGGGCTAATTCACCGAACAAGGTGAGGCATAGCTAGTTGGTGCATCCTCACTGTGTACACCCCCACCCCTTTATCAACTCACTCCTTTCCAGTGGGACCCGAGAAAATGGCACGATTGGAACTAATGCTTAAAACAGCAGTTCCCTACCAGGCCTTGATGAAATCCTTCAAGGAGAAAAAGACTCCGAGTTCACACTCAGAATGCCTGTGCCACACCCCCAGAACAGCTTGAATTTATATCACCATGAAGAAAAGGCTGTGAGGAAACCACTTAGTTCTTCCAGTTGGGTTGCCATAGATGCCTGAGCTGTCCCAAAGCCATCAGGAGTGACGTGCAGAGCCTCTTACATACAGGAGGTGATTCATTTGATTTACATAGTTAATTTTCATAAGAGGAAGAAATTTCTCTGGTAGGTAATGATATTAATTCTTCAAGTTTGAACCACTGAAACCATTGACTCAGGAGAGAAGAAACAGCATTTTCCCCTTAACCTGAAATAGCTGCTCACTGTTTTTATGGACACGGAAGTGACCCAGTTGCCTTTAACTCTATATGGTGCCCAATTTTTAATGACAAATATGCATGATGTAGTATAAGCTATTAGTGTAGTATACAGTGTATATAGTATAACCATTTCTATTATAAATATATGTTCCAGCCACATGTCATGTGTGCATGTGTGTGCGCGCACACACACACATACACCTACACCTCTTGAAATTCTGGAATTACTTTGATATTAGAAAATTCTGGAAGATGGAAGCTCTGGGTTAGCGATTATCCCAAAGTTCATTGAAAAGATAAGTTGTGAAGATGAATGCACTGTTAATAGCCACATATGGCCTGAACCCAGCTGTGTCATCGGGCAGCACATGGTGAGTTTCCTCTGTAAGATGAACAGCTGGGATGAGTCCTTCTCTGTCCCCAGTCCTATCCTTGATTTCCAGATGTCAAGACCTGGATCTATAGGGTCTCATGGAAACATCACTAGATGGGAGAAAGGAACCTGAAGGAGACACCCACGCAAGCCATGGCCTAGGTTTCCCAGTTTCTGCCCCAGGTGCAGATTTTATCTGCTTTACTTGTTGAGTCTCAATGTTTGACAATTCTAAGCCCTTAAATTTTACAAACATCTTTCTGGTAAAAGGAAGGCTTTAACTAAATCACAGGTATAATCCAATCAGATTAGATGAGTCTCGTAAATATTCCGGGGGGGGGGACCCCAACCATTATTTTTGGTTAGTATACATTTCAAATATCTTCAAAGAATTTTATGAGTTTCTTTTTCGTGTGATACTTACATAACAGAAACGTTAGTATCTTTCAGTTTGCCTCACTACTGAAATTTACATTTTCTTGAAGAATTCTCTGTAGATCTTCAAACATTTAAAAACAAATAGAAAGCCCCTTCACTTGTGGGAGGACATTTGTACAAACCCATATCTAGCACCAGATCTGATGGTGGAATACTCAATGCTTTCACTTCAAAACCAGGAAGAACATTAACATGTTTGTATCTGCCTGGTCGAGGCTCTAGCTAAGGGTTATCGGCAAAAGAATATAAACAACAAAACGGAAAAAAAAAAAACAAAAACAAAAACTTGATGAGTAGTTTTGCAGACTGTAACAAAATACGAGACAGATGCAACTTAAGGGGAGACAGATCAATTTTGGCTCATTCTATCAAGACGCGGCAACGGTCCCAGGAGTGGGACCATGCAGCAGAAGCTCCCCACGGTTTGGCACATCAGGGGCAGAGTTGAGACTGGAAGTTGGACTGGGCCATTGTCCTAAAAGTCCTGCGCCACGGATCCACCTTTGCTAGCTGTGTGTCCCTCTAAAAATAGCTGCAAGCTGGAAAGCAGCTGTGCAAACACACGGGCTGGTAGGAGACCTTTTGCACTCAAACCACAATAGCACTGAAATTTGAAATGAACAAACAAATAAGCAAAGCCATCGCCTTCTACAAATAAGACAATCTCACATGTTCAAAATCACAAGAGTTTGGAAATAAACAAAATACATTGGATATTGGGAGTTGGAAATAAATACGTAAAGTCATTGCCTTTTGCCAACAAGACACTCTCTAATATACAAAAATCACCAGAAATGCTTTAAAAAACCCAATGAGACAAGCTGAGATAGCAAGGTTTCAGAATAGAGAAGCCATATCTTAAATGATTCCTTTTCAACAAGCAATCTAAAATAGGATTAAGAAAACAATCATATTACATTAGGGATTTATTTGAGAAAAGCAGTGTAAGCCATGCATAATTACACAAATTTACTGAAAGAATTTTTAGAGATATATGTGAAAGTAGAATGGTAGCCGGGCAGTGGGGGGCACATACCTTTGATTCCTGCACTTGAGAGGCAGAGGTAGGCGGATCTCTGTGAGTTCAAAGCCAGCCTGGTGGATAAAGTGACTTCCAGGACTGCCAAAGCTAAAGAGAGAAACCCTGCCTTAAAAAACAAAAACAAAGTAACAAATAAATAGCAAACAAAACAAGCCAAAAAAATAGGATAGTATTCCAAGGTTGTGAGCTGGATGACTTAATATTATTAAGCGGTACATTTTCCTGAAATGGTCTACGGGCTGAAGGAAATTTCTACCAAAATTCAAGTTGACTTTTCAGTAGGTATTAGAAACCTGATCCTACAATTTCAATAAATTCAGAATAGCCAAAATAATTTTAAAAATGAAGACAATCGCTGAAGATCTTGGTCTTTTCAGTTTCCAAACACCTTAACACCACACTGATGCTGCTATATACTACAGCACAGTCCTGCCGTGATAATGGACACACAGCTAACAAGTGGGCTTTAGAGCACAGAGATTAATTTTAATATTGATGCCCATTTCATATTCAACAGGGTGTCAGAATTATTCAGTGAAGGCAACAGACTTGGAAACAAATGACTCTGAAACCTGGTCAGCCTCCTCTGAAGGCCCAAATATGACAGCTTCCACCGTATGCAGACATCAACTCCAGAGAGGATGAAGCTCTCAGAGCCACACCTCCAAAGCTCTCAGACAGGAGTGTGGGGGTAAACCTTTGTGACCGTTGACCAGGCACTGGTTTCTTGGACACAACACAGCAAGTACCAAGGCAGGGGAAATCATACTTCATCAGAATTCAAATTTGTGTGCATCATTGAACACAATCATAAGAAATGGCTAGAAGAGGCAGAGAATGGAGGGGAAATGTGAAGGTTGTATATCTAATAACGGGTCTTATCTTTTGTAATAAAGATAAAAGGGCAACCCAACGTTGAAATGGGGGCGAAGGATTTGAATCGCATCATTGCCGAGATGATGACCATTAAGGAGGTGAATGATGCTCTCTCTCCTTCCGTGTCAGAAAATGCAAATCAAAGCCATGGGAGACGGCTCCACCTTCACCATCACTGACTAAAACATCTAACAAGGCTAAAGAAGACAGACAGCCTACAAATGTTGACAGGTCTATGGGGACAGTGAAAGCGTCGTATTTTGCTGGTAGAAATATTGATTAACACAGTTCAGCAGCTCTTCTTAGGCTACCATATGATTCAACAGAAGAAAAGGCCCAGGTAATGAAGCCATAACAGAAATCAAACATTTAAATACATTTTACTATATTCATACAGTATAATGGTCAGTCAGAAAAAAGGAATGACTTGCTGTTATGGCTCTAAATATGATATGCCCCTCATAAACTCATGTACTGAAGGTTAAATTCTCAACTGGTAATGAATTTTGAGAGAAGATAGAGACTTAAAGAAATAAAACCCGGGGCTTGGAGAGATGGGTCAGGAATTAAGAACACTTGCTGTTCTTCCAGAGGACCAAGGTTCAAATCCCAGCTACCACATAATGGTTCGCCATCATCTGTAACTCCAGTTTCAGGGGCACTGAAACCCTATTCTGGCAGGCATACATGCGGTACACAGACAAAACGCCCATACATATAAAATAAAATAAACATCAAACAAATGAATAAAAGACCAGCTGGGGAAATAGTAGGAGACATATCTTAGGGGTTACATGTATCTGGTCCATTCTGTCTCCTCTGTTTCCTGGTTACTACAAGGTGAGGAATTCTCCATTATCACATCCTTCCACTGTGATTCTCGCTTCATCTACAAAGCACGGAACCAGCAGACCCTGGAATAAACCGCTGGAAGCGTGAACTATAACGACCCTTTCTCTCTCTGATTGTTCCTGTCAGGTATCTGTCTCAACGATGAGACCTCTAACTAGTACAATTACTGCTGCGTGCTGCAGCGTGGATAAACTTCAGAAACAGTGCCAAAGGCAAGAAAGACGTCCCAAACCACCAACGATTGGACACTTCTCTGAAATGAGATCCTCCAGAGGTTCACATCCGAAGAAATGGACAGTTAAGGGGAGAGGCGAAGAGCCAATGGGCACCTGCCTGGAGTGTGCAAGCATTTCACTGAGTTGGAGCCGCTAGTCTAATACTGAAGAGTGGAGGTGGCTGCCTCACTCTGCAGTGCTAAACATCTCTGAGTTGCTCACTTGGAAAGTTGAGATTTGATGTCATGCTATTGATTATGCATTCAAGTTGGGATTTGGAAAGTGACTGTGGATTGGATTCAGAAGTTGAAAAGTGACTCTCTCCGCGCTCTTCCCATAGAGTCTTATAGGTGGGCCTTGTGTGTTTACCTTTCGATCCAGCTGAAATGGAGTTCTGAAGGTGGTACGAGGTGGCGCTGCCATTTGAATGCCTTTGCGTCATCCGGTCTTTTCATTTTTGGAAGGAGGGATTTCTCATTCTGCCTTGTTCCCCGCCTTCACTTAAAGCAGTGGTTCTCAACTTGTGGGTTGTGACCCCTTGGGGGTCAAATGACCATTTCCCAGGGGTCACATATTAGATATCCAACACGTCAGATATTTATATTACAGTTCATAACAGCAGCAAAGTTACAGTTATGAAGTAGCAATGAAATAATTTATGGTTGGGGTCGCTGCAGCATGTGGAACTGTACTGAAGGGCATTAAGAAGGTTGAGAACCACCGAGTTAAAGCGTTGCGAACCAATCACCCTTTCCCAGCGCAGACTCTCCTTCTCACTGAGAATGTAGCATAAGTTGAAAAATCATTCTCTTCATGGCGACCCCCACTCTGATTGTATCGTAAAGTTGTAGGCTTAGTACATACCTTTTATAAACAAAACACAACAAATATTAATAAATTACTGAATTCTTGACAACCCCCCCGTCTCATAATTCAGAGTGATGGCAATGGCAACACTAAGTGCCTCCCCTCAATGAGGACTACTGAGACCTCAAGAACAATGGCAATGGGTTTTTGATCCTACTGAACCTATTGGTTTCGTGGGAGCCTAGGCAGTTTCGTGGATGCTCACCTTACTAGACCTGGATGGAGGTGGGTGGTCCTTGAACTTCCCACAGGGCAGGGAACCCTGATTGCTCTTTGGGCTGACGAGGGAGGGGGACTTGATTGGGGGAAGGGGAGGGAAAGGGGAGGCGGCGGTGGGGAAGAGACAGAAATCTTTAATAAATAAATTAATTAATTAAAAAAAATTTTTGCTCAGGGCTGCTGTCTAACGCAAAGCTGGGTAAATCCATGGCTTACCTGAGAATGACATTGATTTTGGTAACAGGCACTCAGGCTCCAGGTCGTCGTGTGTGTGTGTGTGTGTGTGTGTGTGTGTGTGTGTGTGTGTTTATAAATTATTATCATTGTAGAAAAGCAATGACTTTTTGAGCACCGTCTGCTCTCCCAGTGGCTCCCTGGTTTGGCTTCTGAGTCCTGACTGGCTATCTGTATTTTGCCTTTTCGCAGCGTTTTCCTTGTGTATACAGAAGCTGCCACATTGCTCTGGTACATTGAGAGAAGAGAAAGTACAAGAGTTTACTAACCAGAAGTATTAATAGCTTTGCAATGTCGTGGAAATTTATCCTCTCCTTCCATCCCCCACTGCCATACCAAGAGGCACCTGCGAGCAACAGCTCTGATGACTGATGAGCTGGCGGTGCCTTGCAGGGCCCATCCATCACATTCAAACTCCGGTCGGTGCTGCTTCACTTGCGCTAAATGTGGCCTCTGAGACTGGGGCTTGGCTGTGCCCCAAGGCCCCTTTCTGGCTTCTGTCTTGGTGTTTTTATATATGATCTGCAGGTGTTACTGATATAATTTGTCCAGGAATTACGTCTGTTGCCATGCTTCCTAGTCTAGATTTTTTTTCTAGTGGTCAGTATGGCACAGGAGAAACTCCCTACCACCCCCTCCCCGAATGGACCTACTGCTGTTTGCATAATAAGTAACAACCTAGAAATAGCTTTGCGTGCCTGTTGCTGAGAGGCGAGCATATGGTTATCACTCATTTGGAATCGCCTTTGAGAACTAATTCAATTTGGAATAAGAAATCTAACCAGCATTTAGCTTCAAACATATGATTATAATTTTAGAATTATGGAGAGATGATTCAATCTCTTGTGAGTTTCAGAGGAAAATTGTTTTAAAGTATATGGGGGAAGGGCTGGACATAGGATAATAGGCAAATAGGTACCACAGGTGGAGAGAAAGGATTTTACTTGTTTCTTATTTAGAATTAATGAATTAACTAAGTAACTTAGAGCTGCTATGTAGCTGACCCCACCTCTCAAGTGCTGAGACAGCAGGCCTTCCTCCTCATGCCCAGCTATAGACAGACTACAGTCGTCCTCAGTGGAAGTTTCATAGTGGCATTGCACTGATTTGTACTAATGGATGGATTATTCCAAGTATCACAGACATCTCTGCTCCTTCCCTTTTCTCTCTGAAAGACTCTGGATGGTTGCTAGGCTGCACCAAGCAGCAACAGTGAGGAAGGGTATTTTCTGAAATATGCCATGTTTCCGTGGTCATATTTCTCAAAGATAAAAGAGTTTCTCTTTGTAACCTGGCACTATAAACCTGCTTAATTTTGGAATTTCATTGTATTAGGCTAAGAATATGAAAAAAATTCAAAAACTGACATCACTGATGTTAAGTCCATGTGTAACTATTTTTTTTATGTGATTAGCTTATAAAGCAATGAAAACAGGAGGAGAAAGACTTTGAGATCTTTGAGGTTCACGAGGGACCCTTGTCTCTTCTAAAAGAGTCACGAGGAGCCTGGTAGAAAAGGCAGCAAAGCTGAATCAAATGAAATGTTCTGGAAAATAAGCCAGGACATTAGACTGGATGTGTACACTTCTGTCCCTAAAATGATTCATCTTTGTTTCCACTGATCTTATCCTTCTGTGTGGAGGAGGAAAAGCAACAACACATCTCTTTTTTATAATACTTTACTTAGGTTTCACTCAAAACTGTTTGGATGTTTCCGGTGTAGTGGTTTCCATGAAGGTAACATGTCAGATGTACAAGCATCTTCTTTATAGAAGACATCATCAAATGCCTTGTATACATGAATTTGAATCCTTACAGCAAATCTCCGGCTGGTTAGCTGTATTCTCCCTGTTTACAGATTGCACAGAACAGAGCACAGATCAGGGAAGGATTTAGCTTATGTTCATGCAACTGGCAAGTAATAAAATAGGAATGTGAGCCCCATGGCTGGTTCTGGCTCCGTTTCTGCTGTGCAGGCTGCTTTCTTCCACAGTAAATAATTTTATCTTATCTCCCCATAGTAAACAAGCACAGGACACTATCTCAGTCAGTCCTAAACAATCCTGAGGATAGCACTTCTGTTTTAGAGTTGGGAAATCAAGAAACTGGAGTCCAAGGGATTGAGTGACATCTCTAAGTTCAGTCACTGAGAAAAGGCACAATTAGGCTCTGAACTGAAAAGCATCTGGATCCACGTTGCTTCCATTGTACAAACTTATTCTGGTCACCAGACTGGAACTGGAAAGGCAACTTTAGAAAAAAATATATGCATAAGCACTCAATGTGGCTCTTCTTTCAAAAACAATCAAACCATTAGGAAGGGAAGCACTTTACAAATAAGTACTATTGACCTCTTTATTCATTTGAAGTCAGTTACATTTTAGTATTTGGTTCTAGTAAAAGAAGAAGAGGAAGAGGAGGAGAAGAAGAAGAAGAAGAAGAGGAGGAGGAAGAAGAGGAGGAGGTGGAGGAAGAGGAGAAGGAAGAAGAAGAAAACCAGCTTTTAAAGAAAGGTTTTCCTTCAAAAGCTATGTTCCTACAGCATGAACTAATCATGAAGCAAAAAAGAACCCATAACTCACGTTGTTTGGGGGGTTTTGTTTGTTTGTGTTTAGGGGATTTTTGTTGAGGTCATTTTTGTTTTTTTGTAAGCCCCCAAAAGCACTGAATTAAGAAAAAAATCTGGGTTAAATATGCTTGAGTTTGTCAAATACGCTGCACAGAATGAGTGGTGCATCTATGCATGCCTGCAGATGCAGGGATCTGTATTTAGGGATTGAACAGTAATGCGTAGGGCAGGCTGTTCTAGGGGATTAGCTCTGGTGATCAACAAGCCGCAGATGTTTTACAGAGAAGGAATGCTTGTTGTGTGCCCAGACTTCTCCCGATACAAGTGTTGATAACTTTATGAGTACGTGTGGACTGGAGGAAGAAAGAGGAAGTGAACAGATTGGAAGTGAAAAGGAAGAGAGAAAAGGGTGTGGGAGAGGACTCTTAAGGAAATTATACCCCTCATTTGCTCTGAATCTTCCTTCTTCTTTTCCTAGCGTGGTGAAAATGTCAGGCAGTTGTTGACTTAGGAATTGAACATCAATCCTCTCAATTGCTTGTGGCTTTTTAAGCTTGTTTAGCAAGCTTTATCTTTGAAAACGTGCTCTATCCTTGGTCCCTTCATATCCTGTTTCTCCATGCCTAATCTCCCTGACAGGCTATGTTAATCTGTCTATTCCTCCAAAATCCCCCATCCTGTCCAATAAATTACTAATATAATAGCTTTACATTTAGCATTAGACTAACTCTTGATTGCAGAAACAAATATGAAGGACAATAACTTTCTGAACAAAAGACACAGGCTCTTAAGTTAAAATATAGCCAAAACAATAAAATCCAAAGGAAGGCAGAGCCATATCAGACAAATGCTAGGATCAAGTAGTAATGCCTGTCTTAAAATAAAAGGTAAAGGTTACTACAAATAAGCTAAGAGAGTTATGTTGTTACATTGATTAAGGATCAAATTTATGATAAAATATAGAAATCTTCACTAACAAATATGTTTGGATGAATTTGCCTTGTTGTGTAGACTGATTACCTTATTAGAAATGAGGAATTTTTTTTATGTTATTAGAAATCAAGGGGATGCTGACTTAAAGTAGAGGTGTCGCAGAAGACTTTAACTTAGTCTTTGGTTGAATGGATAAAAAAATAAAAATAAAATACTAAGAAACAGATTGGTATCATAGTTAATAATGCTGATTTCACAGGTGCGTCTTGGTGTTTCTTGCAACAGAGAATAGCTGATCTTTTTTTTTTTTTTTTCTAGACCCATTGTGAGCACCTGCTAGCTGAAGCAACAGGATGCTGGTAGATGCTCTGGTTTTCTTGTTGCTGCTGTGATACAGCACAGACTTGGGGAGAAGGGAGTTTATGTCATTTTACACTTCTAGGTAACCCTCATCACTGAGCAAATCAGGACAGGAGCTCAAGCAGGAGCAGAAGCAGGACCCATGGATGATACTGCTTACTTCTAACCCTAACCCCAGGTTCATGTTCAGCTACCCTTCTACCCCATGTCTGCCTGTCCATGTCTACCTTTCTAGTAATGGCATCTCTGCAGTGGGATGGCCCCACCTACATAAATTAGCAATAAAGAAAACATTCCAGAGCCCATAGGCCATTTTGATGAAGACAGTTTTTCAATGAAGGTTTTCACTTCCCAGCTGTGTCAAACTGACAACTAACATTATCCAGGACACCAGGGAGCCTAACCTAAAATGGAAAAAAATAGAAGAGTATTTGAGGGGGCTGGAGAGAAGGCTCAGTGGTTAAGAGCACTGGCTGCCTTTCCAGAGCTCCCGAGTTCAATTTCCAGCACCCACATGCCAGCTATATAGGGCCTGGCTCACAACCATCTATAACAGGACCCTAATGCCTTCTCCTGGCATTCATTTATGCATACAGAGCACTCATATGGGAAATATAAATAAACAAAAATGTATAAAAAGGAATAGTATTTTTGAAGAAATGAAAAATTACTTTTTTTTTTTTTGAGACAGGGTCGTAACTTAGCTCTGGTTGTCCTGATACTCACTATGTAGACCAGGCTGGCTTTGAATTTACAGAGATCCACCTGCTTCTGCTTCCTGTGTGCTGAGATTAAAGGCATGTACCGTGATGCCTGACTTAAGAAATAGCTTTTAATATAAAACCTGATCATTTAGCACATAAGTAAACAGTAAGAGAAGACTTTTTCAGACACAAGGAAGAATGTGTGCACTGTGAAAGAATGTGGAAAGAATGAATGTAAAGTTATTTTTTTTATAAACTTGGTAGTAACGTCAAACACACTTTTTACCAGATTGTCAATACCAGGTACCATTCATTCACTGCTTTCTCTAATGCGTTTAGTGGTAAGATTATGAGTATAAATGTTACGAAGCAAAAACGAAGCAAATTCCAATCAATACATAAATGGGTTTAAGGAGTTAGCAATGAAGGCAAATGTTAATGGAAGGTTATCAATTACTTAAGGGACGTGCAAGTCATCCAAACATCACAGTAAAAGGCAGATGACAACTCCATAGGTTTAGCTTGTGTTGTAATAGGGGAGCGTGGGCTGCTTTTCGTCCTGCCCTGCTCCAGGCCGCCCAACTAGCTTTACCCGAAATAATTACACGGAAACTGTATTCAATTAAACACTGCCTGGCCCATTAGTTCCAGCCTCTTATTGGCTAATTCTCACATCTTGATTAACCCATTTCTAATCATCTGTGTAACACCATGAAGTGGTGGCTTACTGGGAAGATTCTAACCTACGTCCATCTCGGGCTGGAGCTTCATGGTGTCTGTCTGACTCTGCTTTCTTTCTCCCAGCATTCTGTATGGTCTACACCACTAATGTGGGAGTGATTTCTTACTAATAAAGAGACTGCCTAGGCCCATTTGATAGGCCAACCCTTAGGTAGGCGGAGAAAACAGAACAGGATGCTGGGAAAAAGAAGCTTAGTCGGGAGTCGCCATGATTCTCCCACTCCAGACAGACGCAGGTTAAGATCCTCCCTGGTAAGCCACCTCGTGGGCTACACAGAATATTAGAAATGGGTTAGAACAATATGTAAGAGCTAGCCAATAAGAAACTGGAACTAGCCGGGTCAGGCAGTGTTTAAATGAATACAGTTTGTGTGTAATTATTTCGGGCATAAGCTAGCCATGCGGGCTGCCGGGTGCCGGGGACACAGCCTCGCAGCTCCTAATTCAACACTCCACCTATCTAAATTTTGCCCTATCAAAAAGCCAAGACAGTAGATGACCCTCCTACACCGAGCTTGAGATTCTGCTTATTAACAGTCTCTCAGCTGGTGCCAGTAATGGTAGTACAAGGAGGTCAACTGTGATGAACAGCATCCCTGGTGACTGCTAGATTTGAGAAGTACTTAGCTATAAGGATCAATGTTAGCGTCCCCCAGCCTGTTTTTATCCACTAGCTAATCTATTTCTCCTTCTTAAATCTCATTTTACAGAAGCCCTTCAGCTCAGGAGGTGTAGACAGATACAATACAATAGTATGTTTCTAACATGGCCCAATAGCAGTTTCTTAAACTAGTTTCCAAACACATCCTCTGGGTTCATTACCTTATCTACAGCATCCTGAACCCTCTCCAGTCATGACCTAGGATGCTCACCAAAAATCTGTGGTTTCCAAAATAGAGATGCCTAGGATGATCCTGATGTGGGTGGTTCTGGGACATGAATGTATGTTTTCACCTATCACCAAGCCAGGTGCTCCACAGAGAAGCAGTACATAGGCAGATAGTGAGTAAAACACTTTTTTTTCCTTTGTGTTAAAAGTTACAAATGTTCTATCTAGAAAATATGGAAATAAAATTACTTAGGAAAATAAAAAAGTAGAGGCTCATCCTTCCACTGAAAAGCAAACTATCAAAATACTTCAAACTATTTTTGTCTATATATTGTTTTACTGGACTTAGTCTTAGATCATATTATGTTTATTTTACTCTAATACTTTTTTGGAGGAGGAAGAGTTGAGGAAAAGGAAGAAGAAGAGGAGAGAGAAGAGGAAGGAGAGGAGGATGAAGAAGAAGCAAGAGTGTTTTACATAGCATTTATAAATTACTAAATATTATGACTAGTTGGATTATCTTTCAAAGTTTCTACTATTAACTCATTCTTTTATAGCAGAATAATTTATCAAAAAAGATTCATCATCGTCCATTATGGTTTAAATGTAAAATGTCCTTCGTGAACTGTGTTTGAACAACTGGTTTTCAGCTGGTGGTACTTTTTTGGCCCATTGCAAAGCCTTTGGTAGGCAGAACATGGATGGTTGAAGGTGAGTTGCTGGGGTAGATCTTTGAAATTGTAGCCCAGCTTTGCTTCTGCTTACATTCTTTGCTTCTTGATCCATGGAGCTGTAAACAAGCAATGTCACAAGCTCCTGTACTGCAAACTCCCTCCATGAAGTTACCCCAGGTAGAATGAATGGGTATCTGCTGATACCATGCCTTCCTTTTGCTGCTGCATCCAAACATTTGGTCACAGTGACAAGAAAAACAGTGAATATGTTACAGGGACATTTGGTTGTTGCACTTCATATTATTAGTTTCTATTATTTCATTTCTCAAAATATAGTTCCAAATGTAAACAACTTCATATTTCCTTTACCCTTCTGAAGTACTTAGAGAAGTATCAATTTCATTGTCATCTAGCTAAATTCAATTACTTTTCAAACTACCTAAGGTTAATATGCTCCCTTCTTGATGTTTTCTCAAAATGTGAAGATGTTTACATTTGCCTAACATAATTATAAAGAAAGTCCTGTATATTGAGCATCTAATGTTCAGTCTGATGTTTAAAAAGAAGAGGAAGAAGAAGAGGAGGAAGAAGAGGAGGAATAATAATAATAATAATAATAATAATAATAATAATAAGTAGTAGTAGTAGTAGTAGTAGTAGTAGTAGTAGTAGTAGTACCAGAAACATCCTCTTGCACAGAGGACACATGAGACAGGACTCTGAACCAGAAAGTCTGTTTTATTGTGGGGAGCTGATAAAGTCCAAGTGAATGTATATTGTTAAGTATGTGGCCATGACATGGATTCCAATGCTTCAAACCATGGCAAAACTTTCCCAAGATCAGGGAAATAACAAAGCCACATCCAGGTCCCTGTAAGGATGCCAACAGTTTGACAGTATGTTTGCAGCATAAAACTGTTTCCCTACAGAGATATCCTACCACCTTCTCCTTCTTCAGCTATGTATAATAAACCTGCCTCCTCAATCCAGATATATAAAATAAATACTCAGCTTTAAGGCTGTTGCTGGTGCATCTCTATCATATCACATGGCCCATGTAAACCCAGTTTTTCTGTTCATGTATTGGTGTGTCTGTCTCCTCTTCATTTCCTCCCTGCCCCATTCAGGTTAACCACAAAACTGTTTAAGTTGTGATATTTTATACTCATCAATACTCTCTTAAGTATGATATTAATGTTTTATATCTTAATCTCTGTTTTTCCTATGAAAAAAATCCACAGGTCATCCATGATTCTTCTTATTATGTATAAAGAATAGATTTCAAATCCTTGTGAATTTTGAGATTATGAGAAAGATATTGTTAATTGTAAAAAAGTACAATTGGTTTCCACCCACCTCCCCAAATAAAACTATTATGGGATAATGCTTTTGTACACTGTAAAGATTTGTCACTCATATTGGTTTAATAAAATGTTGATTAGTCAGTAGTCAAGTAGGAAGTATAGATGGGACAAGCAGATAAAGAGAATTCTGGGAAGAAAAGCAGAGATGCAGTTGTTAGCCAAACACAAAGGATGCAAGATGAGAATGCCTTACTGATAAAAGGTACCAAGTCAGGTGACTAAAGATAAACAAGAATTATGGGTTAATTTAAGCTGTAAAAGCTAGTTAATAATAAGCCTGAGCTAACAGGCCAAACAGTTTATAATTAATATAAGCCTCTGTGTGTTTCTTTGGGACTGAACGGCTATGGGACTAAGCAGGACAGAAACTTCTGTCTACATAAAACCCTTACTGTTTAATAATGATTATGTAGTAAAGATCCCAGTAGAGTTTAGTCAATTTTTTATTGATTTAATTCTATTTCTAAAAAGTAACTCAGACCCTTAGTGAGGAAATGACTCAATGAAACACCACTTTAACAAAGTATAAAATCTATCTTCCCAGTCTTGGGGAAATTGTAGGGCCTTGTGATCATAGGTACTTGTTACTGTTCAACTCAGTAATTGTGGAGGTATTTTTCTTCTTCATCAAAGTACCAAGGAAAGAAAAGACTGAAATACAACAAACATTTAGCTTTTACAAAACCTGGTTAGAACTCCTGGTGTTCCGAAAAACTATAGTCAAATTTTACATGGCCACAGAGCACAGGGATGACTCATTCAAAATTGAGGTGGGATGGAATGGGCATCATTCATGTTTATCAAGCCCTCATCTTCAAACATCGTTCTTCCAGAATGCCTGAGATGACTCCCAATCTTGAACACACATCGTGACATAGCTGCCATATTCAGAATTTCAATTCTCTTAACTTTAAATTTTTAAATTATGAAAGTTGAAATCAATTGAAGACTAAGAAACAAGATAATCTCAAATGGACTTTTTGTTGTTCTTTTTTTGCAGGTCATATTAATGATATTGACTTATAATCTAGTCAGATTATATAGTTCAAAACCTCAATAAAACCTTGAAGACAGAGAGATGCTTAAATATTTCTATTAGCACCCAAAAATAGTGAAAAATGATGAGTGAATTCGTTATTGACAGTACTTTATGCTTTGAAAGATTGTTCTCCATACTTGGGACTTTGACTATCTTACTATAACAGTTCAAAGCTCATAAATATATTCAATTTTATAGTAGGGCCCATGAATTTTTATAAGTGACATATAGCATAAACATGTTTTCAAAACTTAAATGTGCCTTTTAGCCACCTTATGTTTGAGAAGTACTTTTATTTTTATTGTTTTGAATATTCACAGGAGGCTACCAAACTTTTATGTCTCATCTCCAATGACAGAAATTAAAGTCAAACCTTTTCAGGAAGCTCTATTTTTAGCTTCTACCAATTGATATCACATTATCTAAATAGGAAAGACTTTGAACTGAATGTACCCTTCTCTCCTGAGCAATACTTGTTGAGCTCTCATGGTACAGGCAGGACTTTTTATTGAATATGTTCTGTTATGGTAAATTACCCTATACTTGAGTTCACTGAGAAACATGGCTGGGTCAAACTGGCTTGACTCTTCTTGGAATTGTGCTTTTATTTTGAGTTTTACAAAGAAATTTCAGTTAAAATTAAGCCTTACTTCCTAAAATACCCATTTGCTAAAGGAACAAAATTAGTTAAGGCTAAAAAGAGAACATCAGGGCTTATTACATATGCTGGTGAACAGAAATCAGTTTCAGGTCAGAAGCAAGAGAGATGCAGGGAGTGAGAGGTAGGATATGGCAGATGTTGAAGCATGCAATGAGAGGTGTGAAAGAGACTCAAATCTCAAGCTCTGTAGATATGGGGGCAGGGATGGAATGGGAATCAGAGCACAAGGTCCCCAGAAAGAAGGAATGTAAATGCATAAACATGCCTGACAGGAGAAGGAACCACTAGTAAACCAGCAATAGCACCAGCATTTGGTAAGACAGCCTTGGACAAATAAAAATGATCTGGTTATAAATTCGGGACTAAACTTGACATTTACACCTAGGATAATTAGGGGAAATGCAGAGAAGGGATGGCTTAAATGACAAGATAGAGTTATAGGAAGGAGAAATTGCTAGCAAAGGAGACAGCCATGCTTTCTCCAAATCACGGCAGGTGACGTGTGTGGTAGCATAGGAGAGGAAAGGCAGGTGGAGCAAGGTGCTGGAGAGGACTGTGCTGGATTTCCCACATCTGTTGGCTACCTTCAATCTCATTCCTTTCTTTTCTCCTGAGACTTGACATGCTCTAGCCTGACGCTGAAGCTTCTTTAAACAATGACAACGTTAAAGACTCCAGATGGCTTTGGAGAAATTGAAAGTCATCCAAGGTACATGGTAGGCCTTTGTAGATACACCATGTGGAGCTAGTCCAAAAACTAATTTTACTTTGGATTTTGTCCTGGGGATGAACTGCAAGGCCAATGTCCAACACAAAACAAACAAAAAAGCCAAACAGGGAAAAAACACAATAATAAGGATAAACCATAAATCAAACAAAATAAAAAGTGAGCCAGCACTAATCTATGTTTATTCAGAAGAAAAGATGGTTCTTTTGCTGAGAGTCATTGTGGCTCCATTGGTCTTGGTGTTTACCAATCTGTACTCTACTTGTGGAAGAAGGTAGGAAACAAAGGACCACAAGAATAATCTACTCCTGGCTCCTCAAATACTGGTTTGTAATCCTGTCCAGTAATGGATTTACGGCAACTGGAAATTTAATCCAGCCTTGCTTCATTGGGAACATAATAGATAGATTCATCGATGTCACCAACTTTTTTTTTTTTTGCAATTTTCTTTACTATTGTTGATAGTATAAATTATCTGTGGAAAAAAATAATTGCTAGAGGGGGTTGTATTTAAATGAGGGGAAACAGAAGATGCTTAGTCTCTTAATGTATTAATTTCTCTATAATAATATGATTTATGTCAAGTTTTCAGGTTACCAAGCCACGCTTTCATCAGTCATGTTGTTAGAACAGAATGAGGTGACTTAAGACACATGGCCAAAGAGGTCTAGGCCCTTCTTGAGCATAACATTGGCCATGCTTAAACTTAGGAAGACCTAGCTCACACCATCTTAAGAGCAGTAATTCTTGTGTTCTATCTGTGACCTTGAGGCTTGGGGAATGGATAGATACTCCAGGGAAATATTTTAATGTCACTTCAACCTCAGGAGATTTTGTGTCCCATCCGTGGACAAGAAACTCAAGGGATGGGCTTGTTCAGCTGACGAACTTGACCTACTTAACAATACTTTGGCCTTGGAATGAATTTTCAACCCCTCCTAGGACAGAATAACAACAATGAGTATTCTAATCCTTAGCCTTTGGTGAAATCAAAACTGCAATAACATCTTCTGATCCCCATGGAGGCTCTTTGCACTTACTTTACAAACATTATCCGTGTTATCGAAAGGACAATAAGGGGAATATAACACATCAGGGTTTTTATTGGGGGGTAGTTTTCAAGAGGTTCAGGGAAGCTTGAAAGTTCAGCAAGGTCTTTAACTACATATTGGCTGATAAAAGACTAGAATTACCGTGAGGAAGAATGTAGATGCAGGCAGAAATATTCATCTATAGTATAGAGATAGAACTAGAAAATGATGGCTTTTTGGAGAAATTCATTGTCTAGCGATAGTTATATCTAAGCCAGTCTAATGTTTACCTCAGCATTTGTGAGGCAAGGGTAATTTCTTGTCCACAGCGGTTCAGAGTCTACCTTGATACCCCTCACATCTGACATCACCTGTTTGCTAAACAGTCTCTTTAAATCTCTCCATTTGCTTGCTTTTATGTTAAATGGGATAAATATAAGGACACCAAACCATTACTGTTCATTCCTGGCTAAGTATGATTGTCCAAGTGTCTGACCTCAGTGCTACTCTCTGTTAGAAGGTGTCATTGAATTGAGACTCTTCTTGGACAGATTGGGAAAGATCTTGTGAGAACTCAATGGGACTGGCAGTGGTATTTGGAGCTGAAGCCACGCTTTTCTTATCAAGCACTCACACAGCACCCAGATGGCCTCTAGCACCTATGGGAAAGATGCTCACACCATGGAAAGCCTAGGAGTTGGGGATGTTGGTGTGCCCTCAAGTTGACACACAGAACTGAGACATACTGAAGGGAAGCAGGTGACCTGGCCACAGCTACCCACCGCACAGCTGCTGCTGATGCCACTACAGGTTCATGACCAACAAAACCAGTTAGGTACTGGAGCAGGGTTGAGACTGAGACCTTAGGAAGTTAATAAACAGGCGACAAAGTAAGACATCCTTTTTATCTTAACCTAAAGCTCAAACCTAGCAACAAGCCATCCTCTTCCAACATTTAGAGATCCATATACTCTGAAGATTTCCTAGTTCTTTTCCTTGGTCACTTTATTTAAAATGACATCACTGTCTCAATTCCTATCATATTTGTGTGCCTTTTAGAATTCCATAGCTCTTACTGTCACCTGGAATTATCTAAGTTTACCCATATATGTACATAAGATGATCTTATGTTTACATTGGTCTATCTGCCTGTTTATTTGTTGATTGAGTCATTCTCTCCCCTACTAGACTGTAAGGTTATTCTGTAATTCTTTGTCTGGTATGTTCACAAAGGGAGCTAAAGAAATATCATTTATGAAAGAATAAAAGAACTGCCTTCAGACAGAAGTTATTCAATAGAAATTTCAATACATCTACAAATATTGGTTGCTATAAGGATGAATGGAATTATGTTTGATATAAAATAATTTGTCTTAAAAGTCCAATAGAATATTGGCATAAAGCTTGAGGCGATTTCCCCTTTAAAGGGTGGGAATGAAGAACTAACGCTATCATCTGGTTACAGCTTTCTGGAATACATTTAGTGGCACATGTCTGTTAAGGGGCCTGTTGGACGTGTTAAATGTCGTGGACTCGCCATGCTTCTCAGTCACTGTTACTCCCAGTCGTCTACATTGAGGTGGAAAATGTCTTAACGCCCCCGATGCTGCTGGTCTTCCAGGCACGCATAAGCAGAGCTTCGTTCCTTGTGAAAAGCTGATCGGGTTAACCAGATGTAAAAGAAATTCCTCAGTGAAGTACTTCTGTTCCACAGTATATAACGCTGATGGATAACAGTGGGTATGTACAAAAGAGAAAGAAAGAAAACTGTGGTCAAATAAACTCCAGACACCATGGACTAAATAAAGGTAGAGTATGAGTAGCAAAACCACTCGTTCCCCCTATGTATTTCTTTTTTTTTCTTTTTGAGTGTTATGCTCTATCATTCCTTTCTTTCAGACAAGGTCTCTCATTTCCCCTTTATCAGAAAAAGCACTGAGACAAAAGCAAAGGTTGAGGCTATACACATCAATGGACTCAGGGGGATGTTCAGACAGACAGCATCTCCGTGGAAGGCAGGACATTTTGTATATGGACTATTGGTTAATAAGGTATTGCTGTAATATGAAGAATTGTGTGTCCACTCTCTTTATCCATGACCTTTAATAAATAATTTTATCGGTCTTTGTTTCCTTATTTGTAAACAGAGTTTGAAGTCCTGTCTCACTTGAATACTTAAAAATCCAATGGCCTTTGGCTGTGTATTCTGCTCTGTCTCCATAGGTGGTTCACTCCGAATGCCAAACAGATAAGGCATTAGGGAGGAAAGAAGAGCTAATCACTTAAAGCTTGGAAGTCACTGCCTGAAGAGTGATGCTGGTGCCTGGGATACAAACCTTTAAGGAGACTCCTTTCTCCACAAGGCTCTAAATATAACAGGCCCCTTAAGAAAGCATTCAACCTCGTCCGTTTTGTGTTCTGTGTACTCAGGCTCTGGTTTAAGGTGCTTTAATTTTTGTAGCAATCTCTGGATTCTTAGAGAAGACAAAAGCAAGGCTTTTTCGTCTTCTCCTTTTAGAGTTCCTTGAAACAGTACCTTTGATCTACTGCCAACAAGATTCCTGAATCTTAAATTGAGCTCCCAGTGACTCAGACTTTAATTGGACACATCTCTTGGCTCAGATGATTGATAATTAGTCCATTAAACATTAAGTAACTATATGCCCCCAAGCCCTCAAAATAAATACTACAGCAGCAAGAAAAAAGATGTAATATGTTATAATAACCCTCGCAAAATTGCACAAATGCCAGGATCCCAACTACAGCGCTCTTCTTTGCAGCAGCTCCGTGCAGACTCTCTGTGCCACAGGGTGCAAAATTCCAAGCTAGTGACATTGGCATAATGAACAACTGGTCCCTGGAAGGTAGGACAGAGACAAATCTAGGGTAAAGGCATTGTTTTCTGAGTCAGACTAGGGTGAGAATCGGGACTCGTGACTAACCAAGTGTTAACACCATTAAACTTGCTCGTATCTCAACCTTTTTTTTTTTTAATGTAAAAGAAAGATGTTGGAATAGAAAACATGGACTGTCATCTCCTGTTTTAAAAGTTACAAAGATGTTTAGAGAAGGGCACCATTCTGTGAAGAAAAGCTTAATTTCCATAGGGAGACAGGACTTAAATAGAGAGAGTGTGGGCTTTGGAATTAATTAAGTTTGACTTTTGACCTTGGTCTCAGTTCCTTATCTATTTATACAGGAAGGTGTACAGTCTTTAAATAACAAATAGAGGAACCTACGGTCTGCAGTATTGCTAAAGGGATAAGGAGTAGCTTCTACCAAGCCTGATGATGCAAGTTTGGTCCAGTGAAACCAGAATGTAGAAGGAAAGGACAGACTCCTAGAAGTTGTTGTCAGGACCTGTATAGGTGAGCCTTAGCAAACATTTCTCCACACATACACAAAGTAAATAAGTCAAAGTGTAATGAAATTTTAAGAAAAAAGTGAATGTAGCTGAATGGCCCATGATGATAATCCCAATGATGGGAGACTTACTGTGGGAGGATAGAGTTCAAGGCCAGGAAATTTGAAGCCAGCTTGGGCTACGTGGGAACTTGTTTAAAAATAATAGAATAAATAAAAAAATACTTTGTAAATGTGAAACTTTACGGTATGCAAATTACAAACCAAAAAGAGATGACTCAGCCATTAAGAACACTGCCTGCTCTTCCAGAAGAAGGCAGGGGATAGAGCCAGGAAGCACATTGCAGATAATGGCAACATTTCTCAAGCTAGAGAAGTGGGGCATATGTGTACTGTGGTGATCTTTGCTTTGCCCCTATTTTACATATTCATATTTATATTATGTGGTACATCTTAAGACTAGATTAAAGGAAGGTAATTGTGACTAATAAATAAAACATACTCTAAAAATAAAAGCATACCTTGTATTTATGGTCAAATAGAATAAGCTGGTTTGTCCATGGCCCATTCCACCAGTCTGACACATTCTTCCCGGCTTTTCATGGCCAATGCCTGTCATGCTGCCTTCACTTCTTATCACCCCCACCCCTTCTCTTCACAGTAAGAGAGACTTTAGAGTGTAGTTGGTTGTTTTTACTCTTTTGTTCTTTACCTCTTTGGTTCTTTTGGGGGCCCAGTACCCAGCTCCCAAATAAATCACACATGAGTGCTTATTCTTAATTATAAATGCCCAGCCATTAGCTTGGCTTATTTCTAGTTAGATTTTCTTTGTTTGTTTGTTTGTTTTTCAAGACAGGGTTTCTCTGTAGCTTTGGAGCCTGTCCTGGAACTAGCTCTTGTAGCCCAGGCTGGCCTCGAACTCACAGAGATCCGCCTGCCTCCTGAGTGCTGGGATTAAAGGTGTGTGCCAACAAGGCTCAGTTTAGTTAGCTTTTCTTAACTTAACCTATCTACCTTTTGCCTCTGGGCTTTTTCCTTTCTCTTTCTTCCGTCTATCTTACTTTCACTCTTGCTCTGTAGCTGGTTGTTTGGCTGTTTGGCTGGCCCCTGAAGTCTTCCTCTTCTCCTCTTTCTCCTTCTTTTCTCAAAAATTTGTTCTCCTATTTATCCTCTCTGCTTTCCAGACCCACCTATTTTTTTTCCTGCCTCACTAATGACCATTCAGCTCTTTATTAAACCAATCAAGTGTTTTAGACAGGCAAAGTAGCACAGCTTCACAGAGTTAAACAAATGCAACACATCTTTGCATCATTAAACAAATGTTCCACAGCATAAACAAATATAACACACCTAAAAATAATATTTCACAACAATAGAGTGTCTGTGCCAATGTTGTCTGAAATGCTCTTTCTCCACCTGACATGATTCCTACCTGTTCTGTTTCATATCAAAGGGCTCCATAGTGCTTCTTCTGCTTCTCCCAGCAGCCTTGGTACTTGAATATGCGTTGTGAATCTTTAATTGAAGCAATTTTATAATATATCAGTTTGTATACTTAGTTTCTAATAGTCTCTAAACTGACTGTGAACAGAGATCTAATCTTCGTGTGTTCAAAATCTACCTAGCCAGGTAGATTAAAATGTCCATTTCGATCTTTCTCAGTCTCTCTCCCTCTTCATACCTCAGTTGGTTTCAAAATATGGATCATAACAAATGCTTCAGGAAATTCATATAGAATAAGCTTATGAATAGGTTGAATATTCATGAGTGCAAAGGAAAGGGATGGCATGACAACACCGCCCTGCATGGAAGGCCGTTTGCTAGGCAGGTGTGAAAGAGGTACTGTTGATGGGGCCTGGATTTGATGACAGAAATACCAAAGCTGATGAAGGCTAGAAAAAGGGTTGCTGTTCAGAAACCACTAAACATTGGCTGCAACTGTCTCTTAGCCACTCCTGGTTGTTCTTTTTTGACACACTGAGTCAAAAACACAGGTCAGCTCAATCCAATCTGTCTCTAACATGTCCTAGATTGCTTTTTCAACTCTGGATCCCGTAAAGACCAAAGCAGGATTAGTAAGTGAGAAGTAAAGCCACAATGTAATGAATAATTGAGACCTAGTGACTGGAGCTGGAACATAACTATAATGAATAATCACATGTATAAACATTAATATGTATCCTTTCCTCACAAAATACACATCAAGACATTTATTATTAATATGTGTTCCCACCTCATGAAAAGGCCAGTCTGGTTTGTCTAAAATAACAAATGGACTCCACTATATTTCCAGGCTGAATGCCTCCTGCTTTTCCTAGTCCAAGATCTTCTTGTTCTGTTTGAACCCCATTGCTTTCTCCCTTGACGGCCCGAGGCTATGGAAAAATCTTCCTGCCCACACATTTACTTAAAATTCACTTCAAACAAGTTTGGACAGCGTCCATTCCATTGCTATGGATATTTTATTGGTTTCAGTAAACTGTGCAAGAAGCTTGTATCAGGCTGTGTGCAAACGGAAAAGGGCTTCTTTTCTTTGTCGTGTGACCCTACACTTTCCTGGCATTTTAGAGTGAGAACACTGTGTTCTTTGCACGGCTTCTAGTTCTGACCTCGTGTGTTCCCGGTGCATAGTGCAGACGAGAGGAGTTAAATTCTGTTCTATTTAATCAAAACCATTACTTTTCTGGTGGGATTGCACTTGGAACAGGATTTCTCCAAGAAGCGTAAGCTTGGATGTCCAACGTAAACCTGAATACCAGGATCTGATCTCTTCTTCCCTGAGCACTAGCTAAACTCTGGAAAACTCTGTATTATTGCTTTTGTGTCTGCCTTGCCCTCTCAGACCAATGTGCAAAGGGCTTTGTTTGCTTCACTTTACGTCTCCAAGGCCTTGCTGAATAGGCACAAAATGTTTGTTAGCACATTCCTTGTTAAGCTGTCATCATATAGCTGAAATATCTAATTAGCCATTTCTGCTCCGTTAGCATTTTCTTGCTTACAAGCTTCATCTCCCTCTTGTGGATTACAGTTATCCCAAACGCTTCAAGTATTGATTCAATGCCAACAATGAATTTAGATGCGCTTCTATCCTACCCCATAGAAAATTTCAAGGGTTTAGATACATGTAGAAATGTGATTTGAAAACTTTAATTTGGGAACACAATGTGACTTGTTTATTTTTCAATTAGCAAATTTATTTATGTAAGTAGATTTATTAAGCTATAAATGTTAATTTAAATTTGATATTTTTCTTGGCAAATTATAGTTAAATAAGTATTTTATGTACAGCCAGAGAATGATCTATGATAGCTGCACCTTCAATTTCAAATGTATGAGTTTATTTAGCATGTAGCAAGGAAACATATGAGAATAAATAGCTAGCAGCCTAGAGATGAAGCAGTCAATGGCAAAACATCATCAAATTGGATGCTGGCAAAAAGTCAGAGAAGATGACTGATGGAGGAGGGCCATTTGTCTATGTGTTACTTTCATTGGCTAATAAAGAACCTGCCTTGGTTTATTTTTAACTTGAGCTATTATTTTCCTACTACTGGATTGCTATGGTTCCGTATATGCACATATCCTGTGTTGCATTCAGAGGTCATGTGACAA
>NW_026067997.1:7172379-7177020 GCF_014885135.2 Alexandromys fortis
TTGGTTTATTTTTAACTTGAGCTATTATTTTCCTACTACTGGATTGCTATGGTTCCGTATATGCACATATCCTGTGTTGCATTCAGAGGTCATGTGACAAGCTGGTGAGGGAATTGAAAGAAGACAGTTGAAAACGCTGCATTTAAACAGAGTCAGAGGGAAACAGGAAAAGAAAGACCCGAAGGTCTGCACACTGGTACAACAGGGAGATAGATGCATCCATCTAGCACCCCAGAACCTAGAGGTGCAGGAGAGGATGCAGAGGGACATCAATGTTGAAGGAGTTTTATCCTCATGATGAAGATATCTAAGGTCATGGTTTATAATTGGTCCCTAGAAGCAGGAACCTGATGGCCAAGGACTTAGAACCAAGTATAATTCCTATGTACTTAGTACTTTATCTAGAGCGAAGGGGATTCATGATTCATTTGGCAGCTCAAAAAAGTATTAAGTAAATGAATCTAAAAACACCTTGCTGTGTTGTTCTTCTCTGCATTGTTTCAGTTTTTTTTGAGAATTTTATATATGCATGCAATTAAGTGTGATCGTATCTATCCCCATTTTCATTTTCAACATTCCACTCTTTGGCCTCCATGCCATGGTCTCCTGGTCACGGACTAGCAATATTTTTTGCGGCTAATATTTCATCTTCATGCTGCCTCAGAGTCAAGTTTCAGGGCAAAGAGCTTTTACTTTGTAGAACTTTTCTATTCTTTCTTTCTTTTTTCTTCATTCTCTAAGAAATTCTTTTGCAAAATGCTACTCTATAGTCGAGAAGGTTTTTCTAAAAATACCCTTAAAATTTTTCATAGAGCACACCTTACCTTCGAGGATGCTAAGACATGAACATCCGCCTCAGCAGATAATTTTCTCTTTTAAAAATCCACTATTCTTAAGTCAGAATAATCTATTCATACTCGGGGTAATCACTGAGATGTGAGCTCTTGGTATTGTTATTTTCTTAACTATTCTGTTGCCCATTTTGTAATTCTTCTATGCTACTGCTTAAAAAAAAAACTCCTCCTTTATGATTCTCTGATTTCATTGTGATAAGCTCATTATTTCCATTTATCTATTTGTGTCTCCTAGTTCTTATTCATAGTTGGTATGACAGTTACATAAAACATTTTTATAAAAATATGTTCAAAAATTGCACTGTCTTGCTCCCCCTAAATGCTTTGTTATTGATATAAAAAATTGACTTTCAGCATTGGTGAACATTATCAATTTTGTGATTATAGTTATTCTTAATACTTTGCACTGTTATAGTGGAGTTAAAAATGATTTCTCCATAACAGAATATAACAGAAGAATTGCATCACATCAAATTTGTTTATTACTGAGACTGATACATCTTAATGCTCCATGCTGTTGTGCAATGGCTTCTTGTTTTGACTCAGAATCTCATAGGCACTTAGGTTTAGGAAATAAACTTCCATTTTCTACATGGAAAATGGAAGCGCAAATTCTAATTGGTCTTAGTAATAGAAATCTAGATTCAGATATTAGGGGGTGAAAGCTGAGAGATCAGAAAAGCAGAGCAGCCAACCACTAGAGTGTTGAAATAAGGAGCGGTGGCGGGGCTGCGTCCCCAACACCCCGGCCGCTTGGCTAGCTTATGCCCGAAATAACAACACACAAACTGTATTCATTTAAGAACTGCTTGGCCCATGAACTCTAGCCCTTACAGGCTAATTCTCTCACCTGGACTAGCCCATTTCTAATAATGTGTGTAAGCACCCCAAGGTGCGCTTACCAGGAAGATTCTAGCCTATGTCCATCTTCATCGCGTGTGCCTCAGAGAGCAGAGCTATCGCGTCTACCCGGGAGAGCTGAGCATGGCGTCTCTGCCCCAGAGCAGAGCAGAGTCTGACCTCACTTCCTCTTTCGCCCAGAATTCTATTCTGTTTACTCCTCCCATCTATGTTCTAAGCTATGAGGCCAAGCAGTTGGTTTATTATAATTAACCAATGACCTTCCTCCATCACTAGAGTTCTTACCTCTTTAAATGCTCAGACAAAATGTGCAAGATACTATTTCTATGAATCCTCAGACTGAATGCTGTGGGCTCTGGTCTCCTCCTGCCTTAAATTCCTCCCTCTGCCCAGCCTTATTCCTTCCTGTCTCCACCTCCCTAGTGCTGGGATTAAAGGCATGTGACTCCCAAATACTGGGATTAAAAATGTGAGCCATCACCACCTGGCTCTGTTTCTCTTTTAGAATAGATCAATCTCGTGTAACCCAGAGTGGCTTTGAATTTAGGGATTCATCTGCCTCTGCCTCCCAAGTGCTGGAATTAAAGATGTGTGCCACCACTGCCTGGCCTCTAGGGCTAACTATTGTGGCTAGCTCTACAGTCTGATCTTCAGGCAAGCTTTATTTGTTATAACACACCAAAATATCACCACAGGACTCTTCTTGTGTTCCTCATTTTAAAAGCCGTTTCCCAAGTATAGTGTTTGGGGTGTTGTGGGGGGTTGTTGTTGTAGAAATAAACTTACTTGGAATCAGTTTGACTCTTGGTTTGATATTTATTGCCTTTGTGTTAGCATAAACTGTTCCTCAGTACTCACAGATGTCTTTCTGAGGATGCCACACAATGTTCTGTGTGTCAGCAGGTCATTAATCTCCAGATACTGGCAATAAATTTTCCAGGTTTTGGCCATTTGTGGTCACGGTAGCAACTTCCTTCTGGTGGGTACCACTCAGTCTGAGTATTTCCCCTACATGTATTCCCCAAGTCAGAATACAATCATTTTTCCTCTGAGAATGTGCAAGTCAACACTTGAGTATTTTCCCTACATGTATGCACAGGACAACTCTCAAGCAAAGACTTCCCATTTACTCATTTTCCTTTAGAGCTAAATAGAATTCCATTGTATATACATCCCATACCATCTTTTCAAATTTTTCATACAGTTTTAATTAAATTCTCCCTCTTCTAGCAGTCATTAGTTGCCAACAGTTCTTTGTTTAGGGCTGGAACCATTGAAAGCCCTATCTTGTTTATGCAGTCATTTCTTGGAAAGACTATTTCAAAGCAATCTTTCCGGTATTCAGGCTCTCATAGTCCTTTTGTCCCCTTTTCAATGGTGTTCCCTGAGACACTGATGCAGGACAGTGATGAGGATGTATATGTATCAATTGGCTTCTGGATCCCCATGATCTATTGATTTTTGTGTTGTAAGATTGACTAGGTTCTTAGTATCAGGCATGATGTCCATCTTTTCTTCCTGTTGATAAGGTCTTAGGTTCAATTACATAGCAGTTGGTTATCATTAGCATGTGAGTGCCACTTACTGCATCTTTACAACTAACTTGCCATGCTGCTCATTGTTGGAATTCATAAATGTTGAGGCTGGGTGTGGCTACTACTGTTTGCGTCCTTCCTTTGGCAGCTTCCATAGTATTTTCTAATATGATAATACCATGGAAGTTAGTTTGCAGGAAGGAAAATTTCAGGCTAGATGAAGCTGGAATCATCCAAGCTATGTGTCCTAACTATATGGTGTCTTTAGCAATATGAGAAATATGGGCATACCCTTACGCCTGGAAGGGAAATAAGGGCTATATCAATAATCTATGTTGTTTGGGAGCCACTTGGACAATCCTGACTCTATTAGTCAGGGTTCTCTAGAAAACAGAATTGAGAGAGAGAGAGAGAGAGAGAGAGAGAGAGAATGTGTATGTGTGTATAGGATTAATTAGAATGGTTTATAGGCTGATGTCCAGCACATCCAACAATGATTGCCTACCAATAGAAGATCCAAAAATGTAGTGGTTGTTCAGTACATGAGGATTCATTGTAGATGGGGGTTTCTCCTCTTCTGTCAGTTCCTGAATAACCTTTAGGAGGCTTATATTAATTATAAATGTTTGGTCAATGAATCAGACTTATTACTGGCTTGCTCTTCCATTTCAATTAACCCATATGTCTTCTCTATGCTTTGCCATATGGTTTGTGGCTTGTTACTTCATTTTTTACATGTTTTGCTTCTTCAGCAGCTGGATGGCTTCTCCCAGACTCGGCCCTTCTTCTCTTGTATCTCTGCTTGGATTTCCCACCTGGCTCTATCCTGCCTTGCCAGAGGCCAAAGCAGCTTTATTTGTTAACCAATGAGAACAACACATATTCACAGCATATAGAAAGACCGTGTCCATTTTATAGGCTTCCAGCAGAAAGTGTGGACTAGGTCAAAGGTCAATCTTCCTACCTCAAAAGAACTAAATTACAAGTGGGTCTTCCCACTTCCAAATATTTAACTAAGAAAAAAAGATCACTCACAGGTATACCCAGGTGCTTGGGTTTCTATCAATTTCAGATGTAGTCAAGTTAACAAGCAAAAAAAATCATACTGACCAACCTTTTGAAAGGAGAGTTCTCATTCTTAGTATTATGGATTCTTGGTATTATTTTGTTACTCTGTGGTTCTTGTGGGAAGCATCATCAGCCCCAAATAGCAGAACTTCCTTTGTGTATGTGTGTTGTATATAATTTAAATAGCTGTAAAGTGGCATGATTTGAGACTTTATTGAACAACCTTGGTGTTCTTTGTTTCTTGTCCTTCCTTCTCCTGTATTCATCTTCTTCTGATGTGGGATTCCCCTCTGAATGCTGCTACTGATTTTTTTATTTTATTT